>NW_027273870.1:26852500-27202500 GCF_046630095.1 Trachinotus anak
GGGTGAGGAACGTCTGCAAGAATTTATTACTTTACAGTCACCTAATTTTTCAATGGTGCAGTGACTTGACCAGTAGAACCTACATACTCCACATTGGGACCTGACAAATCAAAGCATGCCATTTTTCATTACATACATGATGTCATCAGAAGACGGTACCAAGAAGAATGTGGACTTCTGGGAACAAAAATGTTGTGTCCCAATTTAGGGGCCGCATCTTTAGGAGGCTGCATTTTGAAGACCTTGAATTGGAACAGCTACAGAATGGAGTCCTGGACACATCAAAAAGGCAGGGGTGCTGTCACTATAGCTCCACAGACTGAGATAAGAGAGTTCTGTGCTCATCACCCAGCATGTCATGGAAGTTGTCATACTACTCAACTGACACACTAGTCGTCACGATAAAATTCCACATGAAGTTGTTGTCCACGATATGAGATAAAGCGATTAGTTGTCACGTTCGACTCCTATTTTAGGTCCGTACACCCTTCGTCTGATTATTCTCTGGTTTATATTGTGTATTCTCAACTTGCCATTAGAGGAGCAAGATTTTGGTGCTTTTAGTTCATTTTACTTCATCTCTGTGTTTCCCACTTCTTTATCCCTCTGTATTTTTCCATAAACACCCCTCTGTTCTTCATCTTGGCCTCAAGATTTACTGCTCCTCCCTTTTTTTTTTTTTTACTTCACTTCTCTGCGGCATCCTTCATCTTGGCCTGGAGACTTCTTCACTTCTCCTCCTCTTTGCTTTTTTCCCCCTCCATTCCTCTACAGCTTCCATAATTACCCTTGTGTTGGTATCTTACTCTCACAATTCATGACTCTTCCCTCCCACTCTCTTTATTTTCTTTGATTCTCTCAAAGCATCCGAAAAACCACTCTTTTCATCTCAGCCTCAAATTAGGCGACTCCAACACTCCTGCTTCTTACTTTTTTTCACTCCTCTAACTCCTCCCTCTGTCCTCACGTCTCAACCCAGTGAAACTCTACACTTTCTCTTATTATTTTTAATCCCTATACAGTTTCCATACAAGTGTCTACCCTCATGTTCACCATCCCAAGATTCGGTTCATCTCTGTTCTGCCGTTCTCCCTTTTTCAGAATTTTTCGTTTTCTCCTTGCAAAGACTTTCCACTCTTTGCCCTGGCATCAAGATTTCCCTTTATTTATTCTCCCTTCATCTCCCCTCCCGTTTGACAGCATTGCGGTTCAGCTATTGATGGTCAAACAGCTTCTGTGCTTTGCATTTCTTTCTGTTTTATCCTTTGTACACTTCATGTGAAATCCATCTCCAAAACCCATATTCAGCCTGTCTATACAGCTGCCTGGATGTATCATACGCTCAGCTCTCTCTGTCTGTTACACACTTACACTGAAGGGAGCTCTCTTGCCTCCTCCTTCTCTCTCAGGCTTTAGTACATACTGTAGGTGCACTTTCCCTGTGCTCTTTTCTTGCTTCCTCTCTTCCCCGCCTTATCTCTCCCTTCAAGGTTTAATTGATAGTCTGGGTGTGTATGAAAAAGCCAAACTGAAACTGGAAGCTGAAGCCTTGTTAGTGGGGCAGCAAAGGGTCTAGCAGCAGTCCCCAGTCTGCTGAAAGGTCTCAAATGGGGCAAGAGAGATATTAAAGTTGTGGGAATTCACCAGGTACAAAGGATTTTTAGAAACAGAACTTTAAAGAAAATTGCAGCTCTAGCTGTCACACAGAGGTCCTGGCTGTCAGTAACCTAGGCACTGAATGTGCTAAAGTTGGAGCACCGGCAGGTATAGTTGAGAAGGTACAGCAGACTTAGACTATGCTGCTGGATTCCTGCAGCTTCCCTTTATCTTGTCTTATCTGAAGATGTTCCAAATTGGATTGACTTTATTATTTGGAAAATGTGCTTTTTGGTTCAGCTTATTGATTCCAGAAAGCATAGTTTGGGGCACTGAGGTACCTATTTTGTAAAAGTATGGCCAAAACTTCACAAAAATATACAAACTCACAGCACACCTGCCACATTTATGCATTTGTCTACTAATGATCCCTATGATATTTATTGGTGGTAGGTTTGCCACAAGATCTGTTTTCATGCTTCCTGATTGCTGACAGACATTAGAGGGCGTTTCATCAAGATACGCAATGTGGGAGACCAAAGAATAACAGAATACTGTAATTTATGCCATTTATATGTGTATCTGTTTATTTTGACATATTTTGGAGAGAGACCTTATAGATTCTGAATCTGCTGCCGAGACAGGAATCCATATGAACCGAGTCTTATTGAGTGGCAGAGGAAGGACCTCAGATCTTAAAGACAGAGTACTGGGTGGACATTAAATCATTGCCTTCCAACCCAGATGTTGCTGTGCAGTTGTGTGTGGTGCTGGTTGGATACAGCTCTGCTACCCTGGAGGAAAGCTGAACATTTCGGACTGAATGAACAGCTGCTGCCACAGTCACAGGATGGCAGACCCAACTGGAGCTGTAGCATTTTTTTTTAATTTTTTTTTTTAAGGTCTGTCACTAAGGCATAGCCGACTTTGAAGGCCACATATTCAGACTGACATCAATCCCAGCATGGGGCACTTTGAGGAATCACTGCTTTATAAAAGTTTCCTGGAGACCGTAACCCCCATCCTCTGCCAGTGACAGACTAGTTGTTACGACATGCTCAAGGACGTCCTCTACATCAAGGTCCTCCGGGCTGCTATCCATGATTGCTGATCTTGAGTGCCTCTCTGCACTACTGTTTTGCATGTGTTCTAGTTGACCAAGACTTTTTCCCCATCCTTGCATGTCACTCCAGCTTTTGAGAAGAGGCAGGAGTAAAACTGCAGGTGTTTCTTTCCTGGAGAGCTAAACTAAAAAGGTATAAGCCAGGGTATCATAATTGCAGTAAGATGTCACACCAAAGCTTTTTACAGGGCGGAAAGAGTCAAGGTGGGCTGAAGGTTTTTGCCCCTATCTGTCTTCTAAGTATTGCTGGTAGTCCTTTAATGAGGCACCTACCAAGAAATAAATGGCTTTTAGCTGAGGATTGTACATGAAATGATACAGTGATACAGAGGACTGTACTTTGCTAACTAAAGTGAATTCAAAATGTCTTTGTGAGATCAAGCAAAACTGATTCTTACACCTGTTCTATATAATTAAACAATTTTACCTCCCCTACATTGTCTTGTTCCTCAGCACCCTTCACACCTCCTGATAAAGACACCAATCTGTCAGTCATAAAGGTCATCTGCCACATGCTTTCTGACAGTTTTCCGACAGTTTTCTGTGTCACTTGTTTTTCCTTGTCTTTCCCCCTTTCAGCTGCCGGAATCTTTATCTATGCTTGGATCTACTAAGAGCAGAGAAGGGAATATCATGTGACAAAAGGCCCTGCTCAGGGATGGGGATGTTGCAAATATAGCCCAAAGCCTTAAAAGCCCTAGGCCACCAGGGAAGCCCAAAATGTGGCTGTTTGATAGCAACAGTCTCAGAACATATCTGGATCACACCTGGACCCAAGTGTTTTTTTTCACAGACTGACACCCAGGCTCACTTATCCAGCCGCTGTCCCTGGTGAGGAGGTAAGAGCTACACAGCTGCTGTCAGACTGAAGGAGGAATCCCGTCATTACATTCTTCATTTTAGAGCCAATAGATCAAAAGGCACAAGGTTTGTTCAGGGTTGATTAATTGTACATTACGAACTGCTCATAGACGGATAAAACACAGAGAGGGAGGCCATAGGAGGACAGAGGTTGTCATGAACGTCAAGTGGCTGCTGGCAGCTCGGCTCAGGAGAGGACATGCTTATTATGAACTGACTGATAACCTGGATAACCTTCGTGGTTTGATGGGGAATTGGAGGACATCGGCTCTCAGCTTCTAGCTCACTATGTTTGGTTGGGGATGTGGAAAGTGTACATACACACACTCCCCACGTGTAACAATATTATTCCTATTAAGAGAGAATCAGAGATTAGATCATTTTTAAAATAAAAGAATTGCCTTTCCCCCTGGCTTCCTCACTCACAAACACACAGAGGTGTCAGGCTGAACAAGGACCAGCTGTCTGGAAGCAGAGACGGACACAGAGAAGCCTGTGGAGAAACAGGGAATGACGGAGAGAGGGAGTGAGTGATAGAAGGAAATGACAGCAAACAAGTGGAGCTGAGAAGCTGTGAAGTGGACCTGAAGATTACTTACCCTGACACCTCTGTATTTTACCCCTGACGCATACACCGCTATACCACATTCAGTCTCTCTTTCTTGCATCTCCTCTTTTCTGCCTCATCTACAAATCCTCTGTCCTGTTGTCATTTCCCTTCCTCTGCCTCTCCTCTCCATTTCAGACCTGTTTTCTACTGTAGGAAAATAAACACCATTAAAGCAGTATGTGTACTGTGAATAAATATATTCTATGCAAGATATATTGGTACACACATGGCTGAGTGGGAGTATTTGTATAATTTCTGAATGTGTGTTTCTGTGTACATGCCAGTATGTCTGTGTAAAATAAAGCAGGCCTGTTTAAGATTAAAAGACTGGATCACATTACTAACATACAGCAGTGAGTAAACAACTGTTCAGCACAAAAATAACACAAATAACTTCATTTTTCTCAAGGAGCTAATCATCTATCAAGCACATCTTAACTGCTGACTTTCAGACAATTGGACAGTGATATTATATGATTATATACTTTACAAAAATCAGCTTGTATTATAAAGATCTTCCCCAGAGGATGAGAGACAAAAGAAACTTAATCAGGACAACCTTCATTATCCTGTCTCAAAGCGGGCTCAAAAAAAAAAAAAAAAAAAAAAAATGAAATAAAATAAAAAATAAAGTGGGCTTGAGTGATGATAATTGCTGATTATCATTTTAATCTAACGAACAAAAAAGGACTAAAAATGGAGCTGAAAACTTTGGAACTCAACTTTTGCCAAAATAGCATCAAACTTCTGCTGCACATCTGCATCCACACAGGAGGCAGTGTGAGCTCTCTTCATTTGAACTCCACTGAAAAAACTCAATGTGACATCCTGCTTATGACAGTGTGATGAGCAGACAATAATAATAACAACAACAACAACAACAACAACAACAACAACAACAACACCACAGGTGCTAGCACGGCCGTCACTTTAGTGCAGGATCCAGGGTTTGGCACATGAATGAATTTTGTGTGTTCCACTTATCTTGCCATATATAGAAAATCCATGCACAGTGTGTATGCTTATATGCTTATATTGTGTATTGTGTGTGTTCCTGACCCAAGAAAATACGGCAGTACTCTATGCTGGAAGTCTCTCCACATTATCCTTGACATTTGTACACAATCCTACATGAACCATAATTGTGACAAGCTTGGGGAAAAAAATTACAATCTTCCCAGGAATTGGCAACATTGCAATTGTAATAATTTGTGCAAATTCAATCCCAATATCACAAGAATTTATGAAATAACAGCAATTTCCACAAGAAATTGCTGAGTGAACAATTGGCATGTAATTTTGGCCAATTTTCATGGTTTTTATTCCCTTGGCATAAAATGATTCCTGCAAGCCATGGGAATGAAAGAAGGCTAATGTAATCTTAAAACTGCACACACCTCAGCAGTGAGATGGGATGGAGGAGTTGCAGTTTTCAACCCACTGTGTTCTATACGTTTTGTCTGTGCTTTGAATACTTTCCCTGAGAGTGTTACGCAACTTGTTTTTAGGTAACTGAAGAAATCTTTGTCAAAACTATTATTCTACCAATATCCTGCACCAGATTTATAGTTACAACTTTCATTTCTGAGGATGTTATGTGTCATTTTTGTGTTGATCATATTTGCAATGTGGTTGCATTTGATTCCACAACACATGAGCTAATGAAAGACAAATAGTCCTATTTCATCATTAATAAATCTTATTTATCATATACTGTGCACATGTGGATGCATCTGCGATAGTGTGTTTTGTTCAATATATAGACTATGTATGGACTAAATGTGCATTAGATATGTGTGTGTGCCTGATGTGCCATGTACCAATGTGTGTGTTTGTGGTGTATGTGAGTATTTGTGTGCGTTTTTATGTCATTCTTGCATCAGGAGGACGTGTGAAGTGCATGTGTGTGTATGTGTATGTGTCTGTGTCAATATGAGTTTGTATTCTAGGACACACCAGTTGGAGGGCTGCTGCCTGAATTGCCTGAGGTGGGGTTCCTCTGTATAAACCAGCCACTCAAATGTCAGAGCACTGGGGGGAAGTTTTTCGCCACACATCTGATTACTGAAAATATCACTGCTGAGGGTTGAGTTGGCAGCACACGTGGCGACACGCACGCACACACACACACACACACACACACACACACACACACACACACACGCCAGGGACTGTGCTGATGTTATGTGCACATGCATCATTCAGAACTCCTCAGTCGCTGTATGTTTCTGCACGACGAACATGTGGGTTCTTTTTTTTCTTCTCTCTCCTTTCTTCTTTTTACAGTGAGCTGCTCAAAGTGCAATAATCTCCCCACTGTGAGAGAGTTTTGATTCCTTCTCACATTTGAATCTGAAATGTGTTTTTGCTGTGGTTTCCCAGAGTGGCACTGTAATGATAAAGCTGGAATTATTTTATGTTTGTTATTATTTTAAACCAAATCTCATTTTAAAAAATCAAATAGGTAAACTAAGAATGAATTCATCCTACTGATGAATACAGTCTTTCAACTGTATAAAAATACAGCAGATTTTAGGAAAACAATCTTGCAAGGTTTGATGGTTGGTCCAGGTGGGTGGGGCTTGGGGCATGGCTCAGCGCAGTGACTGCTTTGTTGCAACATCACAAAGTTACAGAAGTTCTGATGGCTGGTTTTAAGGCTCAGTTTCTGAATACAGAATGTCCGCATTTCTGTGGCCTGAGCACTTTGATACTTTCACAGTATCAATATAGAACCCAGACCTGCTTTATAATCAAAAAAGACATGAACATCTCACTTAATGCAATATGGGACCTTTAAGAACAGTTGCCTTATCTTATCTTATAAACAGAAAGTGGTTTATTCCCCTCAGCTTGTCAAATCTGCCAAAACATGTAATCTAGTGCGCTCCATAGAGTCACACACACAAGCTTCTTCTTTAGCGTGTAGGAGGGAACTATTAAACATCCCTAAAACTGGATAACTGCTTCTTTGCCTTTCAAAACAGGGACAATTCAACAGTGTAAACCTTTGTAAACCAATGTAAACCTCTGGAGGTAGAGCCAATTGTCCTCTAATAGTTATGTTGGAAGGAGGAACCAGGGATCGAACCACCATGTGCCTCGGGCAATATACTGAACCCCAAATGGCCCCTGATGGGTGTGATGTATGAATGTGTGCGTGAATGTGGCATCGACTTAAACTAGAAAAGTGCTATGCAAGTGCAGTTATTTTACCATGATGGAACATGATCTAACATTTTTCCAGATGTACACTGCAGTAGTGTTTGATCTGTGCTTCTGTATACATGCATGCTGCTGTCTGTGTCCAAGAAAAGGCATTTTCCACAATATATATGCTTAAAATGTGTAGAGTAATTTTGGTTCCCAGTGTCATGGACAAATAGCAGTCGAAGGCAGTGCTGTGGCAGAGATGAGCACCCATCGAGTGATCTGAATCCCTCTCTCACTGGTTGTGCTTTACACAAGGGCCAGGCTATCACACCAAGCACCATCATTACTATGGCAGTGATTCAGCGCCTGTGTGCTCTACAGATGGAGACAGTCGTGCGGCAGATGATCTTATTTTCTGTTCAAATCAACACAAAAACATATACACACAAATGCATTTATAAGACACACACACACACACACACACACACACACACACAGTGAATCATAGATGGAACAGTCACAAGTTTAAAATCCAATCCACCCAGCATGAAATTCACAAAGTCGTCCTGCTGCTGGAAGCACCAGCAACACAACAGGTGGACAATACTCCAAATTCATTCACACCAACTGTGGATAAGGGTAATGCTTATATTCATACAGGATCATTAGACTGTGTGAAATGCATGTGACTCTGCTGATTTCGTAGCTAAATACTGCAGCAAAAAAAATGTCTCCTCAGGGGGAATCAATTACACAAGCAAAAGCAGGAAGGAAATTAAACACAGAACCTGTGATCTTTTGGCTCCACATTCTACACATTCTATGCAGTTCAGCACAAGTCTTCAGCAAACTGAATCACTTCGCTGCTTCTTTTTCCTCTGTCAGAGAATTCAGGTACAGCTGATATGAAGCTGTCACACTAGAAAGAGAAAACCCAATGAGCAGCCCATCAATAATCCAAGCACTCCAAGGATAGAGGGTGGTGTTGAATATTCATGCCAGCGTAATGAATATTTTCAGAGCGATAAACAGGCCGCAGCTCAAGTGATGCGCATTAGCAGGCGGCATCGAAATCACAACTAAGCCGCATCAATGAATCCAGACGCAGAGACAGACAGTGACGACAGGGAGCGGGAACACACTGCAGCGAGTTTATGTCAGTTTGAGTTCTGTGCTAACAGCAATGTCAGTGACATTCACAAACCTATTTAATGCAACTATTCACGCTCAGGTTTCCAAATCACATGCAGCTTCAGAGGACATATGCCTGATTTTTTGATGCCTGATTATTTTTAGCAGCTTACACTGCCCAACTGTGAGTAAGGCAGTAGTCACATGTAGTATTCACATAAACCAGATAAAGATTGTTTTATCTTCCACATGGTAGCTAATCTCAGTTATTCATTTCAGAGCATCTTGACAACACCGCTCTTAATTTAGCTGTGCTCTCGTTTAACAGCCATCTCTTATACTCAGCTGCAAGACATCTGAGACTGACCATGAACGGCTTCATCTAAAAGTAAGCAACCCTTGTCCCCTTTCTCAAAATCCCACGGGGTGTGGGCTGCCTTCAGAAGATCGAGATTGACTTCTGAACGCTCGACTAGCCAGGGCCATCTCAGTCACACCAAACTAATAGACAGAGTGAGGAAGAAAGAGGGAGAGAGAGAGCAAAGGAGAGAGAGGAGGACTAAGAGAAAAAGGCTGTTAGAAAGTGAGAGGTAGTAACAAGTAATCACACGGGCCCAGAATGAAACGGCCGTGGAGAGAGTGAAGTCAGAGAGAGTGATGGGGAAATACAAGCACAAGAAGTGCAAGAGATTAGTCTCAGGGAGAGATAAAGACAATGAAAGAAGGGGAAATGAGAGTAATACCCAAAGAGGTTGATGGCAGCTAAGAGAGAAATAAGCTATTAAACAGCTTTGGGTTGCAAGTGATACATCCAGATATAACACGAAGGAAGTCGATCAAAGAAAGAGGCAAAAGTCAAGTTTAACTCAGCAGAAAAAGAGGAAGAAGAAGAGAGAAGTGAATTATAGAGGTTGACATGGGGAAGAGATGATTAGATTATTTAATGTTTTCTTGCAAACTGCCAAAACCAACTTGGACATGCACCCCCCCCCCCCATCTGCAGCTCGTATTTAATGGTAAATCTGATGAAGGTGAATGTGACACACACTTGGGAGAAAAAGACAGACGGAGAGATGTGCTCTGTTGTAATGAAGACGACAGAAGAAACAGGGACCGGTGGGAATACTATCCCCAGCCAAGGTCTCAGGATCTGGGCTTTCTGCCTGACGGCATTCCCCCGTCTCATTATTGGGCAAGATAAACGAGGCTGGGTGACAGAGAGGGAACAGAGTTTGAGGTTCCGTGTCAATTGCGGCGGATGGATTTTGTAAGTAAAAGGAGGAGGGGGCAGACGTGGAGAACATATTCCCCAGACACTGGGTGACAAGTTGTGAGCAAGACAGAGCTGGACTAATAAAGACAGATTCATCTTCCCCTCTCTCCCTGCGTTTTCCCAACCCTGTGTGACTTAACAGGTGCAGCCAACCTTTTTAATAATCTGGCAGTCGATAAAATGCCAAAACCCATTTATTCATGCTCATGCAACATAATATTCAATTAGTGTCTGGGGTCTTAACATTGTTTTTTTCCTGCTTATTTACAGCAAAACCTGAAGGAACAGTCAACTTTTCTGATAAGATGCAGCGATGTTGACTCATTTCTCACTGAAAGGAATTTGTTCAACATTTATTCAGTTTGTGAAAATGTAAGATTTTTAGCTTGCAAGCAACATGTGAAATCTCCCATTTTATTACTGTGGCACCAGATAGACTGGCAAAGAATAACATTCTGACAAATGATATTTTATGCCAACATATTTTCTCAGCAGATTGTGGTTTGTGTATCTGCATCAGTGAATGCATTGACTCACACCTTGCTATGAACACACAGGTTAAGCACAGTAGTTTGATAGACACTTGGTTGTGACAGATCTAGCAGGCTGTCATCTCAGTGCCAGGCTAAAGATGTCAGAAAATCCTGTTAGACGCCTTTGAAGATGTCAGAGAACATATTTATTAAATTAATATATAATGTATATAAAGACTAAGAAACAGAAGCAGTTTCCCTCTTGCTGTTTGTTTACCACAGTTTTCCTTGTGTCCCTGAATGGCTGCTTTCACCTGAGCCAAACCAGTCACCCTGACTCACAACAGGTGGCTCAGTGGGAGGGAACCAGATCCTCTTCTTGCCTGTGGCCGGTGATATTCTCAATGTAAATAGTTGATTGTATTTAGTTACTTCTTGATGTATTGATCCAAATTATTGATATTGATGCATGAGCCTATCCTTCATGGAGGGTTTTTTTTTTTTTTTTTTTAAACCAGACAGACACACCCCTTTATTAGAAATTTGTTAGTCATTGGACACTGCAGGTGATTGGACCACACGAAACTGCATCACAACATCACTGCAGTCTAGACAGACAAATAATAGATTTAACAGAATCTATTGAGTATGGTTTGCCAAAGTTTTAGAGTCACCATCATATTAAAAATAGAGGATCTGAATGTCTGATTATTAAAAAAAGAAAGATCCGCTACTGTGCAATATCAAACAAACTGGACATATAATTTACCAACTGTCCCCACAGATCCTCTACAAGACAGGACACAGTGAAAACCCAGCGGCTATTATTGTTTCTCTGATGATCGCTCTCAAGGAGGAACAGATTAGGGAAGTAACCAAGCTGGGAATCCTGCTCTCGTGCAGCTTGGACTCCACGATAAGGCAGAAATACTCAGTGGACGCTGCCAATGTATATACCAGAGTTGTGGTTGCTGAACAGCACGTGGCGAGATATGTTGGCGTCCATGGTTTTCCAAGAAAACCTTATGGCAATTGTCACGGATGAATTTCACCTCCAGTACAAAAGTGTTAGCTACTGAATCATATTAAACATCTGTTATGTTGAATTGGAGGCCAAGCACATCATGCAGCACCATCACAGCTCTTCTCTGCACACTGTCGTCTGTCTGTGCTACTTCACGTGTTGTTGTTGCTGTGGCTGGTTGTAGGTATAAACAGAAATCTTTCAAATGTGCTGAATGCCCTTCTTTGTATGTGAACATATAAGGACAATCCCAAACCATTAAAAGTTCATTGAACGATCCAGTTGTACTGTCATCACAAACGGATTTCACTGTAGACAATAGAGGAAAAGACGTCTTCATTTCTTTGAGTGCTCTCCCCTAACATCTTCTCCTTGCATCTTCAGTGGGAGGGACTAAGATGCCAAGAAATGACGCAAGTAAAGGAAACGTGGAGGCAGTTCAGGGAATTGAGATGATCACATACATACATCATATCCTGTAAATCCCTGTTGTACACGAAGGCAAGTTGAATCCTGAACCACTAACAATGAACTACTATATAAAGAGGGGCAAGTAAAGAAAGTAAGTACATTGAGTGGCGATTACTGAACTTAAACAGGACCAAGGACAAGATTTGATGCATTATTAAATTTTTTATAATGCTGCTTTTCATAACTTATTTAAATTCAATTCACAAAATTCACACAAAAAGAAAGCTGCAAAAGATTCATAAAAACAGATGAGCTTAGATATACAGTAATAAGTCCAGAGTAAAAAAAAAAAAAATTAAAGTTTCCATCTATCACTTGACTGAAAACGATGCAAGGTTACTCAACCATTGTTTTCTTGAGGGCTGTGAAAGGGAACACTTGCCGCACTAAGAGCCTGTAACCATTCTCAATATGCCGAGTGAAGGGCTTGTTGTCTCCTTTCCTCTCTCCTCTGTTGCCTTTTTTGTTTCCCCTTTCTGCTTTCAGACATATTTTGACTGGTACATACTAATTAACGAGCAAAGTGTCGTTTTGATTTGGCTAACAAGCTAATTAGGACAAAACCATCTTCCAGTGTAAGTGCTCATCACCATCTTGCTGGCCAATTACCGAGGAGGAAGGAAGAATTTGAGTGCGTGTTCCTTGGTGCGCTTATTGATTTTGTGTGCATCAATAAATATTTGTAACTACAGAAACAACAAATCCTCTTTTCTGTTTGTGTGCCCTCTTATGTATTTAATCTTTATCACCACACCACGCTCGCTCTCAGCTTCCTCTGTTCCCTGCAGTGACCACATGCTGCAGCTCCTGGTCGTCGCACGTAGCTTAGCTTATACAGTAGCTTATCGCTGATGTCACTCGTATAAATCTGATTGACGAAAGGAACATGCAGCTCTCGTTTTCCACTGTGGTTTGAGAGATCATACTCTGCAGCTATGTGTAGCCTCTTCCAGCTGCAGAGGAACACACAACTCGCCTCTCCTCAAAAAGAGGCAAATAAAATATGCAACAGTCTGAATCTTGAGGGGGAAGCTTCGAAATATGGTGAGTGCAGAAAAACAGATGATCAGCTGCATAAAAAACTGCCTGTGGGAGACGAGAAAGATGAAGTTCCTGCCGTGCAAAAACGTCATCCAACAATAGAAGAACTGGGCAGCTTTCTGGGATGTTTGCATGTGAAGAAAAAATATATATAAAAATGACTGTCCACCTGTAAAAACTGAGCCTATAGGTCGTCTTTGTAGTTTATCATAACAACCTCCAGTGCTGTAAAATGAAGCCAACACAGAAGCACCAACAACTGCAGTTCGTCAAATGGCCACTTGAGTCTAGCTCCAAAAGTGAGTCCATCCCCATAGGCTCCCACATTAAAATGCCCAACTTTACAGAAATATGTTACAACCTGATGTGAAAATGGTTTGTCTCTATAGCTAGTTTCCTCCTTCATGAGGATTGTATATAACTCACCTGTTTAAATTTCATTAAGGCTTAAAGTTCTGCATAATTGAGGGGACGTGGCTGCTTTGAGTGACAGGCGGGTGAGCATATTCTTGCCCTAAACGAATATGCACCAAAGTCTCGGCTCCACAAACGCCCCACCTTTTGATTGGCCAGGAGTTAGGGGCCGTCAGGTACTGCCGAGATGGTGGCTGCGGCAGAACAGCTCAACCTCAGCTTCAAGACTGTTCTTCAAAAACCTATGGATGATGTCATGGACGATCCATCTTTATACAGTCTATGGTTATGACGCATAGTTAGGTTTTGTTGCTAGGCAACATCTAGCAGCCATAGCAGTTATGACAGGAGCAAAGGAAAAAGTGTGGTGACGCAGTATATGGAGCAACAAAAGTCAACAACAAAACACAGAAGTGAAAATAGCTGTTTGTTTTTATCCTTATCCATTTAAAGTTAACCACATTGTTATTATTGTAACCATGACAACAGACACTTATTAACCCAATCCGCTTTTTCCTAAACGTAACCAAGCCATGATAGTTTACATTTGTGTAACGATGAAAATGAAGGTCCAGTATGCCTCTGTACAGTCTGCGTGTTTATTATTTTTGTAACCATGACAACCAAGGTATAAATGGAATAAATGCCCAGCATCACTCCCTGGATCCATTAAAGATACAAATAAAAATACTGTTCAAAACACACAGTGGAAATGTTGCAGATTTACACCCATGAATGTGATCTCCCAGTCGGGTAATAGGGTATGATGGCTGAACTTCAGATGCACTTACACTTGGCTTTGTGCAGCTGTGCAGCCGCTCTGACATCTAACCACTCAGTGACCCTGTAATACTACATGCTCGTGAAAAGCCACATGACGGGGAGAGCAGAATTCATTAGGCTTCATGCTCCCTTGTGCTCTGGCTCATTAAAGGAGATGTGAATGAGAAAAGTTACAAAAGCAAAGAGGGAAATCACTTCTTCTCAAAACCATCCTGTCAAATAAAATCTGAAAAAAAGCATCCCCTTGCTTAACTAACTGATATGCAATAAATTCCAAATTTTCCCAAATCAAAATCAGTAAGTGACAAAATCAAAGAATAACAGTGTAATCAAAAAATGTGTTAACTGAGTGATTCGAATCCAGGTTGGTAAAAATGAGCCTGCTGTGTTTTTTAGTCACCTCTCACTGCCAATTTATTCTCCCCCCATAAAGCCTGAACAGCAAATTCATTTTGAAACAGACTCAGAGGCATACAGAGAGGTGGCACTGTGCTTCATCCTTCTCACTCTTATTCTCTTAACTTTACACCAACATTAATGCCATGTGCACACCACACCTCTCTGCTGTACAGCCTGCATACCTCAACTCAGTAACTGTTTCATCTTGCTCCATAACTCTCCATCCCTCCCTTCTGTCTGCCTGGTTTTAACACCTAATCAGCCAGCCCAAGCTAATTCTGAGGTGGTCCTTTTTTTTCAATAAACTTTATTGGAAGCGCCAATAAACAAAATCGACTGGGGGATTCTGCGTTCATGTTCAGCGTGAGCATCATGTTGTGAGCGGTTGATTGATCTGTACAGTGTGAGTATAGATTATGTTTTGGAGATGCAAAAACTCATCTATGGCTCTCACTCTATAGCTTCTCCTTGAAAATGCAGCAGAGAAATGTTGGCCTCCAACGCGTCGATCCTTCGTGGCCCGACCTACCCTAAGATCCAGTGCGTGCCAGTAATGAAAATATGGCAGCAAACATTGTCGAAAGAGCGTGAGGATTACATGTTTAAAAAAAAAAGAAAAGAAAGTTAGGTGTTTAAGGTTGCTAGGTGACACAGCTGTTTAAGTCAGAGAAAATGCTCTGGATCTTTTACAAGGTGGGCTCACTGTAGTTGATCTTGTATAATGTCGAGCCAACTACTTTTTGAAATTGTTGACGGTCAGTCTTTACTGACCAGTCAGTAAAGCCAGAATCCCAAGAGCCCCCCCCCCCTTTCATTAACTTAATAGGAAATTTGAGGTTTGCACCTTTGGCAGCTAAAAGACCAGGAACCAGTTCATTTTCAGTGCCATTAATTCAATTTACTTTGATTAATTTATTTATTAAAGTATAGTGAAGGTGCCAGTTGTTCATTTTAATATATTTGTATGGATGATGATGTTTTTAAAGTTATGACTTGGCATCCTGTGCTCTGTTTAATATTCTTTTGTACATTTATACATGTTTTTATGCTTCTTTTTATGAGTCTGGCTGCAGGAGGCAAAGTTAAAATTGAATTGAAAGGTGCAGGTTTACCAACAGTGCTAACCTTCTCCTCCAAACCAACAGTCTCCTCTACATTTTCATCCAATCACTGGCCTGGCCAGAATCTCCTGACCTTCATCCTGTCTTTTCATCTTTCTCTACACTCTGATACCTCTCTTCCATGTGTTTCTCAGCTTCTCAACTACCTCAAAACTTCTTGTATCACAAGTTTTTTACATTTCTTGTCAAGTTTTTAATTCACACACGCCCACACACCACTTTTGATTTTACACGAAGCCTCCTCTCCTGTAGATTTAAACTCAAAAACACCATATGCGTCTGTCTCATGATTATCACGCAGCCATCTATCTGTCCTTCTATTCAGCCATCCATCTTTCATCCCTGTGGTGAGCTAAACATCTGTTTATCCATCCATCTCAGTAGCCTATTAAATCTCCATGTATCTCTGTCATTTTCCATATTTACAATTCATCAGTCACCCACACATCCATCCATTCATCCACCCTTCCACAGGCTCGCCTGCCTGCACGCAGACACACACACACTCACAGTAAAGCACAGGCACTTGTGCACTCATGTACTCACACTGCACACACACACACACACACACACACACACACACACACACACACACACATCCGCATTTCCACAGAAGTTTCTGTCACATTGAGTTAAATCGCAACTGCATCAAAACAGTTCTAACACTAACGCTATTTTAGTTATTTGTTACAGTTCAACACATGTACAGTCTACGTCAATGCCTCCATATGTACTGACACCCACTCAGCAAGCACTAATGGCTCTTTAGACGTAGTCATCAACACATACTGTACAGCAGTGTACCCACAAACATGTCAACGCCGAACAGGTGCGTGAACAAGCATCTGTTGGAGCCATTGTTTAAAGCCGCGCTGCATCAGAGACATAAGGAGATATTTAACAGATTATCTTCTCTCTAATTTCCCACATGCAAACATCACAAGCTATGAAAAGTAATGGCACATCACACACTACAGTTTACTATTAAGAAAATCCTGCCAGACGTAAACAGATTGTGTTCTTTCTTCAGCAAGAACTGCAGGGGAGATTTTAACCAGTAGTATGCTAGCTAACGTTAGCTAAAGACCTAGAATGTTTAGTTGCTTGGCAACACTATCAGCTGCTCTGGGACTGGGACTGCGATCACATAACCAGATAATCTGGGCCCAACAAGGTGCAGGGTCATGAACTCCTGTAGTCTTAGGCTTGTAGGCTTAATTATAAATTAATTCTAATCAATGATATCTTCAAACCACACTGATATTAACTACAGAAAAATGATTTAGGTGGTTTCTAAAACTAAGTGAACAGGAAGTAGCAGTTATCGGGAACTAGGTCTTAAAAGATCAACTTTCAATAGGCCTATTCACTTGATTTAATTATCTCAGAGTGGTGAAATGTTGATATCGCAATTTTTTTTTTTTTTTTTTTTTTAATATATTGGAAGCACAACAGGAAAGGTTCCTTTCATGGCCAGTATAAACAGGAGTCACAATTACAGCTAACAAAAAGCATTTCAGTGACTATATATGAATGTGATTGTTGTTTTAAGACAAATTTGAAAAAACTGTACCCCTCTAGTCAATGAAGAAGGACTAAAAAAAGGACATATAAGTTGAAAGATGGAGCCGATTCAGTAATAACAATGAAAGACAAGATCAACTTTAATAGCTTCATATTCATAGACCCAAACAAGACTTTTGCCTTTAGATCGAGCCCTGTGTTTACTAGTCAGTCCATGTTCTGCCACTGATCCACAGAAATGATCTCTGGGTGCGGAACAACAAAAAAAAAAAATAAATAAATAAATAAATAAACAAATAAATAAATAAATAAATAAATAAATTGCAGACGCAAGCAGCAGAAATGAGTTTCCTTTGCAGCGTCTCGGCTCACTCCTCTGGGACAGGACAAGGACTACCAAAGGGAGGTGGAGCAGAATGAGATACCAGATATCGTCAGGTTGTTTCACATCATCACTGAGCCTGAAACGTACAATAAAGTCAAGTTTTCACTTCACGCAGTGGTGAAATGCAGACTGGAGTGTCCAGTGGAGGCTTTGATGCGTCGCAGTTGAATTGATTTCAGGAGCATTACCTCCTATGTTTGAGTCTTGACAGCTGACTGCAGAGTGGCACTGCACTCACAGTATGCTGTCAGAATGTCAAAGCAAAGCAACAACGGTAATTTATTTGAGGAGACAAAACTGAAAAGCAACATGTGGCATGCTGAACCACGATGCGATGCGGAGAACTCGATTGAACAATTTCTCCTGCATCTGACAAAGTCACATACTGGTTTTCAAATAAAAACCTTGTCTACAAGAGTAAGAGAAAAGGTGGAGGTGATCTTATTTCAGGATATTGCTTTCCTCTGCAAGTGCTCGAACTCTGAGGCGTCAAATCCCTCACCTGCAGTGAACCGCAGAAGTTTCAAATAAGCTTGTCAGCTGATGTGCGTCAGCAGTTGCATTCACTGAGTTCTGGCCATTTTAGATGTCAGCTTACAAAATCTAAGTCATGCCAAGGACCTAGGTAAATGTGTTCTGAAATATTCTCCATGGAGTGATTAAAACGTCATGTTCTTTCTCCTCAAATGTGTAGAACCATTCTCCCAGCAATCAGAAATTATGGTTTAAAAAAAAAAAAAAAAAAAGTCAGTCATGAAACGCTTGAAAGCCTTTTTTTAAATTTTGTTTAAGCTTTAACAAACAGCTACATCACTATGGATTTGATAGAAGCATTTTTGAAAACAAAGTCTAATCCTTTTCTGTTTAAATTTTATTTCCCAACCTGATTACCTAATTTTCTAATAGTCAGCAGGGGATAATCAGATTTGAGATAACAGGCTTGGACCCTGGTTTAATGAGGCTAAAATAAATGATTTTGCTGTTTGAAATCACCGTGGTCTTTTCTGTATACAGTGCACAAGTGTCTGCTAATGAGGGCCTCAGTCATTAATGAGCTCTCAGACAAACTGATGAGGGAGAGAAGTGGGTGAATCTCATACAGCTACTGCATCTCTGATCAAACGCGCATTCACAAGGAGAAGTCGTTCAAGAGGGAGTTGTGAACTTTCTCTAACTGGCTCCTCTTACGTTTGTGGGCACACGTGTTCCTGCCAGGCCTCAGGAGCCTCAGTGCTGCAGGGTTTTGTACCTGCCTGACCAAGTGCTGCTCATCAACAATCAGGGTGGAACGAAACCTGCACCACACCTGCACTCAGGGGCTGAAATGTGTTTCACTACATGTGTTTCAGTCAATATGAACTCCCAATGAAGACGCAAAGAAGAAGCAAACATCTAAGGGTCCCTAAAATACAAATAAAAAAATACCCCAGAGATTAAGATGTGGGCTGTTTCATCCCAACATTGTCACAACATTATCTTTATTTATATATTTATCTATATTTTTTCCACTCCACAAGGTTCTTGTACTGTGTATAAATCAATGGTAAAGGGGGAAGGTGGACATACCATGCACAAGAGGTTTTTGTTTTCAAGTGACAACTATCTTTCCCTAAACATTCTTAAACACGTTGTTTAAACATGACCAATGCTTTAGTTGCCATAAGTGGATTTTTGGTTGAAAAACAAATTAAAGCAGATCAGTTCATTAAAAACCTTTTTTACTTATTATGTTGATCAAAACTGTTGTCAGGGTGGGAGTTCCCTTCAAAAATATTTTCTTTTGCAGATTAGTAGTCTATAAACATAATGTCTAAAAGAAAAACTTGAGTGTCTAAATGGATAGCTGGTTGGAAACAGGAAGACTTGCAGTCAAAGGAAAGAGAGTCAAAAGAGCAATGATGATGATTTGACAAGTGAAAAACAAAAAAGAAAAATCGAGCTTCCTACATGTTTCCCTGCTTTTAATTGAATCCTGAATGTTCAGTCCTCATTGTTAAAATAAAAAGTTATTGTTATGGTGGCGGATTTGGGCCGCCAACATTTCTTAGATTTTTTTAAGTGGGCCATGGTTTGGAAAAGGTTGGGAACCACTGGTCTAAGAGAAAGAGCTTCAGGATATTGACTTTCAAAAATGCAACACATATTTATAAATGAGATAAAGGTGAAAATAACTATATCAACGCCAATGGGGATACAAAGGATTTGCAATGTGGATGTCCCTTTAAGTCAGATAGGGATATGCATGTGTCATGGAGAGCCAACAGCCTGCAGGGTTTCATCCCACTGGAAACTCCGCCCCTTCACAATTAGAGGGCAGGACCTCATCAGTGAAATAACCTGCTAACGTGATCAGTTAAAATTAAAACCTGCCGACTGTGGTCCTCTAGGGAACATGACTGGAACTTCTCTTTAAGGCGCGCGAGATACTTCACCGCTCATCTAATACACAAAGCACATCAGTTCTACCTGAGCTGAATGGCAATCTCTGGTGTTTAATTTCTGTAGGTGATTCAAAGCATGATGCAAGATAATGAAAGGGAAAAAAACAGCGGCATGAATCATCGACAGAAGAGAAACACAAGGGAATGATTTTGTGTCCATAGAACAGATTGTTAGTACAGCTCCAAGTCAGGCTTATCAAAACAATTTAAGCAGCGGCTTCATTAGAGTTCATTAATTTTATATCACCTTAATCTCGATTTTCAGTAATTGTTTTGCACACGGCTAAATACTGCTTTCTCATCCTGGGGAAAAAATACAAAACTAAGGTGCAAAAATGTGACATTAGATACTACACAGCAAATATTTTCAGCTGCTTCTGCCTTTGGCTGACATGAGATTAGGGTTTATCTTAACCTAAACAGAACTGGAAGTCGTGTTTTTAAACCCCTGTCTGAACATGTATAATTTGTATAAATGTACATACTGAGGTTCAAAACAACACTTTAGGGTCATGCTTGTGCATGTTCATGTAGTCTCAGGAGAGATTTCCTGAACAGATGACATTTTGGACAAACAAGGTTTTCACATAAAACGTGGGAAAATGGACGCTCACAAGTTCAGTTATGTTGTTAGCTTTCACTTGGCCTTGACTCTGCTTTGTGTTTCCCTCCTCGATCTCTGCTCAGGTTCCCTCTCTCACCTTGGACAAAGTGGTGGAAGTGTGAAAAGCTCTGCAGTGTAAGATGTTCATCTTTCATTATGAGCGAGTGCCATCTGGGAATGTCCCAGCACGGACAGCGCGGCAGCCAAGTTCTGTCATAGCTCACAGTACAAGTGTTTACCTGTGTTTGTTAGCTGCCCTTGAGAAAGAGAGGGGGGGGGGGGGGGAAGACAGATGGATTGGGAAGACAAAGAAACAGAGGGAACAGAGACAGAACCTTAAGGAATCTTCAGAGTTATATTTAGGTGTAGATGTTTGTGTTTGTTTTTTTTGTTTTTTTTTTTTTTTTGGAGACATTTGTAAAACCTTGTAAATTTGGCAAAATTTCCAACAGAGAACTTGGAGTTTCAGGAAAAATAAAAGGAACAATTTCATGGTAAAGTATAGAAATCCTGAAGTTTTATAGTTTAGGCAAACTCAGGTTTCAGGGCTTTAAATAAAAAGTGCTTGACTAAATGTCCTGACAGAATATTTATCTCTTAGATTTAAGGATGATTTCTGCTGTTATAAACCAAATCTTAACTTTGGCAACCCAAAACCCAAATGCAAGTGATATGTCCTCTTAACTCTTACCTTCAAATATTTCAGGAGTATATGAGTATGCATGTCTGTAGTGAGGTTTTGCTATTGCTACATAGCCAGCGTTAGCATTAACAGCTCTTTATTTAGGCGTCTAGAAGAAATGTTGAGTTCGACATCAAACTTGGCCCAATTCCTTTACTCACCAAGAGCTGTCTCCAGCTGTAAAAAAACAACTAATCCTTTTCTCTATCACGTCTTTTCTTCTGCTGAAGTTAGCATGCTAACCAGCTAGCCCTTGCTCATCTCGTCACTTTCCGATAGTGATTCGCTGTAGCCTCCAATCTGCCCTGAAGATGTAGCGCTGCTCAGAGGACGTATTACAACCTCTTTATTTGTAACCGCAAAGAGGACCGAAGCTCTTGTCAAGAGGCAATCACCACCACTCTCTACCAGCAAGAAAGAAAAAAAACCTTTTTTAGTTTGTGTTGAAAAAATGACAGGGTAAAACAAATCCAATTGTGTAGGTGGAGCGCAGTGAGTCAGTGATTCTAAAAGTTAATTGCAACAAAGTCACAAAAGTCATACTGACAAATAGGCTTTATTTTGGTTAACTTGTGTCAATGTGACAGACAGCAACAACATGCAAATGGGTGTTCAAATGTGAAGGAAAACTGTATGTGTTAAAAAGCAATATTGATTGATATTTGTAAAAAAAAATCCTGAGAACAATCCACAGACTGAAACAAAAAACTGTTATCTGAAATCTCTGCTCGATTGAATCATTTAAAATAAAAATAAAAAAAATAAAATCTGAAAACTTCCACACTTTTCCAAGGCTGAACTGCATTAACTGCTGTGTGCAATAAACGCTAAATACTCTTGAGAGTATAATTTGCTCCACTTATGGGTGGTTCAGTGTTGATAATGGCACTCATTTTGTGCACTTACCTTTGCACTCTGTGCAATAGGCAGCATTATTTTCTAGGATCTACAACTTCCAGTAGACATTCTTTTCTTCCTTTTTTTTTTTTTTTTTTTTCTGAGGAAATTTTTCAGATTTTAATGGGCAGTTAATAAGTTGGTGGAGTGGAGGGCACAACTGGAGACTTGTGGGATGTATTTTGGTTTCTGTAATGTATCTTTCTGTCCCTCACCTTTCACCTTCATCCCTCTGTTCAGTGGGAGAACTCCAAATAAAAGTTGTAAGACTGACTGACTGGAAGAGAGACATCCAAGTTAATGCAAGCAGACGGATGCAAAAATGAGTTTACTGAAGAACAGGAAGTGTGAGCAGCGCCAGGAAGACAATTCTTAACAGACAAGGAAAGATTAAAATGCATCTGTGCTTTTAAATCTAAACCTATTTATTATAATCAGCACAGTTGATGAGATGTAATTGAGCACTGGGGAAAAAACAATGGTTAAAAATAAACAAAAAAGACACTTAATCTGAAGTTGAATGAAGGAATTCATCGACATGGAGTTTTAGTAGGAACTGGAATGTGGTTTTCAGTAAATCCAAAGAACATTAGTCAAGGCACCTTGGCGTCACCTTCTTAACACACTGGGTAACCTCTTTTGTTAATGTATTTGTGACTTGCCAAATACATAAATTAACAACATCCTTCCTTCAAAGCTTTTCTTGCTATTGCAGTTTAATTGTACAGGAGACAGGGTTGAGACCATTTTTAGAGCGTTTCCTCTGAAAACATCCTGCTGCAGCTAATAACAAGGCTGTGAGAGAGATGAGGGCAAAATCAACGCTGTTGGCTGAGCAGCTTTACATTCATGGACCCGACAAGGAGCTGAAATTAGTTATAAGGCTGAGTAGAGCCAAGAAGGTCAAGCCAAAAAGTTGCACAAGTTGCTGAAAAGGATTGGGTGTATCTGTAATGACAGGATTACCCCATGTATTGTGTCACAGTAGAAGACAACCAAATCTGTGCCCACGGATGCTTCACCAAGCCCCATGGGAAGGCTGGCATATAACAGTTTGTCTTGTTGCTTGACGCCTTCAACGTGCTCTTTGCACATCAAGGTTGTTGAAATGTGTGATCCTCTTTGCACATGGCGACGGATGTAAGGTACAACAGTGCAAGCTGCGATGTGATTGGTTGGATCAGCTTGTCATTTCCCAAGCACTCAAATGTCTTGGGTCCTGAGGCAAGATGTTGTAAAGGAATATTGCTATTTTAAAATTTTTAAGAGAGATGCTACTTTTTTTTTAAATTTTTTTTTTTTTAATTTTAATAAACCTGAGCCTGTATTGCTTTTAGCTCTGCTGAGGTTCCGTGTCTTCTAGTGTGAAGTAACTGAGCTTGTAGCTTGTAAAACTACACTCCTGGAGGAGCTTAAGCAACATTTTCAGTATCACACTCTGCAAGAACATAGTGTGTGTGTGTGTGTGTGTGATGGCCAATGCGCCTACAGGGATGCTGTGTAGGACTGATTGGGTTGGTGGCCTGCTCTCTGACAATCTGCTGTAATGGTGCCAGGATGATTTATACCAGGCTGCTTTCTGAAAACACACACACACACACACACACACACACACACACACACACACACACACACACACACACACACACACACACACAATTTCTCGTGGTCTTTCCTGTTTTTTTTTTTTTTTTTTTTTTTTTTTTTTCTTCCCTGCTCCTTCATTTCCCTCATCTCAATCTTTCATCCTTTTTTTTCCCTCCTTCCTTGCCTCTCCCACCTACTCCCTCCCCCTCTCCATCCCTCTCATCCCAGCAAAGTGAGTGAAGGTGATTCTGGATTCTGGCTTTCAGAGAGGTGCCCTCTCCTTTCTACTTTCTCCTCTCTGACATTTTAATCTGCTTCTCAGTTGCTCACTGACCTTTTTTTTCTACCCACCACTTTTTTTCTCCCTCTCCTTTTTAACCTCTTTTCACTCTCATGTTGCTCTTCCTATTCTCTACTTTTCTTTCTATCCTATCAATGTCAGCAGTTTCCTTTTTCTCCATCAGTCTAACATTTATTTCACTCTACTTGTACATTCTCTCTTTCTCTTCTAGCACCTTCTTTCCACTGCCCATCCCTCTTTCTTTCCTCCTCTTGGTATTTTGCACAATGGCAACTGACATTTCTGGCTGATTCCTCTTCCTTCTCCCTCTTGGCCTTTTTGTGCCACTGTCTGTGCTTCTCTTTTTTTCTCCTCCTTCTTTTACATGCTTTTTCTTTACACCTCCTTTTTTTTCGGTCAATCTCCGATATTTCTTTCTGTCCTCCATTTAGTCCTCTCTCCCACCGGACTTGTCTCACAGGAGGAAACCTTTTGGCTTCCCCTTTGGATTTTATCTCTTCAGAACTCAGTTTTTCTTTTGCATTCTGAACATCCTTCACTTCTCTCTCCTTGTGTGCCTATTGCAGAACTGACTTGGCTTTCGTTCCACAAATTATACAATCACTGCAGATAAATTTTTGTCCTTATTTCCTTCCTCCAACTAGAATTACCACCTCGAGGTGGTATGCCCCCGCCAGCCAGTCAAGCTGCAGGAAATATGGTCACAATCTCCCCTTGTGCTCCTGAGTTACAGCTCTGAGTAATGGCCAGAAGTGCTTTTGCAGAATGTTATGATGTCACAGTAAATATGGCCTTTGACCTTTTGGATATAAAATGTCATCACATAATTTTATACTATTACACATTTGTGTTAAATTGTATAATAATTAGTGTATAAATTCTTGAGTTATGGCCAAGACCATGTTCTGTAAAACCACAATGAGCTTGACCTTTGACCACCAGAATCTAATGGGTTCATTTCAATGTTTATCTTTTCCCATTTCTTTTTTTTCTTTCTTACCTCCATCCTATCTTATTTCATTTCCTATTTTTATATTTTTCTTTTTATTCTTGATTCCTTTCACATAAATTCAGTAAACCCCTATTAAATTATATACTTGTCACAAAAAAATACATTTCGCTGAAATAGAATTTATATCAGTTAGCGATATCAAACTGAACTGAAGTGCGATGGTCTTGGACCTGGAAGACCAGAGGCATGTTTACACAGTAAACTGTCCCAAATCCTTCCAGCAGGACGCGGGACACAGACTGCATCTTGCATCTGACACTTTGTCTACACATGGCGCTGTGAGGCTACTGCCAAGTGGTGCTTTCTCTCTTCGGGCCTGTGGCACTCACGGCGGCTGTTTCTGGAGCAAGGATACGACTGCCAAAGTAGGGCATGCTGTGTCTGCAGGCGGTGCTGGGAAGAAGCAGCGATGGAAATCGGGGGACAAAGGGGAGGCAAATATGGACGGTGTGCAGTTGTGTTTATGGTTTTGTATTCTAATCTGATATCATCTCATTCCTTGGTTTACGTTTAACTCTCAGCTGACATTGAATTAAAACGTCCATGTTGTGGTTCAAGGCTGGTATGTGTAGAACAAACAGAGCACCTCCCCATGTTCTTTTTAGTTCTGCTGTCCACTAACTTTGACTTTAGTGAGCAGTGGATAAGGCACAATGAGAGTGTGGTTTTTAAATATTTATTTCCTTCTTTAGATTTTGTTTCTCTCCTCTTGCGGTCATTACTTCACAGCTCAGTCTGCTACTGAAGTCAAGAATTGGATTTTGAAAAACCAAACAGCTTCTCAGTGTGCACACACTTTGGACAACATGACTTACTTTACATTATACGGCGTGTTCTCAGAGTGGATTGGTATGAGCCAGAGTCCACCTCTGTAAATACAGAACACACTGAGGCAGCAGCTCAGCCTGGCTCTGATACTGCCCAGCTATCCCTCTTGGCAGCAGCAGCGCCACAAACCAGGACAAACTAACAGCGGCTGGAGGCTAAACAGGCCGTGCTGAGTGACAGTGTTCCTCCAATCCCAGTGAAGTGACAGTGTGGGACAACAGGGGAATTAAAAAGATTTGATTTGACTATAAACAAAAAACAACCAGTTCCAGTGATTTTTTTTTTTTTTTTTGTGGTGTTGTTGTTGTTGTTGTTGTTGTTGTGTTTTGAACATGCAAAGCCTGCTGGGCTTTCAGTTTATTAAGGAAACAGAAGCACAACTTTCTGTCACTGATAAAGGCTACACTGTCCCAATTATCATGGTAAATGTGACGGTTGTTGTTGTTGTTGTTGTTGTTGTTGTTGCAGCAAGTGCATAGAAGTTATGAAACTACAGGTTTGATTTGAAATAAATGAAAGTTGAACTTGCTATAGCCAATTATTTACTTGCTAGTTAGTGAAAAGAATAGGTGTTTGCTGAACTGAGCTGATTTCGACCTGTGTTTTCTCTCAACATTGTGGCCAATATTGCATCAATGTTTGAGTTTGTGGATGTTGTCCAGGTTGGTAGAGGCCTCAGATATACAGCCCTGACTGGACATCAACATCTCCTACATCTATCACCTCCTGGTACATCCAGGTAAGACAGATCATGCCTCCTAAAACTTGTGAGGATGATTCTGTGGTTAGGATGAGTGTACTGCCCCAGTTATTGGACCAGCAGAGAGTTTTACAAAGAGATGTTACCTCAGCAGCAGGAAAACTGTGTAAATACTTTATTCAGCTGATCAAGGAGGGAACTAACAAAAGACTGGATGGTGATATTAGAGATGTACAGGAGCTGGCAAAGAGCCTGGAATTCACCCAAGATACGTTTTGATGAGACTAGAAGAGGATACTAGGAGACTGGAAAAAAGTCCTTTGAAAACAACAAAATGAACTCTAAGCAGGAAATGGATGGCATGTTTACCAAGTTGGACTGCACTGAAAATCAGTGCAGGGGGACAAACATATGAACTGATGGGACTGCAGACGAGAAAGAAGAGAGCTGGAGCTCCACCTGGGAGCCACCTGGGACTAGATGCCATAAATATGGATATTGAGCGTGCACAGAGAACTGGCCAGTACCAGGAGGTGGGGGAATGCCTTGGAAAGCTGGTGTAAAATATTTTTCATTTTAAAGACAGACAGTATCTGTTCTTCTGCCAAGAAATTAAAGGGCACAAAAATCTATATAAACAAAGACTTCTCAGAAGCTGTGCAGCTGAGGAGGAAAGAGCTGCAGCCTAAGTTGAAAGAAGTGATAAAGCCAGCTTGAAGTATGATACGTTGGTTATCGTGCCCAGGGGTGGACAAACTCAATCATCTACTTAAAGCGCTTCAAGGTTAAAGTTTTCTCTTGCACTGGTCATGTGGTGGTGCACAAACTTCTTCTGCTCCCTGACAGACCAAAAGTAGATTTTATTTTAAAAAGTCACTAAAACAAAATTTGATGACTCTCCTTTAGATGTTACTGTCATTGTTGCTGTTTCTGAACCTTAACAATAAGCGTCCGCGACTCCCTCCTCCCTCATTTCTAGGGTTCAGTGAAAACCATCTAACCTTATCATCTTGTTCTATATGTTGTGAGTGATTGCAGTGCAAAGGTGTAGCGTATGCCTTATCCTCTCTTATCCCCTCTCCTATCCCTTTTCTTATCAGCCCCCGAGGGAGAGCAGGGATTAACAAGTCCTGCAGAGGAGAGGGTAAGTGCAATAGGAGGAGGAGGCAGAAAACTTTAATACCTTGTAAATTCCACACTCTTATCTGGCACCTTGCATTTGTATCAGATCTACAGAGTTTGTACACTGTGGATGATTTATGGTGATGGCAAGTAGGTCAAGAGGGAGAGAGGAGAGCGGTGACGGAGGGGACCTACATCAGTAGAGGATAAAAGGATGACTGGGTGGAAGCAGGATGAGGGGATTGGGTTAAAAAGACGACTTGAAAGTTGAGAAGTGAGTTTGTAGATGGTGAGAGGGAAGTATAGAGGAGAAGAGGGGGAAGTGAGAATTGGAAACACAAAGTGAGAACTATAGGAACAGAAAACTGAGAGGTCATGATGATTAAGATGTCCAACCTTTCATCACTGGTCCCTGACGTCAAGATACTCCAGGCTCTGAACGATGGAGCTAAGACCAAACCCCTCTCTCTCTCTCTCTCTCTCTCTCTCTCTCTCTCTCTCTCTCTCTCTCTCTCTCTCTCTCTCTCTCTCTCTCTCTTTCTTTCTTTCTTTCTTTCTTTCTTTCTTTCTTTCTTTCTTTCAGGCCTTTGGCCAGACTGACAATGCTCTAATAAAACAGCTTTGAGCACACAATGGGTGCTCGCCCAGAAAGTACTGACAGACCTCATGATGGATCCAAACATAAGAACACTCGAGCTTGAGTACCTCGGCACAACTTCTCAGTGCAAGTGAGTCATTCAGGTAAGACACTGTCATTACCACATAACGCCTGTAATGTGACAGGGCTGCCATTCTGGGTTTCGATATTCAATCCAGGTCACAATGAAAAGAAAAAGAAAATTTCCACATCATATTATACAACTATCTAACATAACAATGTGCAAAATCAAGACTAATCACAATCCTTTTATTCTTACTTACTGGTTTGACCATTACCAGACTGTTGAATAGGTCTTGTCATTACACATCTGTCCTAACTGTATGGGCTAATAGGGGCCTACTAAACCTACTAGTAGTTCATTTATTTAGGTGAGCCAATGGAGCTCAGCAGGTGCAGAAGGAGCCTATCTTCCTCTCAAAAATGAGCCCATAGGTCGTTTGTGCAGCAGGATATTACGATCCATGGTTACGTTTTGTTGCTAAGTGACATCAAGTTGTTGTAGTAATTATGACATGAGCAAAGGGAAAAGAGTGGACATGTCAACATCAGGAGACACTCCTATGGGTCGTATCAGAGGGTTGAGAGAAATTACCTGTGTGGTTGTTCAGGTTGGAGGACTGGTTGTGCAGAGGGCCTACTAGTAGCCCTTGTAGTATTATTTAACATCTAGCCCGTGTATTTGGGATAGATGTGTAGTAATAACACCTAATCAACAGTCTGCTAACAGTCAAACCAGATAATTGTGGTGCATCAACAAAGACTCAACATTTTAAATGAGCAGTTTTTGGACTTGATCAGTCTCTTAGTGACGGAGCTATTTCTTTTTGTTGTTGTTGTTGTTGTTGTTGTTGTTGTGTGTTTTTTTTTTTTCTTTGTAGAAATGTAATAATCTAAATGAAATACTCCATAAATTACACATTCTGTAGATACTGAGATTAAACAAACGTGGACTTCTTAAAACACACTAATTATAACCAGCATAGCACAGCCGCCAGCACTGATACTCAAATCTGAGAACGTAGCTACTTGAGTGGATGCAATCACACAGGGCAGCGAACACCTTTTTTTTTAGTCTTTGACTTAAGTTCTGCACATTATGGTGCAAATGCTTTCAGAACAGCTGTGTGATGAAGATAACCAACGAAGGGCATGAATAAACGTTGGCTTTGTAATTATTTCAGCAATGAAAAGGTACATTCAGAGGAGAGATGACAGGTGATGGTGAAGTTTGAATAGAGCAGACAAGCAATGTAGCAAACAGGTAGACTGACGCATATTATGTTCCCACAAAGAGCACATGAAAATGATGAAATATGACGGCTGACTAAAGTTTCCTTTGTGTTTTTTCTTCTTTATGCCATTTTTTGACACATTAGGAACATACTGTTAAAAATATAAAGTTCCTGAGTGTGCCCTATTTTTCCTTGTGTTGAAGCATTTAATGTTATTTCTTAATTTTGACAAGAGTAATGACTGATGTGCATTGGCTGCATTCTCCATACTTCTTTTGTTTTTGTAAGTTGGAATTAATCGACGTTTCTTCTTTTGATCCACAACTTTGAACATTGAAAAGTTCCCTATTGACTTGTGCAGTTGATGCTTCCGTCAACAGGTAAGGCCATGGATGCCTGTTGCCTCTGGGTGTGTTGCAGCGGTTGCAATGTGGATGTTAAAACCCTGGAGCTAAAAGAGTGTGAAATGTGGAGGCTTGGTAAACTGTGACAAATGTTCACTGCAGTCTCCTGACTCCTTGAGCCTCGAGCTGTGTTTACGATGAGTGTTAATGTGGAGATCACATTTTTCCTTATGAATTCACCTGGAAGCAGGATTATAAAGCCAAAACACATGAGTTTACCACATGTCAGAAACAATATTCACACACTTTATTCTGATACATTCATGGCTCCTTTTGTGCTGTTTGTATTTCTGTTTCACTCCTGTATTCTTTGGCTGCTGCTGCACTGTTCTCCCAGTGTTCAGCTTTCCCCCTTGAGTCGGCAGCATCGTGTTTTCGATAGTCCCACCTTCATCCCTTTCTGAAAGATGTTAAAGCTCCTGTCCCAACACTTCCAACCCAACACTTGTCACTCATCTTCAGGAGCTGTCTACCTTTAAAAAATAGCATTAAGCCGCCTGAGGCTGAGGTGACTGGCAGGCACAAAGCCAAACATTATTACTTGTCAGAGTATCTTTAGCAATATATTTTCTTAGGGTTTCACACACATATCCACAGGAGACATGATGTTTTGTCTGCAATGCTAGTCTTATTGAACTCTCAGAGTGCTTTACAATACATTCACCCTTTCACATGCACTGCTGGAACATTTTGGGGCCCAAGCAAAACCTCAACATGTCTGGAGGAGCCAGGGATCAAAGCCCCAGAGCCACAGCAGGTAGGAGAAAGCTTTTGGAAACCCTGTCCCAACCCTCGGGTAGTGAAGTCGTTGTGGTGGCTCACAGTTGCCCAGCATCTTACCAAGACTCAGATTTTAACATTAATTTGTCACTCTTCTATATTTAAAAACAACCATCTGTGATACATAACACCATCTGTGTAAGTGTGGAGAAAACATTTCCCCCCCATTATTTTAAAAAGCAGGAAACAAACCTTTCTAATTTAAGAACAGCAACTTGAACACAAAGTCAAGCAGCAACAACTGGCAAAGTTCAAATGTTTGTTTGTTAGCGAATGAAGGAAACGCCTCGGTCTCATAGCAACAGAACATAACTGCAACACTTGAGCAAGTGAAGTGATAATATATGCCGTCATATATATCATTATGGGCTGTTTGCCTCACCCTATATCATACAGACTAAATCACGTCAAATAAAAGTCAGCTATAAATAACTGACCTGAATCAAACTAACCCACGCCGTCCTAACTATCAGAGCCGAACTCCTGCCGCTCGGAGAACGATCGACTCTGGATGCATCTCGTTAGCGTGGCCCACTGGAGGCTTGTGCTACTTCAAACACCTCCATGCTTCTGCTGCTGCTGCTGAGCCTGCTGCCTGCTGCCTGCTATAAATAGAAACCAATCTGCAACCCCACCTAATGAGCACCATCCACCATCCACTACCAGCCGCTGTATGTGTATGTAAAGATACAGCTGACCGTGCTGTTTTGAACATGGATCTACTGCAAATCACTGCTCTGCCAAGGTGTGTGTGTGTGTGTGTGTGTGTGTGTGTGTGTGTGTGTGTGTACTTGTACTTGCTACATAGTAAGGACCAAAAAAGTATTTTACTAACAGAGTAAGGACATTTTGGCCGGTCCTCACTTTTTGAGACACCGTCAAATCACATTTTGAGGGTTAAGACTTGGTTTTAGAGTAGGGTTAGGCACTTAGTTGTGATGGTTAAGGTTAGGGTAAGGGGCTAGGGAATGCATTGTGTCAATGAGTGTTCTCACAAAGATGGAAGTACAAGTATGTGTGTTTGCATGAGGTTCTTTATATCTTTTGTTGCTAATTATAGACAAAGCAATATTGTGCGTTGCATTGGCAGGATGAGGGCAGCGTGACAACCTAATTGTCCTCCGTCTCTCTCCATCTTTGCTGTCCATTCTTTCTCTGCTTTCTCTTTCTTCTTCTGTCTTCTCAAATCTTGCTGAGCTGTCTCACCTTCAGTGTGGGCGTGTGTGTGTCGGTGTGTAACTGGGAGTGGAGTGCATAGCCTTAATGTTTCTGCACATTTATTTGCATTATAAATGTAGTAGTAGTAGTAGTAGTAGTAGTAGTAGTAGTAGTAGTAGTAACTGTATTGTGTATAACAACACTGTGACACTTCAGAATGGAATTTAGTGAATAACTTGATGTATATAGATCAATTATTTATAGCCAACTTAGATTCTCTAATTACGATTTCCAAATTCAAAAAAATCATGTATTGTGCTGAGAGTTAATAAAATGTCCCACTCATTAAATTAAGTTCCTTTATGAGACAATTTACACTTATTAGTATGCAGTGTATTAAAGTTGGCACTTGAGTTTAAAGAAAGTTACATAGCATAGCATTGGGTTCACTAGCTATTTCCATTCTCTTTATTTTAAAACATAGATGGATTAAACTCTCTGCCCATATCTTCATACTTGCAGTAATGCAACAGTTAAAGCTATAATGCTTGCTAAAAGGTTCTCAGATTATTTAATGAGGAGAAGAGATGTCGCTAGTCCCAAGGTTCACTGGTGCAAATGGACAAAGACACAACTGTGGTACCATTTTGCATCTGTATTTTGCGCTGATCCTGTTCTGCTTGTTTCTAACACACTTACTGTCCTGAACCAGGCTGGCTACTATACTGTATGTATGTATATTATAATAAGTATTGCCTCTTTAAAAAAAAAACAACAAAAAACTACATCATTACATACGACACCGAACATGTAATTCAAACAAAGTTAGACGTTAAAGCTACTTGTTGCACAATACTTCACCTGTAGTTATTTTGTATGCATAATGAGTAGATAGTGATTAAATAAACCACTGTTTCCCAATGAAATGTTGGTCCAGAAGCTCAGGTAAATGCGTTTGTCTGGAAGATAATGGTATACAAACAACCCACACAGCTCCTCATTTTCAGTCAACCTCACCCTTTCATATTGCTAATACTGGCTGTGGTCTTGATGTCTGTCTTTGCTTAAGTCTATAAAAACACCGGCACTGCTGTGAAAATGTAGAACGGTGTCTTAAGTGTACTGAACATCTTTTTTTTTTTTTTTTTTTTTTTTTCTCAGGTTTAGTGAGTTCAGTCTGAGTTTTGCTTTGAAATTAACAGAAGGTGAAAAAAAAATCTCAGTGCAGAATCTCTTTTTCATTATTTGTACTGTTCTGGCTTTTATGTGACACCTGCCCCACCCCCTTAGCTTAAAATCTTCCAGTGTTACTGAAGTCTGTATTTGCCTCAGGCATTTTCTTGGTTTCTCTCGGAAACCCTCAGTCAAGACAACATTAACTCTTCTCATCTCTGCTCATATGGTGACACCCGATTGTCCATCACTTGCTGATGGCTGAAAGCTTTCTTTCTGTCTCTCTCTCTTTTTTTTTTTCAGTAGAATTTCAGACCTTCGGTAATTAGTGCAATTGTGGCTCAGTGGCTGCAGATCAATGGCGCTCAGGCCCCTGCTGGGAGCGGCACATTGGGGACCGACCCACACGTCTTTCACGCTGGGGAATGTGACACAACAGAAGGCCCGTCAGCCCGGGTTACAAATGCTGTCACAAACGTTTCGAGGGGAAGGAAAATTATAGAGACTGATGTATAACGTGACTCATTCCAAAATGCTACATATTCTATCCATTATAGGCAGGGCAGAGAGTCATTATGCTTCATTTACATGTCTGCTTTTGACATCTAAAGTGATCATCTCTGAGAGTCTTGGCATCTTTTATTTTAGCAACATTGCATTTAACCCCCTGGAGATCACTTGTCAGTCAGACACTGAGGCTAATGTGGACGTGGTGCCTTTATTGCTTTGCTCTGATTCCAGATTGAAATACTTTCGTGAATTTCAGTAAACTCCAAGGTTTATGGCTACTAATCCAGTAATTCATGAGTGCATAATGAAGTGGTTAGTCATGGGGACTCAATGACCTCATAACCACCTAGATGTCGCAGAAGGACAGAGCAGAGCTCTTTCATTGCACTGAGTTCGATGTGGAGTCACTGAAGCATTCAGACTCTGTGACATTTGGTCTTATTTGGGCTCTGGTTCAGGGGGGGATTCTCCCCCTGTCAAAATATAAACCTTTGTGTGGCTCCCGACAGGAACCATTCAGAAAAAAAGCAGAGCATTTGCTGCCAGTGGACATTACCATCACAATTTTGCAACACAACTTAAGAGTACCCCACTGAGAGCAGAAGCAGATGACCAGCTGGCCACACACACAGTGAGTCGCTGCTGTTAACTTCCCCAGATAAAGACTCACTAAAGGTACTGAAGCAACATTTCAGGAGAAGATAAGTAAAGGACACATCCTGTGTGTGAATTCTTTCACGTGTTAGATAAAGAGCTTCAGTTGTTGGACAAATGTTTTATTTTGAGTAGGTTTTTCTGTAATATTTCTGTGAGATGAAAAATTCTCCAGCTGGCCAATGACAATCCACAGTTGTACAATTTTTGATGAGTTTTTTGTTTACTGCAGTGCAACATCAGTAACAACTGTGCTACCATGTCGTCTTGCAGGTGGCTCAAAACACAAACACAAAAGTCAGATAAAAGCACAACTAAAACAGGCCATTTGAAAGTTACCTGCATGTGAAAACTCTGCATGTTGTGGCCTTCGGTGATAGCTCTCATATGGATATTAATTAGATATTAATGTCACTAAACAAACCGCAGCAGGACACACTGACAGAGACAGACACTCCTGTGACTGTGGAAACTGACCTCATGATCTCCAGGTGTGTAATATGCTGACTAAACCCGCCAAAATAAATTTCTCTGTCAGTGTGCATGATGGAAACATAATGTCAGACTGTAGCTGTTGCAATATGTCTCTTACAGAGTGTCGCAGGACAGAGCCCTAAAACCTGGGTATAGCTAGAATTATTAGCACCTCCAGTTCCTTCGTCCTAAAGTCTGTTTTTTTTTGATGGGTCTTTGGTTTGATGGCTAACATAAAGTCTGTGAACACAAGCTCAAGACATTTTCACATTTCATTCTATAATATGAAATATGTAAGTAAATACCCCAGTTCTGATTTCTTTGAGCCGTCGGGGCCGTTAAATGTCATCATTGATCTACTCACCAGTCCACCTTTACAACCTTGTTGTGTTTATATTTGTGCTTTTACTTTTACTTTTAACTATTACTGACTGTAAGAGGAAAGGCTTTTGTAGAAGAGGTCAGAGCTTAATCAAACTACAAGTTAGAAGTTTGGCGGTGGTGACATTGAAGTGTAGTGTAGGTGTAGTTTCTTTATAGCCTAACTTTAGTTTTTTACTTCTGGCAATTGTAGTCAGGCTTCAGAAATCATAAAAGTGGTGTTCATCAGTAAAGACTATCCTGCTGAACAAAACGTGTCAGGATGATAAACTTTTGTTTGTCACACAGCTTATTTTCTGCAGTTATCCAAAGCGTCGTCTCTGTGGCACTCTATAGTGGACAATCTGTAGTCCTGTAGTGCAGGTGTGTGTCATCTTCATGCATCAGACTGTGTTTTTGCAGAGCACAAGACAATGGGAATAATTACCTTGAGTTGGATGTTCTCAGATCGTCTGCCAGTCGTCAGTGATGAAAGCCTGCAATAAACAGAAAAGTAAAAAAAAAAACAAGTTGAATCAACCGTCAGTGTCATACACGGAAGAAGGGGCAGGTCACTGCCTGAAACATAACGGTGAGTGGTGGATAATTAGAAGAGAGGCTCCCTGATTGGTGCATTTGTCTACATCAAAGAGCATTAAGTAGGAAACGAAGCAGCTGGACAGGCTTTACATAGAGGAACAAAGCAGCAAGACACAATCACAGACATATTGAAATTAAAATAACTCTGGTGACGAGCAAATAGATTTTCCCATAACGGATTCGGCTCATGTGAACCTGCGGCTTAAAAATATCCTGTGACTTTTAGCCAAACTGCCTCATGTTGTTCATTATCAGGAACAAGTCATGACGCAAAGACCACTGGTCGGGCTCTGAGGCATGCTGGGAAGCTCTGAGACAGGAGAGCGAGTGCATAATTCTGACTGTTACTCTCCCAAACAAGCACCATTAGACCGCTCAGTGTGAGGCTGCAGCGGCAATGAACAACTCCCCAGGATGAATCAGTGAAATGCGATCAGTGTGACACAGAGCATGAGGGCAGAACAGGCTGAAACCACTTCACTTCTCCTCATATACTGTATGATATTTGGGATAAAGAAGGCTGAGATGTTTCTGTAAAGGACATATAAGGTGCGTCTTGAGCTGTCAAAGATGTGAGTTGTGTTGTGAAGCCACGGCTGCTGTCCAGGGTGCTGATGATAAAGCTGTTCAGCCAGTAGTGATTTCGACACCCCTGGTTGGGACAAATGGCCAGTCGTATACTAGCCCAATGTCTTGAGCCTGTTTTAGCTCATTTTGTCCTTTCAGACCATAGCTTTTCTTGTTTCTAACCAACCTCCCCCATTATCTGGAGGAGGAGGGTGGATTTAAGTATTCCCTGTGCTGGTCAGTTCTTTTGATCCCGTATGAGGGTAATTTTTTTTCAGCACCCAGAGCAATATCCTTATTAGGTGGTAGGTGCTGGTGTTCTCTCTTGAGTCCCATTTGTTTGCATTTAGTCAAATTGGCACTAATACAAATGTGCAGAATAATCAATTAGCCTGTTTCTGGTAGCTATCAGATGGTCATCACTGGATTACCTTTGTAGTGTAGAAAATGTGATCAATCTCGGGCAAGTTTTGAACCATCTTTGTTTTATGAACATTAATTCACACAGATGAGTCTAACCTTTATGAAGTCTTAAGTCATGTTAAATCATCAGTATGTGCTTCAGTTATATCTACATGTATCGCAGACCACATCCTGTAATTTCTCAATGGTTACTGTGCTGTCCAGAACAGTGAATTCAATTAACAATGAGCACAATGAATAACCCACGCCTCCCCCTGTAATGTTAATGCTCTCTGAATGGTAGTTCAAGTGCTTTTTGGCATTTACACTTTAGCCGCATTCAAAGTATAAGTTAATGAGCCAGCTGAAGGCTCTGCTGAGGGTGGTGTCACCCACTCTAGTACTGAACTTTCTATGCAACACACAAAAATGATGAAACTGTCTTCTGACCACGGTCTGCCATGGCAGCAGTGCTGTGCTTTCACAAGCTGTAATTGTCACTGTATCCCCATAAACATAAGTTGCTATTCTGTTATCTAAAAGCCACCATTATCATCATCATTATTATTATTATAGCATCTTTGTGTGTAAAAACTGATGCAGACTATATGATGCATTTAACCCAGTCATCTTCATTTAGTGGATACTTTCTGCGAATTAGCTTTTCCAGTTTTTCAATTTTGACTGCACAACAAAGTTTGTGTGTGTGTTTTATTTTTTATTTTTATTTATATATATATATATATATATATATATATATTATTTTCTGTGATATCCTTCACTGATACATATTAGGGCGTAAACCCAGGCAAGACTCCATATTCTATTTCAACAGTAAAATATATTAATAAAACAATTTACTAAACACAAAGCACAAACAAGCAAATAAACAAACACCTCCATTAGAGAGTTAGAGAGTTTGTAATGAATATGGGTTTTGGGGGATAATTTAATGTGTGTGTGTGTGTGTGTGTGTGTGTGTGTGTGTGTGTGTGTGTGTGCGTGTGTGTGTTGCCTGGCTTTACGCCCTAATATGTATCAGTGAAGGATATCACAGAAAATGATAAAAGAAGTTTAAATTTGTTGTAGAGAAAACCAGAACAGAAAGTCAAAGGTGAGTCACCTGTTGGTAACTTAAATCACCTGTTTTCTGTTCACAGTGATGTCATACATTGTGCAGTATGACACAACGCACTCCCCAAATCCACAAATGTCCAACTTCCATTAGATCAAATGCTCAAACTGATGTTTGTGATAAATATTTTTGGGTATGACGCCTATCCAAGGTTGGGGAGTTCGTCACACAGGTTATCGTCCTGAGGGTTGGCCTTGGAACAGAACACCTTATCAGCGAGGGGCGCTGGGAGTGGATGGGTCTATTCTGGAATCACTGATCAGGCATCAATCATCAACCATCTGTCAGGTCATTCATCAGTTAGACCGAGTGGAAGTAAATGCTGAATTCATTTGTCTTTGCTGGACTCAGATGTGAGTGTGACATGCCGACGACTTGAGCAAACACAAGATGAATAGAGGTGAACTGAGAGGAACAGCAGAGACACACACAGACAGACATACACTGACACACACACACCTATCCTCCTCAGACCATTCAGCTGTACTACCTGCTGACCTGCTGCGCACATTGGCAGGTAATCTGTTACAATTACTGCCACTGTATTTTGACCTTGATAAAGCTATCTGTGTTAGAGCGCTAACCAGTGAAGACTGAGATATTAATGTGTAGTGGCATTTGTGTGCATGTGTTCTTGTACTTCTACCTTTGTGAGGACCAACTTGAGGGAGTTTGGAAAGTGAGGACGTTTTGAGGACATCTTCAAAGTACTGCTCGAGGCATGGTTTTCGAGTAAAGGCTAGAATAAGGCTGAACTTATCATTTCGCTCTATCTTTAACTGAGAGCACATCATCTCTATGGAAAGCAATCAATTTATATCCAAAGGAAGATTTTGGTTTTAAGTAGCAAAAACAATCTTAATGTAGTTTTACATCTCCCCTCTCAACCTTTCTCTAGAGCCCTAGAAACAACAGGTCAGTGAGCCAATCAGAAGACAGGCTCTGAGTCTCTCTGAAAAACCCTATGAAATTGGATTGTGGGAAATCTAGACTCTAGATTTTTGGAGCTTTACCAATACTAGACACTAAAAGTCAGCTTGTCTCAACCTCTGCTGCTTCAGTTCTGACCATTCTTTTATCTCTCTTGGTCTTTTCCCCAACCTCATGGAAGTTCAGTACTACCCCTTTAAATTAAAAGCTGTATTAATATATTTTGGGGCAAGCTTGGGGGAGAACAAACTTCAAAACAAGCTGACAGACACAGTCCTGACCTAACTTTGGTCAGAAAGCAGCATTAGCATTCATCTGATGAATGTCAGTCCAATATTCAGTCTGGTCTGCTCCCCGCTGACTCAAAAATAAAACATCTTTGGCTTTTAGAATGTCTCATTCTTGACTAAATGAAGTCAGTGCTTCAATAGGATATAGTTATCCTCCACATTTCATAACGTGTTCATACATGATATTAATAATATTATATAATATTAATGGTAAATTTGAGAGGGGAAAAAAAAGATCCTACTCAGATAAACTCACAAGGACTGGAACAAGTTTTTTCTAACCTGGCAGGAGGACATATTACACATTTTCCACCTAACTACAACTTTTACCCACAAATCCTACGGTGTTTGTACATCAACCCAAGGAACTGCCAAGCATTTCTCAAAGGAACAGGAGTACAACACCACACACAAATACCTTTACCACCTTCCCACACTTGGCTCTTGCAGTCTATTGTATCTAACATCTGTTCCACTCCTGAAAAGGTTGTACACACAAAAAAATGTTTTACTGCTATTCTGAAGGAGCCTGTAGCTGAAGAGGGGCACAAAGATCATTTTCTCAGCTGGAGAAACAACTGAGGCAGTGAGCCTGTGGTTCAGGTGTGGAGTAACTCGTTCCAGTAAGGTGATCCTTTGGGTTATAGCCTGTCATTGACAGTCCAGTGGATACTCTACCGCTCCTTCAAACATGACCACTCCAGGTACTCCAACCCCTGGAGTATTTTCAAGAGAAATCCCACCATCTAAGACTACTGGGCAACAGGAAAAAAAAATATATTTTTTTAAATTTCATTTTATTTATTTTTTTTTGCATCAAACTCCTTGGGAAGGACAACTTGGGAAGCTGTTTGGGTTTAGGTTTATTTATGAGCTCATAAGGTTTGATAACCAAGGGAAATGATAAAAATAAGCGATAAGATGGAGAAAATAAAATAGTGTGCAGGGAATATAAAACGATCTCATCTCAATGACGATAAACAGATGAAAGTCAAGATGACAAACAAACAAGCTGAGCTGGATGTAAGAGACTGAATCTCAAAAAATAAAACAGGGAAAAAAATCAAAGTATTTGATTTTAAATAGAGCCGATGTAGCTGAGTGTGAGATAAATACATACGGAAACATGAACAGCAACAACTATGCAATATGATGATGAAAATCAGCACCTTAATACATATTACTTTAGTGAACCTAAGAGAGATAAACAAGAAGCATTTAAAACCTTCGCGCAGTAGTATTGGATTCAGTTCATTTATAAATGGGGATATTTCTTCCTCCCTGTGGACAGAGCTTCAGTAAATCTTTATGCATGAAATAGATCATCTCTTTGTTGATGTCGATGCTCTCGTGGACTCAAATTATGTAAATTGTTGGCCTGTTTTTAAAGAAAGTTCAGCTTTGAGTTAATTTGACAAGAGCACTTTAACCTATTATTTGTCTCCAGCACAGTGTGAAATGTGAAAATTACAAGCACTGCTAAGCTTGTTTTGATTGGAATGATTGATTAAAGGCTGTAACTGATTCGTAATTGACTTTAACTGCTATGTAACATGAACTGAAATGGAAAATGTTTATGTTTTCCAGTCTGCTTTTTTTTTTTTTTTTTTTTTTTTTGGCACTTAATTATGATGACATGCAAGTTATGATCGTATTGAAACTGCTCATTAAAAAGACAAGCAGTTCGTCAATATCTTGAAAAAAGCTGCTTCAAAGAACAGAACAAAACAGATACATCAATGGAAATAGATACAACTATTACAGAGGAATCTGATCTAAACTCATAAGTCCAAGTATCATAAAAACAAAATACATTGCCTATCACTGTCTTCCAAATTGACCCATAATGACCACTCATAAAGTGCTCATAGGGTTAGGTTAGGTAAGTTTTCCTTATCTGTTACCTCTGTTGTCTGGTTGTGATTAAGTTAAGTCAAGCATGTCTACTTTGTGAGGGTTAGGGAAAGATTATTATAAGGGTTAAGTTAACTTAGGAAAACATTGCCATCATGATTGAAAGGAACCGATGTTGGCTACTGGTGCAAGACTTGACATGAACCAGTCTCCAGTGTTTCAAAGTCACAAACTCAAGAAACCAACCATTCGCCTCAACTTGATCCCAAAAGGGCAACACACTCTGGGTAATGAACCCATGCTCATTGCTGTCTCACAACAGATTTTCAGGATACATCAATCAATCGGTCAGTAGCATTTTTTAACATTTGCTCCTTAAATGGATCAGCACATCCTCGCCACTGCACCTTCATCACTCATATGTACATGTGTCAATTGACAGAACCTGCATCTGATGATATGATGCCAAGTGGCAAAACCAATTGGTGTCACACATTTGTGTGACATTACAAAAACTTTATACCTCCATCTTTGCTGCATACATAGGTGCAATTGTAAGAATGCATAAAGGGGTGTTAGAATAAATGGTTAACAGTGTCTTTTGCTACAAAACAGGGGCTCTTATGACTGCTTGAAGCTTGAATACAGTTATCATTCCTGAATAGCATTTATTAAAAGGGCCATAGGTGGTTATGCGTAAATGATGCATGCATTTAGCCTCGGTCTTTTGCACTTGTTAATCTTTTTAAACTTGTACCTGTAAACATATAATTTACTTTTCAGAGTTAATACACATTTGTGGAATGTTATGGTTCTCCTGTGTCAGTGTCTTTTAACCACGTCAAAAGAATCCATCAGAGTTTGTTTGTATGAAAAAGAGAAAAGAAAGAGAAAAGAAAAAAAAGACAATGTGACTTCACTGTAAACAACTGAAACAAGTTTGGAGTCAGCTATAGAAACCCTCCTGCAGAGTCAAACATCACATAGACACCATCAGATGACTCCTACTGCGTCAAACCCATAAACTGCCAAACCCCCACAGAGCTCTGGGTTTGTTTCATCCTTCACTGAGCCATCAACGCACACACACACGCACACACACACAAACACAATTTGTATTACTTTACTCCTCAGAACCGCCCACTGATACTCTTAACCTGAACCCCTCAATGTAGAAAGAAAGCCATTTCCTAACTACCTCAATTTGGATTGAGGGTTTGAAGACTTGCCCAAATCTCCTCTTTGATGAATATGTGGCTTCTATAATTGATGTGTGACTCATCAGTGAGGCACAGACCTGGCAACAGATGGAGCTGCTGAGGGTTAAAAGCAGGCCTCCCCTTCCCTGTGTGCAAAGAGCAAATGAAATTACATACTTTGTAGGTATAGCTTTTGTTTTTTGTTTTTTTTTACTAATTTTCACTGAAAAAGACCAAGGTCTGTTAAAAAAGAACAAATGTGTTTAATATGATTTTTGTGTTTCTTTAACCATGCACCTAAACGTGTTTCCAGCTGCAGGACTCTGATCAAACACTCTGAATAATCAGAAAATAACAGAAAATAAGAAAAATTGGCTGAAACTGAAATTTGCTGTTGATAAGATCTGGGTCATATTACAGAAACCTTCTTTCTTGAGTCTTTAGAAGGAAGATTAGGAAATTCTGACTAACTTCAGAAATCCTATCTGATCCCACTCCATCCTATCTTATCTCAAGTTAGTTAAATCCAAAATACTCAATCCAACATCAGTTGTCAACTTTTATGTCTGTTACTTAGCAACTAATGCTACTTTTCTCATGTCATCTCACTGAGGTATTTTTGTAACCCATTAGATTTCCCATTGAAATGTACAAAAAAATTGCCTCTTCACTCTGAAAATCTCCATTAGAAAAAAAGAAAATAAAGATAATAGAAAGTGCATTTGTCAAACAGCCTGGAGAGACGCATGTTGCTGGGCTGGCCTCTCCACAGTTGGTCACAGATACTTGGGTAACTGCAGGATCATGGCCTGGGGGAGCTTGTATCTACTAATTTGTCATCAAATACATGGTTAGGGTGAGTCTTCAATGAATAAGATTCACCTGTTGACATTTTGTTGATTGTGTGAAAGCAATAAAAGAGCAGCCACAGTTGTAAACAGGTGAAAGTCAGGACAGATAATGGTTATCCTAAAGTTAGGAGAGTATATTTAAGACTGTGGGAAGCTAGGAAGCTTGTGTAATACACTGTTTTTCTATCTTAGGTTAGGATAAGAACATTTATTTAGGAACTATTCATCTCTCATGGTTTTTTTTTTTCCTAAACCGGGCCCAAACTACCATGTTCACCAAACAATTCAGACAGGATCTGCAAGTTAAGAAGCCTCTGTGATATGGCCCTCGAGACCCTCTGTTTGGAGTTAATGACTTAGCTTTTATCCCATTGTCATTTTCAGTTTTTCAGCATTCAAAAAATATAAAATGCAAACCAAAAAAACATAAAATAATGATCCCTATTCATATGCAATATGTCAAAAAATATTTCTAAAAAAGTCTGAATTCTTTTATTTGGGTGTTTGTTATGACACATTACTGTGTATAATGACTGTAATTACATGTGGGGGTGAATGGTGATGAATTAGTGAAAAGGTTTTTTATTTATTTTTATTTTTTAAATTTTATTTCAAAGGCTTTTATTTTGGGACCTCTTCTATTAACAATGTCTCTGAAATGTTCCACTAAGGTGCCTGTCAGATTCATTTGATTCAGTCCATTTAAAAAGTATCCTACCGGCACCGTGTCCATCAAATTTCAAACAGCGAACAACTAATGCATTTTGGCTCTTGCTGCCTCTGGGGCCTAATCTACGACCGAGGAGATCACATCTTATTAAAACATAACACCTCAAATCAGAGTGTAAATACACACTTTAGACACTTCGAAGACACATTTAATCACATCAACAATAAACTTTTAGCAGAGAACATCTTCAGATATAATAGCCACGCAAGAGGAGATAAACATTTGTCCACATTAGTGTTGTTAGCACTCTGGGATCTTTACTTCAGTCCATTAAAGAGGGGAAAGTGTCAAAATGAGAAGAATGGAAAACTGTTCCTCAAGTTTATGGAGGTTTTAGTTGCGTAGCAACAGCAGCTCACAAACAGCTCATCCTCAAACATTTGTTTAGCACCACTGAATAAAAAAACACACAAATCCTGTGGACACAGGGCGAGACATGCTCGACATGATGTGTTGGCCACACGGGCGGGAGTAGCTCTGACCTCATGATCCAGTCTACCACCTCCCAATATGTTCAACAACAAACTTTGGTGTCGTGCCCCACCCCCCACCAACAAAGAGAGAGCAGAGAGGAGAGAAGCTGAGACGGGTACAGGGTGAGTGAGTGAGTGAGTGAGTGTGCAGAGAACAGCAAGGTAATGACTGTAATTCAACTTCACCTCCTGGGTAAGTGAGTGAGAGCGAATGTTTAAAGCTTGAATCAATGAGAGCTGGTGGGGGGGGCACAGCAATTCATGGGACAATGAGAGAGAGAAACAGAGGGGAGAATAGTGAGAAAAATGTAGGGCGGAGAGTAAGATCTAATGGAGTTGCGAGGTGGAATGATGGATGCGAGGGGGGGAAAGGTAAACGCCCCCCTTTTTTTTTTTTTGTTAAATGTCACTGCTTTAGCTGAATGCTTCCCGAAAAAACTCACGGATCACGTGTGATTCACCAACAGTCACGCCCCCAACAATACACACAAACACACACACACTCATCCTCCACTGTGAGAGTTGCGGTCACACACACCAGCTCCACACAAACGTTAATTACTGCAGTGGACTGTTAGCTGCAGCAGTGTATCTCCCCCAGGTTTCAGCTCAGCACCCTAACGCAGCTTCTCGCCCTCAGACACAAATGTCTGCTGTCTTAGTGTGCGTTTAAATGACTGTGTATCGTAGCAACACTGTGTTGTGTTAATGTACCGGCTGTGTTCCTAGTACAGTATGATGTAGTGTCCTGATATACTAACCAAGTGTCACCCCACCGTGATGTTACCCATTGGTTTGTGAAGCCCCGAGTTTGCAATTTGGCCGTCGCCATCTTTGTTTTTTCAAACCAGATCGAGAAGGTGGAGCTGAGGAGGAGCGAGGGGTGGATCTGACCTGCTCCGTCTTCTATCCTGATTGTCGGGCAGGTGGCCATGTGTGGAGGCAAAACTAGAGACTGAGATCATAAACTCATTAGGAAAATGTTTACTGAGGTAATAAATCAAATGAGAAGTAGAGACATTTTCCCATAGACTTCAATTCAATCAGACTTCTTTTTGCAACCAGTGGAGTCGCCCCCTGATGGTCATTAGATAGAATGATACATGAAATCATTCCCTCTGCTGCTAATTTTAATTTTAATGTGCTTCACTTATTAAAACAAACACATTACTTAAGAGCCATGTCTGCACTTACGAGAGACTTTTTAGGTTTGCAGATTTTATCTGCACTTTGCAACCAGCAGCCATCACCTGTGATCTGTGTGTAAGGTGCAGGCTAGAAGAGTTTGCCTGCCCCAGCAAAATCCCTCGAGTCAGCACAGAATCCACACTTCAGAGGAGACGTGTCTCCACCTCGTCACGGGCCACCCCGTCCCCACGTCACAACAGGTTCCAAGCATGTCTGATTTTCCAGACGCCCAGACAAGATACAGTTGTAGTTAGAGCTCCTTGAAAAGAAGTCTGAGATAGAGTCTGAGAAGAGCAGCGTTAATGAGAGTGCAACAGGAAACCAGGCAGGGAGGCAGCACACACACACACACACACACACACACACACACACACACACACACACACACACACACACACACACACACACACACACACAGTGCAGCTAACAGCCTCTAATTACACTGTATTGTGTGTACACAGTAATATAATATACTAATCTTTTTTTTTTTTTTTTTTTTTTACTGTTTTTTTTTTTCATTCCCATGCTTGTATCTTTCATAACTGCAATTTTTAAACTTTACCACAACTTTAAAGGAAAAAAAAAAACATGCACCAGTCATTTTATGCTGCCCTACTCCTGAAGTGGTTTGTGGAGAGACTGTTTACATGACTGCGTCTGTCTGATTGTGTGTTCCTCAGTGTCTTCGAGTCCACATACTTGCAAAAAGCGTGTATATACAGTGTGTTTGTGTGTGTGTTGTTTGACAGGTAAATGGAGCCCTCTCACTCCATCTCAGCAACAAGCCTATATAGCCTGTGCTCCTCGCCTCCTCTCCGACAAGTCTCTTCTCAGCACTAATAGACGATCAAAGTCCCCAGCCTCTGCTCTCCTTTTGTCACTGCTTTGTTTTCCTCCACACCCTCTCTTGACCTTCCTCTGCTCCCGTCCTCTTGTACCAGGCTGTGTCTCTCCTGTGCAGTTACAGAGTACATTACACTCCACAGCCTCAGGCATTTTTTCTTTTTTTTCTGTTTCTGTTTTTCACCTTAATTACCACCCTTCCTCTCTTTTTTCTCCTCACTTCCCTTCTCTTCTTCCCCATTAAGCTCTTGTTGCACTGCAACATGCAGGACCAGGTTCAACATCACCCCACACAAACACACCCTGTCCATTAATTTTACTCTCACTCCCCTCTCTCTGTCCTCTCACCCCTGGGATTTACATCACCATTGTCTGAATATTCTGTCTTTCCCATTCTTCTCTGTTCTCTTTTTTATGAGAGCTCATGTTGGAATTTTATGTGTTTAATTTTATGCATAATTGGATATTATGTCATATGTCACATGCTAGTGTTCAAATAATGAGCTGATTGAAGATATTTCATAATTGCTGGAAGCATACGGGGACTGAGAGGTTTATGCTGTAGCAAATGTATATATCATGTGAAATATGAGGACCGAAGGGCTCTCATTCAGCTGAACAATGATCTGACAGTCATTATGTTTTTAAAGATTGAAAAAGGCCTTTCTGTGAGCCCTTGTGACTAGACAGTGACTAGTTCAAATCTTAAAGCCAGGCTGTAAAATCTGTAGGGAAAAAAGACCCTGTCGACGCCCTGTCTTGACAATGAACCATGAGCCGTAGGGTTGTGGGAGAAATTGGAAAAAGGTAATAGATGAAGTCGCTGGGCCAGTTGAGCAACCAGTGCTGTCATATTGTGGGTTGTTACTGAGTCACTTGTTCACTTTCTCCACTTAAAAATTCCATTGATATTCTACTGAATGGTTTTGCCAACCAGTCCTCCAACCTGAACAACCACATGGGTCTTTTTTTTTTTTTCAACCCTCTGATATGACCCATAGGAGTGTCTCCTGAAACAGCGCCCCTATTACAGCAGGCATACCGGACCTTGGTTGTCATGGTTACAATAATAAACACGCGGACTGTACCGTAAGCAGTGTACCTACCTTAGTCACCATGGTTACTGTCATGGCATGGCATGGTTAGGTTAAGGCACTAAAACCACTTGGTTAGGTTTAGGAAAAGATGGTGAATTGGGTTAAAACAAGTAGTTCCTCAACATTAGATGATCTTTGTTGTCACGGTTACAAACTTTGTCGCTCTATGTACTACGTCACTGCACATCACAACAAAACCTAACTTTGAGTCATAATAACCTGCTACACAAATGATGAATGGGTTTTTTTTTTTTAACAGGAGGACAGGAGTCTCAGTTTTGCTGCCTGGTCATGATCACTGTCATCGTGGGACACTGACACTGAGGATTAGAGTTTGCATCCTACGTGCTGTGTGTGGATGGTTGGACGTGCAAAATGTGTAATTTTAACCCAGTATATTGTGATTCACAGTCCATCCCCTACTATTTGTCAGCGTTGATTTCTGTAAACCACAAAGGTGATTTCTCCTCAGCTTTCCACGTAGTTCATTTTCTAAACCTAATCAAAACCTCTTCATATACATAGGAAACCAGAAAATGATCACATGATACATTGTCAGATCAAAGGCACTGACTGCTGACCTATATCTTCTCTCACTCTACCTTTCACTAACAAGAAGACTATCCAGTATGGCACCTTCTCATCAACTTTCACTCCTCATTATACTGTGGTCCCCTCCACACTAAACTGGTGTAAGACTGCTTGGCCAACACACTGCATCCAATGAAATTTGCTACATATTTTAGAGTGGGCAGCCCAAGGCCATAAATCATCTTCTGGCAGCCCAGATGTATGAGTGCACTCACACACTGTGATACTGCTTGTGTGTTTGTTGCTCACAGCCACCAATCCAAAGGTCGGGCCACTCAAAAACGGTGTGCTTTTAGCAGCACCCTCAACACACATTTGGAGCATTTCCAGTCATCGCATTCAGAAGGGGCTCAAAAACAGTGTCACCCGTTACGTTTGGACTGTATTCATATTTGGAAAATTAGTTGACACTTTCAATTACAGCCACTGCATTTGATAATTACAGCCTAATTAGAGAGTGAGAGGATAGAGTCTGCAGCAGCATTTGCACAGCAGACATTTACTGACACTGAGAGACGACCGGGAACTGTAGGGACTGGCTCTTTGGAGTCAGTCCTACACATTCAGCTGTCAGCTTTTAGATGATTCCAGATGAATTATATTGCAATGGCCAATCAGTAGTGACAAGTCTGGGTTAGATTCTACTCGTTCTGTGATGGAGGCAGCTGAAAGTGTAATGGGTTGGGACTGAAACAAATGATTCACCGATGAGTCCCATAACTGGAAACATGTTTTAGTGTAAACCAAATAACTGTTACTTTTTAGGAAGACACTGGACCATCAGTTGAGGACTGAGATTAATTTTTCTCTACATTTGATTATGATGCACAGTGCTGCTGGTTGGGAAAAGCCATCCATCCATTTTCACACTCATCTGGGCTCAGGTTGTGGTGGCAATAGGCTTAGCAATATTGCCTATACCCCCTTCTCCCTGGCCATGTCCTCAGGGGTAATGAGGTGTTCCGATGCTGCATGGGGAAATGTTATTCCTCCTGCATGTCCTGGGTTTTTCCTGGGCTCTCTTCCCAGTTGGATGTGCAGGGAGAAACTCCATCAGGGGAAACCCAGGAGAGATCTAAATCAGATGCCTTAACCACATCAGCTGACTCATTTTACTTGCTTTACTTTATCTCCAGTTTTCTGAATGCCTCACCCTAACTTTAAGGTTTCACGTAGGGTGTGCTAGAATTAACTGTTATATAACTACTTGACTGGAGCAATACATAACCACATTCAGCACAGGTGTGTGGATGTTAACCTGCGAGGAAATAAAGTTGCTGGTGCTAGCACTGCTAACATTAGCCACACTCAGCAAACGGTTATGGCATAATTTACCGACAGATGCTGTGATCCCGCTTAGTCTGAAAAGACAACGCAGCTCATCAGGGCAATGACTGTGGAAGAAATGTTTCCACTCAACTTTGCTGAAGGCAGCAGTCCTCAAGTGTTAGTTTTCATACTGTTTTCCAAATTTGCGTTCCAATCAACAGGGAAATTTTTCAGAACATCCTTGGCCACCAATGGTCCTATCCTTTTGGTCATCAGCCAAAGCTCAAGCCCATAGGTGATAACTGAGTAAATCGACCAGTAAATTCAGGCTCCGCTGCCTTCTCACGATTATGATCCAGTAAAATGTCCACATTACTGCAGACAGAGCACCAATTTGACAGTCGATATCCTGCTCCATGTTATCCTCACTTGTGGACAAGACCCTCAAGATACTAGAACTCCTTCACTTGGGCCAATGGTGTTCTTGTGGTACTTGCATACCAAGGACCAAGCCTGTATGGAGAAAGCGAACTGTGATCAACAGCAGTCTTGGGTCTGAATCCCAGAACTAATTAGGCACAATTTTACTCTGGGGAGACAAAATGGTAATTCAGGTCCAATTAACTATATGACAGGGTATAACAGAAGGGGCACTCCAAATCCAGACACCAACACTATAATAATTCTAAATCAGTATAATGATATGAGATTAACTCTTTTTTACAGAATCATCCTGGCCAAGTGAGCTCACAGAGCACAGAACCTGCATACTTATGAAATAATATAATATGTGTAAAGAAAATCAGATTTTCTCACTTAACAGTTTCAAGTGGAGCTTTCTGCTCCTAAAGATGTACTTTGGCATATTGCAGCAAATTTCCACCATCCATCTCTCACCACAACTGACAGCTGACTTCGTTAGGGGAGGACCCTGGAGAAGTCATTACTGAGGCAGATGTCCACTTCCAGAGCAGCTTCTCTCCGAATCTGTATCTTTAACATTCATTGGGCATCACTGATGAAATTTGGAGGACCAGCCTCCTTAACCTTGCGAATAATGAACTGACACAAACTGTTTGGTACTGTGCTGCCTTGTTAAATCACACTCTGTTTAGTCTCATTTGTGTCTGTTCAGCCACACATTACCACACAGTCATTTTGACATGGGGTCAGACCACTGGCCAGCTAATAGCTCTCGTTATTTATGATTTATGTCAGCACTGATGTCACAGCGCATTAAATCCCGATCTGTGTACATGTGCGTGTACATGTGGATAAAAGTTTATGGCTGCGGATATATATCACAAATTTATCCCCCATCCTTTCTACTGTGACTGTGAACATGATATAAGGAGGAAGTTCCTGAGCTCTGAGTACACAACTCAGGCAGTTGGAGACAGCTAGACAGGCAGGTTAAGAACTACCTCGCTCTACGCAGCCCTCTACCTAAAGAATGGTGTCAAAACGGAGGCAGATTTCTCAGCAAGTACCTGCATCCCTGCGCTTTGCAGGATAAACAAAGCTTGTAGGGACAGCACAAACAGATCGTGTTGAAAGTTGTGCTATAAATATTTCCATCCTCTCACAGTTTGGTGTCTCTGTAACCTGACAAAAATACAGGAAACTACTGTGAATGACTGCATTTAGAAAAAAATCTGAGGATGTGACAGAGGTTTGAATTCCCTCACTTGAACCACCAAATTCAATCATGATAGATAGATAGATAGATAGATAGATAGATAGATAGATAGATAGATAGATAGATAGATAGATAGATAGATAGAACTTCACAGTGAAATATAATTTTGCCAAAAGGTCCTTCAACTTAAACAACCAAGTTGTTTGTTCCTACGCTTGGTTGGTAAGGTTTAGGAAAAGATTGTGGTCATAAAAATAAGTACTTCCTTTAAGGACCTTCGTTGTCATGACCTTCATAGTCATGGTTACAATCATAAACACACAGTTAAGGTCATGGAAAGGTCATAGGGAATGTTGACACAGGAAATGGACTGCAGTCTTCCATGTAAAAGTCCTCTGTTTCGTCAACCTATGAATCCACCCCAGCGTCCTCTTAACATGGACTTTGTTGCTCCTGATACTACATTATCTGACTTCCTGTGTTCCTGCCATAATCAAAATGGTTCCTAGAGGTTGCCGACATTTTTTAAGATTTTCAAGTGAGTCATAGTTTGGAAAAGGTTGGGAACCACTGAACTATGGGTTACATTTAATAAGCTGCTTTCACAGATGACCTATGGGGTCCTTCTTTACTCAAGGACGGTCTTAATTTATCAGTGTGAGTAGTCCTATTAAGACCAAAACTGGCAAAAAGGGAATGGGTTGACACAAGGTTAGATGCTTAAAAAAATCTTTTAAAGGCAAAGCAGTTCATGATGTGAATGGGAGGCCGAACACTGTTCACCTGGAGTGAAAGAGCTGTCTTAATGAACTATTGCATAGCCAAAGTCTGCCAATAAAAACATGAATGTGACAGTGAAGAAGCTTTGACTGACTGTGTGAACTGAGGAAAGTCTACCCTGGTAGCCCGTCTGTCATCATGTGCCGTATTTACAAAGCAACCGAAAGCGAAACCAATTCTGACTTCTCTTCCTCCTCCTGGGTGGTTTGGAATAATGCTTCCTTATCAGTGTGATCAGCCAAACCGCAGGGAGTTGCAGGTTTCTATTCTATCCGAACCGCCTGAGTATGAAATTGAATTCTCTGGTATGCATCCTATATAGGTTATATTACATTATACAGCGGGGTCCAAAAGTCTAAGACCACTTTCCCCTCTACTTAAGAGCGCTCTTTGTATCTGAACATGGAGCCAATTTCTCGTCGGTGCTACTTTTCTTTCTTCATTTATTATCCTTCTGATCTCTGATGACAAACCCTCTAATCTCAGCTATTACTCACAGCAACAAAGCATTCATTTCACTTGTGAGATATTGCCATTCAACATCACATAGTAATATCATCATATTTTTTTCCATGACACAAACTTTGGTACTTAATTAGTTCCACAAATCTGGATTGTGTCTAAGTCCTTTAAATAACAACTTCAGTCTGTCTTAATTTGGATTTAGTCAATGGACCCAGACAAATAACTTATGGTCGCACTTTAATCTGTAACATTAAGAATGACAGGAGTTCATCAAACCCTTGTGTAAATTTTCCTAATTTATAAAGCATGTTATGTGTAATGTGACTCAGCAGTTTTCTATTTCATATTTGCTGACATTTATCCATGGTAGTTTCTCATCAGAAAAAAGGCAGGGGTCAACCTCTCGCTCGAGGACACTACGACACTATGAGTTATGGTTGTTGACACTGTGTTAGGGTTTAAATATGTGACCTATTGGTATCTCTAGGCTTTATTCTCCCCCGTCAGTGCTGTCAGATATTGTATGATCACAGGCCTATACAAAAACAAAATGAATGATGCATTTTTAATAGAAGACAGCTTTGTTTCAAAATGGCTCCACATGCAATTTCATCATCTTCAAAAGAAAAAAAAAAAAAAAAAAAAAAAGAACTTTTGTCTAAGCAATAAAAAGAAGAAATGGAATTTTCTGGGAAGCTACTTCATTTTTCACAGCCCTGTTTATTGATTTTTCCTCCCACCAAAAAAAAACTTCTGTTTCTCCTTCTCTTCTGTGTGCATGTGGGCTCCTTACTGAATAACCACTCCTTCTCTCTCTTCATCACATCCTCCACTCTATTCATTTTGTTGTCCATCAAACAGGCTGATGCATGCCACCCACCTCTCCTCTTTGTGCTGCAAAGAGTACTCATCCTCGGTGAGCACAATGGGCACAAGTGCCAGCTAAGTAATTACATTAAATACATACAGTGCACTGTCCTCTCTCCAAGCAGCTCCTGTAACCTCGCACAAATCTTCTATACTGAAGGCATAGGTGCAATGTTTATCAGATGCATGTACATATTTTATGTCTGGCTCTCTCTTCTTTTGTCTCAGAAAGCCACAGGTTCATTTTCTTTATTTTGGACGGTATGTGGTGGATATGAATGTGCTTATGTAAAACTGATGATTGCCAAGGCACAGATGAGAACAGAATGCAAAGAAAAAAAAAACTCAGTCACATAAACAATGAACAGTTACTCTTGATACTTCACAGCTGGCATTGGACTTGCAACTTCCATTGTTTGGGATGCTAGAAAGATCCCAGGTTTTTTTTTATTTATTTATAGGCAACTTTTAGCTTTGTGCATAATTTAATTTAGCTGAGTTCGGCCAAAACTGGCCTTCCATTATTGACTGTTTGAAGAGGAGGGGTCTTCTCTGCTCTAGATGCATCTGTGACTGGGATTGTACTTGAATTCTCCATTATCCTTACAGCTTCCTAAAAGTGTGAGACAATCAAAAAGCTGCCCGAGGTGTAGCATATGAAAGTTCCTCTTACTCTCTTATTCAGAAATGTAACGTTATCATCATCATGTGACTGACTAAAAACTGAACAGTCCAGGTAAAGTTGGAAAAGTTAGGTCTAAATTCTGTCTGTGTCTCTTTCTATCATTTTCTGAGACACAGCTCATATTCTTCACTTTACCCCCGTCAGCTAATTAATGGAATAAAACAAAAACTTGTTAAAGGGGAGCTTTTAAAAATCCCAAATTATTCTGGGAAGGCTTTTTCATTGTGGGAATGTGATGACCTTGTGTAACCCTTGATCTTGTCTGTGCATAGTTCTCTTCTCATTTCTGGTGGTTGGAACAGAGATTAGCTGGGGAAGAGGTGCAGCCATGTTTACTGGCCAAGTATTTGTGAATAGGCAAAGCTGAGCTTAATATCAACAGGTAAGACAGATGGTTTATTATTAAGAGATGCTACACTGGCATATGGTGGTAGTTGGCTGCAATTTGTGCATTATTATTGCCACTAAACATGTAACAGAATGCATCATAACTTTTTTTTTGCCAACTGTGTTTTATGGTGTTGGACCTTCTGCTAAATTGTTGCTTTGTCTCCAGTAAGCACACCCATTCCTATTTAAAAAAAAAAAATAAAAAAAAAAAGACTAATATTGTCTTGGTTCAGGTTCATGTCTAACATTTGGCAGCATGAGTCAGCAGTAGTTGGCAGCTTCTTTTCGTTGCACTGGGATAAACTTTTTGTTAAAATCTAGTGTATGAAATTCCCAAGACTGCAGCCAAAGCTTTTAGAAACCTAGTGATAAATTAATTTATTTTTCTTAAGAGGCTGATGAGTGTAAGCAAATCTGAGTCTTTAGTATTGTTTAGTAACATAATATGTGATGGTTTGTTGGATGAATTAGGCCGTATGGAGCTGTCCTCACACCAACAACAGGGACTTTGAGATACTGGATGAGTTCTGTCAACATTTATATGTTGTGCTTTTACATGTGAAATCTCACACCCCTCAAAATGTATCCAACACTGACCAATGTCCTCCCTTTTGTGCCTTTAAGTAAAGAGGCCTGCATTACAGTTCTGTTTTTTCATTGTGCTAGCAGGTCAAGTTTTGCCGGTGTGTCTGAGGCCACTTACAGTGAGTGGTAAACCAACGGCTGTCAAGCTTGTGATCAACTAAGTGCGTTCACTCTAACCTCAAGGCCACGCATGACATGAGTCAGGTGTGTTTCAGCTTGACTTAGGTTGGACTGTGGAAACTGGCTGAAAGACGTCTGGGCAGGCATTTCCATTTTACATCCTCAAGGGAAATAATGGCTTAGGAGGTTGTTTTGGTTCAGTGATAGATGTCGCCACAGGGAACAAGTATTGATAATAACCACTGGCTTACCAATAATCACTGACAACTCAATTTGCCTAACATTGGACTTTACAGTGAGTGTATGCTATTTCAGTATATGTTTGTGTGTGTGTGTGTGTGTGTGTGTGTGTGTGTGTTTGCGCTAATGTGTGGGTCTGAGTGTGTTCATGCATGTATGTCATAACACATCTTCCCTAATCAATGCGTTTCCTCTCAGTAATCAATGTGTGTTGATGAGGTTTGGTTGAATGCATCTCTCAGGACTCCATCAGCTGTATATGTCATTTCCTTGCACTGCCCTCCATCACCATCACCAATCCATCTGCCTGATTGTGCACAGCAGAAGGGAAACCTGTCATCAGCACCAGAATTACCTGCACAAGCAGCCAATAAGCTTGAAAAGACAGAAGAGAGCTGTAACTTTTCTGGCAGTGGGGCTATGAGGAGAAGACTTCTCAGATAATTTCACATGTGAGTGACATGTTTATGATTGCAGAAAAGGTGGGCGTACTGAGCATTAAAGCAAAGAGTGGAGCTATTTCTTTATTCCACAACATGCCCAGATTAGATAAAAAAGATGCAAGAAGAACATAGAGGTCTATAAAAAAGAAGTAATAATTTGAAGAAGTAATTTAACAATTAGCTGAGCTCCTGTAGGTGGCCCCACAGCCAAGGAGCCCTGCTGTTAAATACCTGAGCCTTGGTTTGACCCTAAAAGGTGGGACAGCAGATGGTGATGGGTGACGGCCATGACTCACAGCAGCAGCATGACGAGCTTCGATGTGGCACAAAAGCACACTCAACTGTAGTCTGTATTTCTGTACATCCTGTATCTATGGTGACAAGGGTAAAAGGTAGGAATAGGTACTTGCGTATTCTTTGATGATGTCAGTAGTGTAACTTGTGTAACAGGAAGTGAGTTTAAAGAGACTATTTATAAATATTGGTGTTGCTCTGTGCTCAGTGGAGACGGTTCTTGGCGAGTAAGGGAAGGAAGATCCAGGCCGAACTTGCAATGTTTCCTTTAGACTTGTAGTCAAACAGTTGTTTAACTAAACTAACTGACTACTTTAACTAACTGTTCTAATGCTAATGCTAATGTTGGCTATGAAGTCACCGCACCAGCATCAATGTTGAAGTATCTTAAATCCTACTAATTTCACTGGTGCTATTTTACAAATACTGCAATTTGTACCTTTTTTTTTCTTTTTAATACTTTCATTCAAGCTCAATGAGGAAAATATTTACCAGCAGGTATCATCATCTAATGAACCATTCAAATATACCATGATTGCTGCAGAATAACTTGACCATGATGTAGAAAATGTATGTGTCAACATGTTTATGTGTCAGAATCACATCCTGAAATGTCTCTCACACACACACACACACACACACACACACACACACACACACACACTAACACTCACACTCACACACACAGTTTTTGATCTGTTTCTCTGACACAAAGTAATTCTTTCCAGGAAAAATCCCTCAAAAAGTTGTCCAACATTGGCAGGTAAGGTGGGGCCACATGTGCACTCTTCCCCTGGGTAGATAGGACGGTGTGCTCCAGGCTCTCAAGCTCTCCCTTCATCTGTGCAAAAGTTTTCTCAGATCAGATCTGTATCTGCATTGGAGCAGAGGAAATCAGTGAGACTTGCACTGTAGGCATGCTAAACGATCCCCTGTGATTTCTGCCTAGTCCTCGCCCACTGAAGCGCTTCAATGCAGCCATGCGTTGTTAGCAGACGATGGGCAATGCTGCAATGTTTTCTACTCGAGCAGCAGCATTTCAAGGCTGTTAAACATTGTTTTGGGCGCAGAGAGAGGTGCAATTTATTTACCACCATGATCAAAGCCGAACCAGTGGAGCAAGATAACTGAGGGGGAAAGAAGAAGAGAGAGATCGGGAGCAGAGAATATCCAATGAAGGTTCACGTAAAAGTTGATGGATCCAGATTGACTGAATTCTAAAGAGCAGACTGAGGTGCGGATTAAAACAGGCCCTATCACATACAAAAGAAAACAAAGAAAGAAAAACTAAGGGAGGACTTTTGGATAATTGAGTAGCCTCTAGCTAGCTGTACTTGTTCCCCTGCAGTCTCTGTGCATACATGGGCAAACACATAATTACACACACAAAGTATTGTCATATTCTCCTACGGCTGGCACACTGGAGTATTGGGCTGATTTTATAGCTGATTTATCCATCCTGAAAACTGTGGGGAAAATAAAAATTTGAATTTATCTGGTGGTGAGTACAAATTTCATCTTAACACACTGTTTTAAGTTTCTCACAGCCTGATAGAAGGACACCAGGTTAGGAACCAGCAAAACAAATCAATTATTTCACAGGGAAGCAGCCGAGATACAACCTGGGGTCTTTGAGGAGAGGATGAGCTAATTCAGATTCCCTCGGAGACCATATCACTTAGGCCTAACATCACACCAACAAACTGGTGGCCTATCAATCATCTCAGACATCTTAGGCTATGCAGGATGGCCACCCCCTTCAAAGGACCTTTTATGTTTGCATTATTCAGAGCCAAACACATTACCAGAGGTGCATTATCCAACCTGCAGGATGTTTCCACCCAGCAGTGCAGAGCCGAGAGAGTTATTTAAGCACCCCAGCAACAGCCAACTGCTGCAGCCAGGTAAATGACTGTCATAAGTCATATGGACAAAGTCATAAGGCCCAGTGCCGAGAGGCTCAGAAGGAGCCTTGGGCCATGAGGGTCCTTCGCATTGCCACTGCCACTGTTCTGCTCTTCAGCAGCACTGGATCAGTAAAACACTGCTATCACCTCTGAATACACTCACACTAACCGTGCACCATCTGTACATTCATGCTGCACCATCTTTACACATTGGTGTACATCTACACCTCACTGCGTGGATGCAACTTCCTCTTGGACTTTTACCTTGAATCATAGATTATTAATCACCATGCTACAGACATATTAATCACATACGCTAAAAAATTAACTACTGAATTTGAATGCATTTATATTTTAAACTTATTTAAGTCTGATTCAGTATTTTCAGAATTTGCTTATTTACTCTGTGCTCACTTGTTCCTCGATTCCATTAAGGCAGCAACACTGTCCGACCTGAGGGACAGCTGCTCAAAAGCTCCTTTGAAATGAATCTCAAAAGTGAAAGGTGAGTCCCGTTGAGGGACAGAGGAACACAGATGTTTCTTTTTTAACAGCTGCATCAATCACTTCATGATGGGATGGCCACAAAGTGACCTATCAACATCCCTCATCGCAGAAGATTCTGCTGACACGTACATTTAATCACAGACTGTGGCTTTCTTCTGAGGACAGGAGTTATTGGATGATATTGCAGATTGCCAATGCACAGATTGCACTGCAGCTACAATTTAGGCTGCACCAGACCTTGACTAATTCTGGCTGGGTTTTGGTCAGTCCTTATTTAGGCCAAGTTCAGGCTGAAAATGTTCCTAAGTAATATGGGGCCTGATCTGGGTCAGGTTGATATTTCAGGCCTGGACAGACCCTGTGTTAGATCATGTTCCAGGTCTTGAGATGCTGCCCCCCACAGGGTGCGTTACAGATGCACTAAGAGCTGATGCACAGGTGAACTTGGTCTTAATATCAATGAACAGTTCATAAGGCTGCAGAATAAAATAATGTTAGACTAAAGCGTGTGTTAACTTTATATGTGTTATCTTGAAATGTCAAGTTGTAGTTTCACTGAGAGTCATGTGCTGGAACCTTCTGACCATGTATAGTAACTTCCTGGCATCCCCGTTGGACTAGTTGTTCCCTCCCTGTTTACCGTCTTTAAGCAAGGCTAACCCTCTGCTTCCTGTAGTTCAATGTTAGGTATGTGAAATGGTAGCACTTTTCTCATGCAACTCTTGGCAAGAAAGCAAATAGATTTAAAAAACAAACAAACAAACAAACAAAAAAAACCAATTAGTTCAGTTAAATCATATGTAGGTTTTTTAAGGGAACATTTCCAAGTGTTGCTTCTCAAAGGATGTCTCTCACACTTCATCTTTCCATCACACCCTGAAAGTACTAGTGTGCATTAAAAGCTCACAGCTGCAGTAACCTGAACATACTGGGACGGCAGCTGAATTCACAAAACAATAATGGGCTCATTGTCCAAGAGCCTGAATTGGAGTTGACAGCTTGCCGTAACTATATTAAAATATCCTTTCCTCAGTTGGATTAGCGCATATGACAGTACTCCTCTGTGGATAATCTCTCGAGCATCTGGGTAAAAGAAAGGAGAACCTGACCAGTGACGTCAAACTTTGATAACAAAGGAATGAGTGGTTAAATCTATTTCTAACATGAACCACTCTGTTCCAATATAAGACGTTAAATTCTTGAGGCTGGATAGGAGGAAGCAGGGTGGAGGTGAAGAAGGGAGAAAAGAAAAGATGTGGAAAAGAAGGTCAGATGAGGAAGGACAAGGAGGGTACAAGGTTTGAACACAATTTGTACACAGAGAGGTTTTGTGCAGATTGGGTGTGAGAACAGAGGATGAGGATAAAAGCAGAGAAAAGGAATGAATAAATAGATAGCAATAGATAGCACAGTGATAGACATGGCATGTCCCCACAGATAAAAGAATGAAGAGAGGGGTGTTAAGAGGGCAACAACAACATCAAGAGCAAAGGAGAAAAAGGCTGTCATGCAAAATGATCAGAGCAGAGGTTTGAACAGATGGGAGATGAAAATAAAGCGTTGGGGAGGGTGGAGCGAGAGAAAAGAAGAAAGGAGAAGACTGGAGGGAGAAGAAGAATCGAGAAACAAAGAAAAAACTGCATGAGGGAAGAAAGAAAAGGAAAGGAGAGGAGACATGTACAAATCAGAGGAAGGATGGGAGAAAAGAAAGAGAGTAGAAAGGACAAATAAAAGGTTCATTATGGAAGACGAATAATACAGCAGGCACCGGACACTGATAACGACTCTAATGTCGCACAGATGTTGAATTTTGATTGGAAATGAAAATGGAGTTGGTGTCAAAACCTAATGTTGGCAAATTGACATTGTGACGTTTAGCAGATGTTTAGCAGACATTTAGTAGACGTTGGGTTTTGCTCACGACTAGAATATCAGTGTTTTATATATCAAGATGACAGTTGGCATGAGAAGTTTGAAAGACATTGGAATTTCATTACAACACAACTTAGAGGTCCCATGTTGTATAAAGTGAGATGTCCTTGTCTTATTTTATTATAAAGCAGGTCTAGGTTCTATATTAATACTGTAAAAGTATCAAAGCCTCAGTCCACAGAGAAATGTACACAGCCTGTATTCAGAAACTGAGCCTTAAAACAAGCCGTCAGGACTTCTGCAACTTTGTGATGTCACAACAAAGCAGTCACTGCTCTCAGCCATGCCCCAAACCCCGCCCACTTGGACCCACCATCCAACCTTGCAGGATTTGGTTTCTCTCAGTGTTTTCCTGAAATCTGTTATATTTTTATTTGATCACTCAGAAAACGGTCAGCCAATCAGAAGAGAGGCTCAGATCCTCTCTTCTGATTGGCTCACTGACCTGTTGTTACTAGAGCTCCAGAGAGAAGCCAGAGAGAGGAGATGTAAAACTACACTGAGCTGGTTTTGGTTCATAAAAACCACAAATATATCTTGTTATTGGTATTAGCACTTCAAATAAAACACCAGAGAAGTGCAAAATATGGGACCTTTAACACCAACAAAACAACATCAGCTGCCGTCGGTGTTGTACGTTACAATGTACAATCAAATATCAACAACTATCAGTGTTTGTGGCCAGCTGCGTGCCTGCAGGGAGAGGAGAACAATGTTTGGTAAGAAGAAGAGACAATAATAGCATAAGAATGTGAAAATGAGAGAAAGACAGCAGAAGAGAAAAGAGGAAGAGAAGGGTAGAATAGAGGAAGAGAGAAAATAAAATATAAATGGTGAAGAGAAAAAGAAGAGAGGGTACAAAAGAATAGAAAAAAAGGACAGAGGCAGGGGGATGAGGAAGTAGATAGCCAACAGAGGAGAATCAAAGGGAGCAGGGAGAAAAAGACAATTGGAGAACAGGAAATGAAAAAAGACTGTGGAGAGGGAGGAGAGAAGCCAAGAAGGGTGGAATGAAAAGGGAGGAGGTAACAAAAGAAGGGAGGAAGGATGGATAAGATAAAGGAAGGAGGAGTCTTGACAAAGATGATGTCATGCATAGAGTTCTGGCTCCAGCAATGAGATGGAGATAAACAGAGGCATGGATGGGAACAGAGACAGAGAGAGACAGAGACAGCGAGGTAATCAGACAAGAGGTGTAAATAACTATAATGGGTCTGTGCAGAAAATAGAGTGCAATGAGACTGAGCGACATGAAGGAAACGAGGGGAGAGGTAGAGTCGGCTGACAGAGAGGTTTGAGTAATGCCATCTCTGTGCCATGTGCCCAGAGCGAGATGACAGAGAGGGAGGGCAGGCTGTGACAGAAATTACAGCATGCGCGACGGGAAAAGTGATCAAAAGAAAATGAGGAAAGTCAAACATGGTGACAGACAGAATGAGTGAGAAAGTGAGAGGGTGAGAGGAACAGACGGAGGAGTGTGTGGAGAAAAGCTGACAGAAACGGAGGATAAAGAAGGAAATGAGATGAAAGACTGCAAAAGAAAGACAGACAGAGGTTGAGCGAGGTGTGAGTAATGTTGTCTCTGTGCTGTCACCCTAATGAGACTCAGGTTTGCTTTATGGATGCATCCTGCATCTCCCAGCGACTTCTCTGCCGGTATCAAGCTAGATTAATGGACACACACATTCATGAACACACACAAATGTAGGTGCAAATTGCAAAAGGGGAAATTGCAAGCATTCCACTGTGCATAATGCTTAGCACAAGTATGGCAATAAAGCTATGTGATAATCAATATGGGATCATTTGCATGCAGCAGGTTTTGTTTTAGTACCTCAGCTGGTTTAAATGATGCAGAATATTAAAATCGTGGTTTGAAAGTGTTCACACCAGACCTGCATAGGCCCCAAAGACCTGGGTCAAGAAGTATTTGGAAGAAACGTTAGGTTTGCTGTAACCTACCGCTTCAATAATTGCACTCATTGACTGCACAACTTCATTACTCTGGCTAGTACATGTTGGAAGAAATGCACAGCTCTCTATATTATCCACTTCTTCTGGATGGAGGGAGAGTAATAGAAACAGAGGTAAAACAAGAGTGAACATTGGATAGGCATTCACTCGGTGAAGAGAGCTTAGCGACTTGAGAAGGTTCAAAACTAAATTAAATTGACTAAATGAATAACAAACTCCCTTTCCTCCCAGTGTTTTCTTCTGCTCCCCCCTCCACTCCCCAACACGGACCTCTGCAGTTGTTAGCAAGCAAAGCAATACTCAAAGTTATAACTCCATATTTCCAAGGTGATGTTGATCGTTTCCTGTCCTGTGTTGTGGGTAGCTAGGCGAGGCTCTGAGGTCTTTTTGCAACAGTTACAACAACAGTATTACCATTTGGAAACAATAGGAGGGAAAAGTTGAAAAGTTACCTTCAAGATTAGGAAACCTAATCATGAAGAGTTCTACAAAATTTTCTGAGATCAGTTAGAGTATTGGAATTTTTTGGAAAACCATGGTGATGCCACAGTGATGTCAGTAAAGTTGTCTCAGGTTGGACTTAGATACCAAAAAACTAGTGGTGTGAAGTTTGAAATATATTGATCTTTATCAGTCCAAGAGAATCTATCAAAAGAGGTTATCCATTCGCATTATAGAAAATGCAAGATCCAGGGTTTTTGGGTCTTGACCAAATGGCACAAATTTCCATTGGCTATAAAATTTAGAGACTACCATTATGTTGGGGAGACATCTTGCAGGTGTTTTCAGAATGTATTCCACAATACGCGGCCACCTCGGCATGATTGGGATATATAAATCTAGTCTAGATCTAGAGATCAAAGATGGCACTCATATAATAATGTACTACCACAGTAAAATATAGACTGTCACTGAAATTACAAAATGATGCGACAAAGGACTTTGGTGTCCATTCTTTACTAATTAGTAAATTTGGAGAGTAACATTCATCACTTCCTAATTAGGCAACAAAAAATCCTTCCTGGAAGCCACTCTGTGATCTGCCAGCCTAGGTTCAGTCTTTCATTTTTCACATTGTCTTTCTAATCCCAAGCCACAGGAAATGCAACTGTTACAATGACCCAAAAATTCATCTCCGATCTGTTCGGCTTCGTTTTGTGTTGAGTAAACTAAATTCAGTTAAGCTCTTTCTAACTATCAAGCTTCTTCAAAGTTATGCACCCACAGGGATTGAGTATGATTTGTGGGAACAGGGGAGCTGCATAAATGTAAACTGTTCCATGGAGGCTAAAATTAATTTGGATTCTCTCCGTCATCAACTATCAGGACAGAACACTAGAGAAATGAGCTGGAGCTTCTCTGTGGCCATCTGCAGAAGGCTGTAGTTGTTCTGGGCAGGTCCCAGGTGTGAGTGGGTGTAACTGTATGAATATAAAACAGTTCTGTGCTCTGTGAAAGAGAACACATTCTCAACAAAACCCCTGCCTGGATAAATAAGGATAACAAAGAAGAAAAGATGATTTGAGTGCAGACCAGGAAGTGTTTGGAAGAGTAACCTATTGTTCAGGTTACCTGTTAACCTTCTTATCTTCCAGCCCTAGTCTTACTTTGGCCATCACTTCTATTCCTCTAAAGATATTTTTACCATCAATTTAATTGCTGGGAGTTTGGGATTTGGTAAAATTCATAGAACTTTTACCACAAGCAACATAATGGTATCCAAATCCCTATTTAACATAGTATTTAATCCACTTTTGGAGGTAAAAGCTAAGGTAATCATTCCTCCTTTCCATACTGGCCCTGAAGAGATCCTTTTGTGCCCTGTTTCTGTGTTAAAATGCATTCTGGAGTTCAGCCAAAGCTTATATGAGGCATCAGCAGTCTTTAGAACAAAATTCCCTATTTGTATTTCCTCTGAGCAAAGCCAGAATGATGATGATGTTGATGTTGATTGTAGGAAGTTGCAAAGTGGGAAGAGCTACTTCAGCTTTAGCTCCTGGTTCTGGAGCTAAAGTCCCACTATTTCCCATTCACAATTTTAAGCAACTCTCAGTTGGAGTACAAAACACATCTTGGCTCAACAACCAATGATCATAGATAAAAGAAACAATATTATCACTCCTGCATCCAGCCCAAACCTTCTTCCATCATGTCTGTCTGTCTATTATGTCACCTTGATTTTCTCCTTTTGTCCCATCATAATTACTATGGCCACTAAAGGTTACCTAACCAAAAAACATATCTAAGGGATGTAATGAGCTGCTTGTACAAACTATCATTCAAAGGACTCTTTATTTATCCCTGTGTCTGCAGCTTCAGTTCTCCATGTTAACTTTTTATTTAACACTACTGATGGCATCATCTGCTGTAATTATCTCCTCTTGACCTTTATTTGGCGTGCAGCACAGTCTAACAACTTCCTGTACAGGTCTAGTAAAATTTACAGAAACCAATTTGTGATTTAGCTACCGACCCAAAATAGTAAGAAGTAATAAGTGAGAACCAAACATGGCCGCATTAGCTGTGTTTCCCTTATGATGTTTCAAAGGACATATGATAAAAGTCACCAGTAATTTGTATAACTTAATTATACATTGAGAAGTGAGGCAAGTAGTTCATCATCGCTCAACAGTGCACACAAGTGTTGGCAGCCAGCCAATGATATTTAGGGGACACATGGACGATTATGCTGTTTCTGTTCTCATCAATTAATCACTTGAGTAATTTGTTCTCTTTTAATCTGCTGTTTCACTGTGACCTTTAATTACCTTTTTTTTAATCAAATTGATTCTGCTATGGCTTCATTGTTTTTTATCTGCCTTATGCATCTTTTTTGTAATTTAGTTGTGAATCCTATTCTGTTGCGGCCTTTGATAAAAATAAATAAATAAAAACAATGATTTGACTTTAAGCAATCTCACAAGAATATTTCTTGTGTCTTTATAAAACTCGTTGAAAAATGTATTCAGCAGGTGTTTGGAAGGCATGGAACATCTCAGCAAAGGGCTCCAGTTAATAAAATGTAGATTTGGGAGTGTATGCATGTGGCCAGCGTGTCTGTGTATTTGTATACAGCCAGGAGAAAAGAGATGAAGAATGCAAAAGTGGATTAAAGTAAACAGAAGCAAATAATGGCACACGGATGGGGGGGGGAAATAGATAGTGAAAAGCAGGAGTGCTGGGATGGAAACATACTACCAAACATAGCAGGGTCTCCAATGGACTGGATAGCCAGTAAATTGAGATGGAGTGAGTTATTACAGCAGACAAAAGCAACATGCGGTGTGAAGGATGGAGAGACAGTGGCAATGGATGGTGTCAAGGAGAGAGCAATACGCTGGGCTGGTGTCACTGATGGAGAGAGAACATGCAGGGAGCAGGATGGCAGAGGAGGGTGGAGCAGAGACAGAAGGAGACAATCATTGTGTTAAAATGTGGAGCAGCGAGTTTCTGAAATTTCTGCAAAACAGAATATGAATCACTGCATGTTTTTATCAGCTCCCTTCATGTGAACATAATCAAGGGGATGTGATAAAATTATATATTTTACCCCGCAGAAGGTACTCTGATGCTTCAGGGCATTTTATTTCTGCAGCTTGTTGCAAAAAAAAAAGCGAACGCACATCAGTGGCGTATGATGTGCGTCAAAACGTCTTGGTTCTCAGGGTGAATCCACACAGCACACGTATGTCATCACAGGTTGATACACGTTAATGTGTCAGGATACACAGCCACCCTATTTAAAAGCATCGACACACATTAACGCTTCAGAAACACAACAGTTTTTTAATCACACTTCACTCAGCCAGATCATGAGAAATTGATTATCATGTGTGTAGTGTTGATGTGTAGGTGTCTTGGCTCTGACCTCATCACTTGTCACAAGAAAACAAGCTCAGTTTAACAAGAAGTGGAGTGATAATAACTTTCATCTGAGGTGGAAATAGATTATAAGCCTACAGCCTAACAATCTGTTACCTTCAGGTTGATGTTTGGGCTAGGTAGAAAACAAATTCAATTCTCTGATTAAAATCTATCTTCGTTTGAATAATCCAATATCAAATCATAAAATCCCACAATCGATCTTTTAATATATGTCTTTTACAGTCACCTATGGATGTGTAAAGCTGTAATCTCTGGGTATGAAAAATGAAGCCAGTGTGGAAGTCCCTTACACCTGCATTCTATCTAATGACCATCAGGGGGCGACTCCACTGGTTGCAAAAAGAATTCTGATTGTATTGAAATCTATGGGAAAATGTCTCTACTTCTCACTTGATTTATTACCTCAAGAATGTTTTCCTAGTGACTTTATGGTCTCAATCTCTAGTTTCAAGTCTTCTTCAACACAACATGATTATGACTCCATTTAGAGCAAAACATAAAGCAGGTATGCATCAGGGCGGGGCTACCGTGTGATTGACAGACTGTCCCACACACTGTAACCTGCCTGACAATCAGGATAGAGTACAGAGCAGGTCAGATCTACCTCTTACTCCTCCTCTGCTCCACCATCTCATTCAAATATGGTTTCTTCTGGTTTCAAAAAACCAAGATGGCAACGGCGAAATTGCAGACTCAAGCTGACGCAGCTCCAGTGAAGTCACCAGCAAGTCTAAAGGCAGATGTGTGGCTGCAATTGGGAGTTTAAAAAAACTATAAAGATACAGAAGAGCTGGACAAAAGTGATGCTATATGTCAGATGTGCAGGAAAAAGCCAACAGAAGAAGAACCCTTTGTACCTACACAATGTAGCCAGTGCACTGGGGCACATTAGCGACACACATTACTTGCTTACCTATTATTTCTTGAGATGCGTGTCTAAACATTTGGTCATGGGGTCCATGCATAATGTACACATGAATATTTCTAATTATTTTTTAATAATGCACCAGGTTAAAGGTACAATTTACAGTGTCAGTTCTCTAAGAACCCAATTCACATTCAAGCAAATTTGGTATTGTAACTGAAATGTCTGTAACTGAATCAATATCCACTGAATTAAATTAAATCAGAAACCTTGTGAATCGAAACTGATTCGATTCAGGAAATCTGTGGAAACAGGCACAGTTGATGCTGGGGCGGAGGTCGGGCCAATGAAATGCCATGTGAGCAGGAAGTGACAGCAGTGCTTTCAGGTGAGCTACGTGGCAGCTGGCATGCTGCAAAGGAGTGAGCTGATGGCTTAGGTACGCCACAGTTATGAAAAAGGTGTGTTGGGTATCTGTCTCTGTGAGAAAGTACACCATTTGAATACAGAGGGGGGGCTGAACTACTTCGCTTCATCTCACTTTTTTTTGTGGCTTTCTGATGGAGTGGAAGCATGTAATGGTAAGTGGCAGCATGACACCAACACTTGTAGAAAAAAGGGAGAAGCAATGTCAAGGTGTATTTGAACAATCTGTTACCTTCAGCCTTTACTGCATCTTCTCTTTTCCTGTGTGCCAACCTTTCTACCTCAGCTAAGCACACATATTTTTTTGGAATATCTTTTTCGGTAAATTTCAGATTTTTTTTTTTTTATGTACAAAATGAAAATGTGCAGAAGAAGATAACAGGTAGAAGGAAAGGTACTTCATGAAAAAAAGTGGGGTAATAGTGAAAGAGTGAAAAGCCAGTGGAGTAATAGTGTCAGAGAATGGAAGGAGAGAATTGAAAAAGAAAATGGAGAAAGGAGGGAGAGGGATAGGGACTGAGACATAGTGGCAAAATAATAAAATAGTGATGAGTCAAGAGCTGATCTGTAGAAGTCATATTTAGCGACTGAATGACACAAATTCCATGTTTGGATTAAATATTAAAACAGCGAGGGAGAAAGAGATGAAGCTGTGTAACTCCCTCTCTCTGTCCTGCTGTTTCCACCCGCTACCCCCACTTTATATCTCCTTCCCTCGCTCTGGTTCGCTTTCTCAACCAAGATGCTGATGCACAAGAGAGGGAGGGAGAAGATGAGGGGTACAGCAACGAGTGACAAGAGCTGAGGAGAGTGTGAGAGAGAAACAGGGTGAGAAGTCTGCGCTGTTTTGTGGCAGCTTCAGTGCTCGAAGTAGCAGAGTCATTAAAAGTGGGCGAGTCACCCTGGCTCCATGTGGGAGCCTATTCTGGATTCTCAGTGTTCTCGTCCTGGGAACAGGACTGCCTGCAGGCTTCACATGCATGCTAACGCATGGAGGGAGGCCTCAACCCCTATACTAACTCTCACTGACACATTTACAGTAACACACACACACACAAACATGCACGCAGTGATGAAAGGGTGTACAGCCTTGGCTGTCTGCAGCTGTTGTACATCCACAAGTAGTTCTCCAACACATGGGCACAGCAACATGTTTGGTAGCTGTAGCTTCTGTTCTCCAGAGAACCACCAGCCCTGATAAAATGTCCTTATTCTCCAAAAAGAACTAGTTCCCAATACAACAAAATGAATTTGTCATGTCATGTCATTAAGGTTTTCTGATCTGCCACCGCTACATTTAGCCACCAAACGTGCTTAGTTAGAATGGTTCTGCAGAAATTTAGTATCACATTTTTATGAAGTTGAGGGATTCAAAAGAGGGAGATGTTGAAAATAACCAAAGCATTAGAGGCCATAATATCCTGACTTTTAGGTCAAGGTCCAAAGCAACCAGATTCTACATTTCCAATGGTGCAACTTGATATCATCTTTCATTTGACCTGCTCTGTGAAACACCCAAGTCTTTCATACTCAGACTTTCTGTCATAAATATTGAGTGTCCAGGCCCCAAGCCTGAGATAGTGTTTTTTTTTTACTTTGTTTTGCTCCAGAGTCACAAAAAAATCTTATGAAACTGATGTGTAAACTCAGCTTGATGTGTAAAATCGGTGGAGTGCTAATGATGTACAGATGGTGGCAAAACAACAACACAAACAGACAGTAGGCAGCAGATAAGTGACGACGTCACACCTTTTGTTGACCCCTTCAATTAAAGGAGCTATTTGCAAATTTTGCTATCGCTATATAGTGTTAGCATGAACAGCTGTTTACTTACCAGTTTAGAGTTCAACATCAAACTTCATTCCTTTACTCACCAAGAGCTGTCTCCAGAGGTGCAAAGCAACACCTTGTCTCTATCACACCTTTTCTTCAACAGAAGTTAGCATGCTAATCAGCTAGCCCCAGCCCATTTCATCAATTTCCAACAGTAGCCTCCAATCTGCCCTAAAATCAGAGCGTTACTCTGAGGGTGTATTAAAACCTCTCGTCTTGTAAACGCAACAATGACCAAAGCACTTGTCAAGCAACAATCACCACCACTTGTTCCCGGCAAGAAACCACGTTCAGCAGAAGAGAAAACTTACAAACAGCTCCTTTAACCCTAATCTACTTCCTGTGAGGTTTTGTGGGACTATAACAATGTCAAACTGCTTCTGCTGTTTGTATATAATCACAGCAGTTTTTTATTTGTGTGGCCACAAAAAAGTCACTTGATAGAAAACATAAACATCTGGTGAATGCCCCAACTCTCATAGTCTAACACTGAACCTGCTTCTCACAAAGATACCAACCGACGTGTGTACTTGTATTGTGTTTTGTTGCTGCATCGCTGTGCCCTGTGATGAATGTAGTTAAAGTGCTCTGGCATCTTCTGAGCATCACTTGCTCATTAACCTCGTGGTTCCAGCTCTATTAAGATGGAGGGAATCCATTTAGCCCCAGCTCGGCTACACACACACACACACACACACACAAGGAATTACACAAAAACACACAGAGGCACAGTTGTACACACAAATTTCTCAGCACTAGCACCCATGCTGGGAATGCAAACGCAGTTAAACAAACACACGAATACACACTAATACATACACACACTCCAACACGTGGAATTAACATGAACATTACAGCTAGCACAGACATATGTGGTCGCACATGCGTTCACAAAAACACATAAGTTACACACATACACACGGTCTGGCATAGTCTGGCAGACACTCAGCCATCCATATTTCAATTACAACTATGTGGGGAATCCACTCAGATAGTCAGACGTACATGAACACACACACACACACACACACACACACACACACACACAAAGGCAGGGACATGCACACTTCTCAGTAGAGACCATGCTGAGAATACACCAGCACACATGTCACTTCATGAATCCCAGTAGCTAAATAAGAGCACATTTAAAAGGCATCATTTGTCGCCCGTGGAAACACACACACACACACACACACACATGGGAGCTGTGTATTTAACATCTTTATCACTTTATTACTCCTTCACACACACACTCTTGTGCCCACAGAACATGTGTAGTGGTGCCTATGGGAGCTCTGTACGTAACGTCTCTATTACCTCGCAGCAGTATTATGCCGTTTTGCACACAGCACGCTGTCTAATCCGGTTAGGCGTGTTGCGGCTGAGGTTTCACTCTGAGCAAACAGCAAGTTTAAACAACCACACAAAGGCCCGACTATGACAGGGATTAGGCACTTTTAACCATTTACGTGTTTACGGGTGGTATTGAACGCAGCTCTCCCCAAAGACACAAAGCCACTGGGGGGTTGGTTTCTCTGCTGTTCGTAACTGAATGCTAAGCTATCGCTCAGAGCGTGTCATTACAACCCTATTGAATATCTGTAAGCATTTTGTTTGATGGAAAATTACACTGTGGTAATGGAATATTGTCAGAAATAAGAAGTGAAGCCCCCCGGAGACAACATGCAGTTTTTTGGAAAATAATTCTCTGAAACAAGCATCCTGCCTATACCTGGGCCACATGCTTGTGTTTCTTCTGGTCCAATATACGCCCTGGTTCCAGAGCCCAAGTCTGGCCCAAATATAGCATGATTGTCAGATGCTGCTTCCACATCTGGACCGACTCTGGTGCACACACTGAAAATCTTCTGGCTGTCAGCCAACACTGGAGGATAACAGCTGGATTCTACCTAGAGGTGGAAGTATATGGGTCAGACTTGGACCACAGAACCAAGCTGTGTACTGGCCCAGTTTTTCATTTTGCTCTGGGAGGCCCCTGGGTAGAGTGTCTATGGAGACCCCCTTAACTACCACACCATGCCTACCATACACACCCGAACCACAGAATGACGACTTTAAACTCTAGCACTGAAAAATGTGACAAATATAATCATCTGACATCTACGTGTTTTCTTCCCAGTACAACCTGTGTTCAAGGCCAAGTTTACTATTAAAGTACTTCATATCTGCCTCATACTGAGACCTGCAGATGAAATTCAACAAAAAACTAAAGTCATACAAAAAGAGAGCCCAATTTCCCCTTTGAAATTGCTACTTTAAGTGTTAGAAAAGTCCAAGTTGCTATACAAGTCTCCAAGAGGATGAATAGAGCCTCAATGATGTTTTGAACTACAACATGGAATGTGTGGCATTAAAGATTTTATATGTTTGATTATATTTAAGAAAAAAAAAACAGTGCTACTATTTGTAGCTGTGAATGCATCCGTCCATTTGCTGTTGTTATTATTATATATGGTTCAGTGCAAATAGTATTGAGGTTGGAGGAGAGTAGGTGCAAACAGATGAGCGTTCCATGCAAATGAGGGAGCTCGAGGCAGGGTGTTTTGGTGAAAACAAGGTCTTTAACGGCTTGTCACAAGAGGCTGGCTGGGAGAAAAATGATTAATCACCACAGCCTCTGACATATATTCCAGATGCTCACGACGCACTGTGCCAATATGAGCGAAAAGAACAAGTGTGCTCGGAAATGCCATTACTATCCTTACACAAGAACTGCACTCTTAAAACCTTTTCATGTTTTCCGTTTTGAGTACGGTATATTCACCTTCATCTTGTTGAAGAGCCTGGTGGAAAAAAAATTCAGAAATGGCTTTTGATGCTTTTTTTTTTCTTTCCCTCAGTGTTTGAACATCACGGTTTATAGCTTTAACTGACAAGGGCTTCTCCTGTAGGAGCGAAGCAGCAATGCCCTCCCTTCATACTGTTATCCAATAGAAAAGGTGTCATTAGTAAATTAGCAGCGTGGTTGATTGATATTGTAATAGGCCAATCAATAACACTGCATTCCCCTCCAGTTACTGATGCATAGACTGCAGCAGCTGCCAAGTTTCCTTCTCTCTCCACCTCCTGCTCTCTCTCTCTCTCTCTCTCTCTCTCTCTCTCTCTCTCTCTCTCTCTCTCTCCTTGCTTTTTATTAAGCCATTTCTCATTTTGCTGACTACATTACTGTCGCATCTCTCCCACAATGCCCCTGCTCTGCTGCCGTCACCCTTAAGGCTCCAAATCCTCAGAGTTTAGACATAAGTATATTTACCTTTTTATAAAACTGATAAAACAAATATGAAGGATCAAACTCCTTTGGGCTTAATAAAGCGTGAACGGTAGACAACAAAATCACATTAAAGACAAGGAGGGATACAACAAACATTATAAATGAGGTGTTAAACAGCCCAAACGCTGCACAGAATCACCTGAAAAAAGACTGCAGCAGTATTCTGTTTTTCAAATTGGCCTGGTTCAACAATTTAATTAATTTTGTAGCACAGGCTGCAAATGGAAAGAAACCAGATGAAATTTGAGTGTACAATCTTTCTGTGATGACAGCATTAGCCTTTGGGGCAGTAAAGAGCTACCTCATGGCTTTAACACACCATCCTGAAAAATTCTTACTTTCATTTTGGACAATTCTAAACCTCACAGTTTTCTATTAGTGCCAGTGCAAAAACAAACGGGCCCTTAAAGTAGCTGGAGATCGGGGAAAATGAGTGTGCAGCGAGTCCACCTTAAAAATGGGAGACTTTTTCTAATATTTTTTTTGTTGATGATGTTGCAGTTATTGTTAGATGATCTCTAGCAACATCTGTAATTATGATGGGAGCAGAGGATGAGGTCAGGTTTCAAAGCCTGCACCAAGAGGAGGTCGGGGTGATTCGATTGGTCAAGGCAACACAGGGATTTGGCAAAAGAGACTGTTTCCTTTGTAAAACTGACTCCTTCTAATTGATTCCTTCTATGACTTTACAGATTCCCTCATAAAGTCATTAACCATGACTGTTCCATAACATTAACTGTGTGTTTATTATTGTAACCATGATGACAAACATCTTCTAACCATAAGAAACTACTTATCTTCGCCCAAACCACCATTTTTTAACTAAACCTTACGTTCTTGTTCCTTAACCTAACCAAACCAAACCATGACTCTTCCATAAGCTTCAGTGTGTGTTTACTATTGTAACCATGATGACAAAGGTCTGAAAAATTTGCCACAGTTGGGTAAGAAGTTGGAAAGAGAGGAAAAAGGACAGGTTGGAAGGTTTGTCTCTTAAATCATGAGTTTTAATTCCATTCATGCCTCAACATCTTGTTTCTCATTTGCTTCACCAATACAAAGACAGAAGTGTAAATATAACAAGCTGTAGTTTACATGGATATTACACGTGGGACTATTTCTTAACTGAGCACAGTGATTTCCTGCTGCTCGCCTTCCAACCTCTCAGTGACAACAAAAAGCTTTGGGTTTCGTACATACAACATGATTATTTGCCACAACCAAGCATATCTGTGAAGATCCTTTGTCAATAAGTGCTGAGTCAAGGACATCTGGACTTGATTAAGATTCTTGAGGACATTTCGCATTTCATCCAGAGGCGTCCTTGAACTGATGAAGCCTCTTGCATGAGAGGGATAAGACAGCAGGACAAAGTCCAGTTGAACCTTGACTGTGCACTTCATTAAATGCCATAGCTGAAATTTGATTAAGAGCATCTGGTTACAGTGACGAGACTTTAAGGCACCAAGACTGTAATGAAAGATTGTTTTGTTAAAGTAGTCATTAACCACAGTGAGTATGAGTGGATTTTAAAACTTCATCACAAAATAAATCATGGAAGGCACATGAATCGAAGTGATCACATGACTAAAGCAAACTGCTAAAGCTGATTGGATTTTTTTGTGACTGTACACCTGTTTTAATTAAAGTCTGTTGGGCTCACTGTGGTTCACATGTGCGCTGCAGAGGAGTTCACCTCTCTGTGTTTAACTGATGAAGCCTTTTGTGTGAGATATAGGTGTTGTACTGCCATTCTCTACATTATCAGATTTTGCCAGTGACACCCTACAGACTTCAGTTACATACAGATATATTAGCACAGACATATGATCCCTTGCACGGGCAAACTAATACATGAACATAATACTTCCTTGATAAAATCTCATAACATGAATCTCACACTGGTGTAGAAAAACCTGCTCTGGCAGCTAATTCATATTCAAATCATTTTATTACTTTTCAAACCTGTTTAATGCTTTAAATCAGAGGTTTTTGCCACAGTTTGAGTCTTGTGACCTTCATTTTTTCCCTGTCATGTTTCCAATCGTAATGTGATATCAAGGATGGAACTTCCCATTGGCTAGAATAAACACTACTGGTTTTTGTTGTTGTTGTTGTTGCTGCAGAAAGATAACAATATCAGACATGTGATGTGGTTCTTGGGACATGCTTTTGTTGAGTGGGTGCATTGAAGGAAGAGCAGCCATCATTTATATGAATAGACTATAGGTTCAAGATGTAAATGAGCTACAGAGAGGTTCTCACAGAGAACAGGGGGGGCGGGCATTTCCTGCCTCAAGTCCTCTCCAGATGAACAACTCACACAGAGGAGATAACAGGAATAACAAAAGCCTGCCGTGGCAACCGCATCACAAATAACAGGGGCGTATGCGATGAATATGAAGCACCGATATCATGAATTGGAATACATACATAGATATCAGGGAGACATATGCAACCAAATTGTGGGAGGGAGGTTGCGATGTGTATGCACGGGAGGAGAGAGCAGGGAAGAGGAGGAAGAACTTGAAGAGCTCCCCTGCTGAGACAAATTTCACAGCAGCGGCTTATACTTGCAATGTTTCACTTACAGCTGCAGTCACATGTTGGCACATCACATAAACAACAGCCCACACACACACACACACACACACACACACACACACACACACACACACACACACTTACACACACGTAAAGTCCACTTTCCACCAATCTAGTAAATGTCTGCTCAGGCATGGTGACATACACAACTGTCGTCTCTGCTTTGCTGTCACCACCCACCCACCCACACACACACACACACACACACACACAGCCAGCGTACTTTAAGGCCATTATGATGAATTACAGGCAGGCCATCTGAGAAATATATAATCTTTTCCTATAACACAATCAAACAAACATCACAACATTACGTTGGGTTTATTCTAATGTCTTCAAGCAGACAGCTGTCACATAAAGTATTCAGCCCACTCAGGGTTTTTGTAAATTGTTTTTATTGCATCTTAGGCTCTGATTAGGATAGTTACCATGCACTCACAGTGTGTTTATATTACAGTACAACGCCTCACCGTGCCTCATTAGCACCACTTCAACTGAAATGAGACTGGGTGGGTTTTTAAAGGCAGAGACATTTTTCCACATCACTGAGATGTTTTTCTGGACCTGCTTCGTCTCAGTCACCTTGCAGATGCCACAGTGCGGTGTGTATTTATGATATGGATGTTACCATTTGTCTCAGGGATGCACTGTTTATATTTTTGCAGTTGACTGATGGTAATATACACTCAGTTGTCAGTTTATAACACTAAAACTAAAGTAGCTCTGCAATGAAGGTTTATTATGTTTGGTTTTTGTTGAAAGTGTCTTAAAGACACATTGATTGAACTGTTTGATCACTGTGGAGGATGTAGTCTGTGCTTCTGTTGAACTGTATTTAATTATACAAAGAGGTGTGTCCGTTGTTTAACCTCCCCTCTATCCTCAGTCTCTCTCCTTTTCCTGTATATTTATGACATAGATTGAAGCACAAGTAGATGGAGAGTGACGTCAAAATATTTCCACACATGCAACAGCAGAGTGACTATCTACCCAGTCCAAGTATGTGACCATGCAGAAAACACCTGTGGTGGTGGACCACTGGGTCATTTAAATTCAACTGTATGTGGATCTGAATGCAGATGTACAAGTAGGAGGAGTCTTCCTACAAATGGAACTACAATTACCAGCCAGGTCACAGGAAATATGGTCACAATCCTGAGTTACAGTGTTGAATCATGAACAGAGGTGTTTTTTGCAGAGCATTATGACACCACACTGAAGTTGAGCTTTACCATTTGGATATAAAACGTCATCACTTCACCATTTTTATCCTATTAGATTTTTGTATTAAATTGTGTCATAACTAGTGTATGAATTCGTGAGTTACAGCCAAAACCATGTTTTGTGAGGTCACGCTGACCATTGACCTTTGACCACCAAAGTCTATTCAGTTCATCCCTGAGTTCAAGTGAATGTTAGTGCCAAATTTGAAGAAATTGCTTCAAGACGTTACTGAGGTATTGCGTCCACAAGAATAGGACGGATGAACAACCTGAAAACAGAATGCAATAAAAAACAAAGAGGGTGGCAGACAGGCCCCAAGCACACTACAGGGGTGTCTCAGTTCACGGGATGCATCTTTTGGAGGATGCATGTGAAGACTGTTTGCATCACAACAGCGCAACAAGGCTGGAAATGAAGGATCCAACCGGTGAATCCTTCGTGGCCCAACCTATTCCAAGATTCATTGTGACCATGTGATGAATCACTTTCTAAAAAGAGAATATGGCTAATTCCTCATATAAAACATCAGCTGATGATAAATAGGAAACATCAGCTCAGCCTTTGCAGTCTAAGCAGCCTTTGTAGGCCATGCCTTTGTAGACTACATCCTCCGAAGGACACATTACTGTCAAAGCAACTGCTGCTCTCTCTTCTCAACTCTCAGTCCCACGTTTAAATCCCAAACACAGGTGAACGGAATAAGCAGTCAGAGAGTGTCCTACGCCCAGGTGCTGACACTCTTTCCCTTTGAGGGCATGTTTTCACCATGATTATGAAAGTATGTTCAATATGTCTCTGTTTCTCAGGCATGATGATCTGATTAAAACACGTGGGCGAACACACACGGAACGACCATACGAATGGTTGTATCTGAGCTCTTCAACTCTCCGATGTTTTCACTGGCATTATTTGGTTATACTGCAGAATTCAATCTGATACAATCACTTATCCTCAACACTTTCTCCACTAGTTTCCAAATATTGCATTTTCCCCAAGCAGCGGTGTTCTTGCTGAGGCAGCACTTCCAAAAATCAAATCTGACTTTATCTGCACAACATGAGACTTAAAAAAAAAATATATATATATATATTTCATCTTCCTCCCGGCAGAAGGTGTGAGCACATTGTTAATATACCCAATTTACTGCATTTTCCACAATCCCTCTGTCAGGAGAGGAGCAGGGTCGAGTTATGTAACTTTACAACACTTTTCAGCAGCTTTTGCCTTCTCACGCTCTCCACAACCCCCCACCACCACCCCCACCCTCGCTTCCTGCTCCTGCGCTCGCTTCTCATCCTTTTATCCCCTCCGCCTCGCTCTCTGTGTCCCTCACGTTTGTTCTGTATCTCTTGCTCTTTCTCAACTCATCCTCAGCCTCTCCCCCCCTTATTGTGGCTTCACGCCTCATTGTGGCCACCAATCTTTCACAGCTATGCTCTGTCTTGACTTTTCTCCACTGTCTCTCCCCTTGCATCCTCCTTTTTGTTGTATCTCCTTCATCTTCCTTATCTCTAATCTCCATCCATCCTCCCTTCTCTCCTCCATTTGGTTCAGAGGTCACAACACTATAGAGTGAATAAATTTTCCACCACGATGAGAAGGAGGACAGGATGGACAGTCAACCCCCCTCAGTGTCTTTTCTTTCTCCTTTACCCGTTCCTCCATCTCCATCTCGAGCTGTCATGGTCTAGGGTGTAGGAGCTGGTAAACCAGTCTTATCCCAGTATATACACTACATTAAACTGCAAGTTTGCATCCTGTCTTTAAGTTTGAATATTATATTTAGTTTGTATAGGAGTTAGATTTCCTTTACCTGTTTGAGATTTTCACTCTCTTCTGCGGGGATGGATCGTTGCCCGCTGCCTGTTGTAACTTCTCCTGGCTTCCTGGACTCTCTCTCTAATGGCCAATTACAAAATTAAAGCTATTGTATGTTCAGCTGATGAGAATTCTATTTTAGTGGCTTTTACAGTCTTCCAGAGCAAATTCAGTAATTGGAAGTGACGTACTTAATGCCTAGATGTTAAAACGGGCTAAAACCTTTTTGTGATAAAAATCGTTTTGCACAAATTGGCTTTTTAATGTGCAGCATATAATTAATAAAACAAAGTAGAAGCTACATTGTAAAAGTGTACTCATGCTATAAATCGTCACAGCTACTTTATTTGCTTGTTACTCTCTTTATATGAAAATTAGTTTGGTTAAAAAATAAAAATAAAAAAAACTGCTCTACAGTATATTGCAAAATCTACTCATGAAAACGCCGGCTGATATACTACTAGATTCAAACAGGGTACTAATTGATTGGACTTATTAGCATTTTATCTTCCTGCCACTGAAGTCACAACAGTTTCTGTTTAATTGATGCTCTCATACTTCCCCTGCTGGAGACTTACCTCCACCCACCACGTCACTATTTCCTCTCTCACCCCAGGGCTGGTCTCATTACGGGCTGAGGTCTGTCAGCTTCTTGATTGCCCATCTCTTCACTTCCCTCACCCTCCCACGAGTCTTTCCGATCTCTTTCTCTTTTTTTTCCATTTCCCTGTACATTTGGAAAGTGTCAGCCCCCTACACATCTCCTCAACCTCCTCCTCCTCCTCCTCCTCCTGCCATTTGCTTTGATTCTCCTACTTCACTAAAAATGTGCACTCTGAGGTTTCAAGTTTTCAAAAAGGACACTTGTGTGCATTGCATACTGGACCATAAACTAGTTATGTCATCACAGAATTTTGATTTCATATCTAAGTTTAAACACAGACTTAAGATACAAAGGAACCTTCTTCGTTCAGGAGATGAGTGTAAAAACAGCCGTCTGGAGTCAAACTCCAAGTCTCCGCGTCCTTACTACAAATAAGCAAAACACATTTTAAGTGAAACGGGGCTTTAAGCTCGTTGCAAACTGAAATCATCAATTCTAAGAAAGGAGGAGATAAAAAAAAAAAATCCCAATATTTTGCAAATAAAGAGCTAGCTATTCTTTGCTTCATGACTATAAACAAACGTAGTGACGCTGGCTGTGTTTTCCTAATGAGCTTTTCTGTAGCTGTCAAATATACTTTAATTTCTTAACTAATGTTGTTATAAGTGTACACTACATCGAGCTGTTATGAGGGAAAAAAATGCGAATGAAGGAGACTGGAACTAAAAAGGACATCATCAGCAAAACAGACTAAAACTATCGAGAAATATTTTAAGACGACGCCTCAGAAGCCGGTTTCTTTTATCAGCTACACCCTTGTTTGATGTAAATACTGGATGTCTTTTTGTATCACTCTGTTGTTTCCTTTATTTTTCCTCTAAAAATCACCTTCATACACGCACACACATCCTCTGCTCTTTCCCCTGCTTTCTTTCTTTTCCCATCAAGTTCTAACTGGCTTTGCCTTTTCCATTTCTCCAGCGACTTTTCCTCCACGTTTTTCCCTCTTCTCTCCATCTCTTTTGGTCTCAGCAGCTGTGATTAAGGCAGCCCCCATCATGTCATTAGCCAAGGAGACCAGTTGGCTACCATTGGCCAAGAGAAAGGCAAAACTACAGAGAAGGAATAAGAGGAAAAGTCTGTAAGGCGAAACAAGTTTGAAAACCTGAGGAGACAGTTAAGACGGTGCGTGGGAGAGACAGAGTGATGGTCTAAGGGAGGGCAAAAATCCATAGATGAGTGAAGAAAAATGGAATATAAGATGGAGCGTGGTAGCGATGGAGGAGGGGTTGACTGAGAGAGTGGAACAGAGAAAAGTTGTAAATTGGCTGGAGGAGAGAACGGATGGATGAACGACATATGAAGTCTCCCAAAGCAGCGCAGGCCAGAAACATCCCTGTTAAAACCAAACCAAAGCCCTCGCTCACTCTTCAGATGAGCATCAGGTAACTTTAGTTTACGGCTTTAAGATCCAGCTGGCAGTTTGAGGTCTGTCTACACAGACAGTGTTTCAGTCACATCTTAGTCGTCTGTCTCACAGATATTTGATATAGCACTTATAATCAATGGTCAGGCAGTGACAACATTAAAGTTCCTACCATTGGCTTATCACAGTAACAGGTCTGTACTGCAAGAAATAAAAATGAAAGATTTCCAACAAAAACACAGTTTTGTTTTAAAACATTTAAAAACATATCTATCACCAAAATTGTACTGTTTTGCATATGATTTGTCAGCCCACTTGCAATACCTTCGTGGCCCACTGGTGGGCCCCAAGCCACAGGTTGGGAACCACTGGCTTAGATGATAAAGAGGCAAAGATCACTATGCAAATTATATTTAACCTTCCTTTTCCTTTCTTAAAGATGTCTTAAGTGATTAATGACACAGCAGTGAGCAAATCAAGACGTCAAACACAGTGTGTCGTTGATATAAGACAAAATGAGATGAATGGATTGTGTATTGTGACTATATAAATATTATATCACAATGACTCATCATACAGTGTGTATCAGCCTTTTTGTTTTGTTAAAAATGTGGTGAGAACACTTCATAACCAAGCAGGCCTTGAGGGAGTTTTGTTAATAGGGTGTAATGATTGTATTTGGTTGGGTACATGGCAGGCTGCTGTAAGGTGGCTTTAATCAATATAAACTGAAGGCTGATGATGCTCTGCAGTATCACTAAATTTGCTTTAGATAATTATACACCTCACTGCCCAAATCCCATTTTAACCCCTAGATAGTAGCAAGATTGCGACTCCTCCACAGCAGATAGCATCGACTATGTCTGTGGGGGTCTGATAGGTTTGCTGATTAACTCCAGAAATCAGTGATTACCTCACCAGCTGGATAAATATCTGATTTCCAAACACCACTGCATGATTTCTGTTGTAGAAAACGATCTGACTGTGAATTATGAGCTGCTGATGGTTTGCCTTCTGGATTTGATTTTCTCCCAGCATAGCTTGTGTGAACATAATGCTTTGGGGCATACAACATTTGGCATGTTGGAGCTTCCCCACCTCCAACCGCAATCACAACTCAGGTTTGGCATAGCGTCCATATGGATTAGTCCTGGCATGTTCTGGAGTCAGCTAAGGCCAATTAGCTGGGGAACTTGTCTTTGATGTAAAAATGTGACAGTACTGTTTACGTCAATTACAGGCCACTGGACCTCAAACAGACCACTGAGGAAAGAAGCTGCTGTTTTTGCAATACTGACTGCCAAAAGATGTCAAAGTTGACCTAATGCTTCTTTAATAACTGCATCGTCTTCAGCTGAACTGAAGTCTGCAGGAGCTCTCAGGAGTTGTGTAATTACAGACCCAGGCAGGCCAGTGTTACATTAAGGGAATTCAGAGAGTGTTATCAGAATTATCAAGCAAAACTTAGCCGAGAATATTCGTTTTCAAACACTTTTCTTAAGGTGCGAAAGTTCCAGCAGGAGCTTCATCCACCAAAAAGACGCAAGGAATATAAAACCAAGAGAGTTTGTATACATGAAAATGTGTGTGTGTATGAGCTTACCTGTGTGCACACAAGCACCTGGGTTTGACAGCATTTGGTAGAGCACCTGGCCTGACCACCGGCAGAGCACGTACTGACCACCTGCAGCAGAAAAGAGAAAATAATAGCTGGTGAGGCCAGAGCTGAAACAGATTACAGGCGGCGCTGAATAAATGGGCCTTGAGTTTGGAACTAGTGGGACACTGTCTGCAAAAGAGCAAGCTGCGCATTCATCACAAAAATATGAACTTAAAGTTTGACTTCAGACTTTATGTTCACATACTGCATGGTGAACCCTCCCCTCCCTTCTTCATAGATTGGAGGGGAGGTGGACTGCAGATGTACTGAGGGAAGATGGATGGTTGACTGTCAGCCATCCTCTGTTGGGGTTATCAGAGGAGACAGATGAAAAGGCTGACCAGAGAAATGGCCTTAAGACTACAAGTCCTCAACCTCCCATCAGTCATGGTGCAACTTTCTGTTTACAAAACAACCCAGTTACCCAAATGTAGTCAATACTCTGACAGATCTGCATACAAATGTCCATTTTGTCTCTTTATCAGTGATTGTTAACTTAATATTTTCCTCTGCACAGAATGTTGCATATTTAATGTTTATGCAAGCGACGACAGCAGGTCAATCAGGAGAGACTTAATTCTGAATTTATGAATAAACATTGATTGCAAAACAAGAGGAAAAGTGAGAGATGTGAGAGTGATGAGTGATTAGAACTCATCGTGCCGGGTTGTGATGAGGACTGGACTCTGATCACCTCCACCCGGCACCTGATATCAGGACTGAAGGTGTTTGGGGGTGGAGGAGGGTCGCAGCAGCTGACAGCAGAGGAACATGATTGGCTGGTTGGTTACAAGAGGTAGGGTGAGAGAGTGAGAGAGCGAGAGAGAATTGTGAATGAATGAGGTATAAATAAAACTTGAACTAAGCTTCAATTTCTTTTTTTTTTTTTTTTTTGAGTAACAAACACAAGGAAGTACAAGTTGGTAAATTAAGCATCTTTATTACTGATCTCTGGGCCACTGCCCAGCTGCCCACAGGTTGAATACCAGCTGGCAATATGAAGGCAGTGTAAGGGAAGGAATAACAATCCATCTTCCCGTTCCCTAAGGCCAGTAGAGCTGCTCATTAGTAAATGACAGAAAGCTGTGGTTTCACTGGGCAGCTTCTACATATACAGTATGTGTATTTAAAAAAATAATTTGAGGGGACCGTGTTTTATAATGCACTTATAAAGGCTTTCCTGCCTTGATTAAAAAACCGCCAGCCTTCAGGACTACCACTGCCTTAATTAGGCCTTCAGCCCTTCAGTACTGTTCATCTGGGCAGATGAGGACAACGTCTTAAAACAGTGCTACAGATTCTGTTCATGTTTCTTATTAAATGCAGCACAGTGCTACAAAAGAAAAGGTTTTTTGGATAAAAGGAAATTAAAGCTGACATCAGATAGCGAGCAGTTCTTCATGCTCAGAAAGCCTAAAACAGCAAGTCAACTGAGGGTAAACTCAAATCTGGACTGCTGCTGATTTTCATCTGTTTCCTCCTGTGCTCCTCACTGGTTTTAAAATCCTGACGAACTGTTGCTCGGAAGTCAATCATGCTTAACTTGAGTTACAAGAAATGGGATCAGATTGAGTTTGACTGCCCTTCACTGTGAAAATGTCAAAGCAGGCAGGATGACAGGTTAACAAACCTCTGCCCAATAAATGAGTGACTTTGGGAGTTCGCATGACCTTTGTTTACAGGCTTTTTTTTTTTTTTTTAATGGCTGTGCTCCGCAAATCCAGACCAGCACAATCAAAATTCTACACATGAAGCGCCACACACTGTTGTGCCAGCCTGAGCTGAGGGGTTCAAGCGTCAGGAAAGCAAAAGCCCTCATGTGCCAACAGGCAGTGATTAGTGGTCACCAGGTCAAAAGACATTCAGGGAGCGATTTTTAAATATCTTGGTTACTTAATGTTGTTTGAACATTTCAGTGACTGTATTGCAATGTGTAGTTAGGGTTTCACAATGAAATATAATCATTGAAATGTGGTTAATACAACAGTTATATGTAACCAAGACATCTGATGAAGTTAGCTTTAGTTGAGTCCTGTTTTTTTTGGACGTCTTGACCAGTGGTTCTCAAACTTTTTCACATCGAGGTCCCGTAAACTGACACAAATTAGACCATGGACCCCTAATCTGATTAGATTTTGGCTCTTGGTTGTTTTATTACATTAAGTGTTTGAAACCCATGACCACATTAGTCCTACATGCTGTCACTGTGTTACTAATGGTTGGAAGTGGATGAAAATAAATGATTCCCCTTTTTGCTGGGGATGCCCAGAAACCCCCTGAAGGACCCCCACTTTGAGAACCACTGCTTTCGATGTTTTCTCACCTGCAAATTCAAAAAGCTTCTTTAACTTCCAAACACAGGTGATTTGCTTAGTGACACTGACAATTGTGTTCATGCTTCAGCTTGAGGATACGTGTATAAGATGTGGTTGTTAGTCTACTGAGGGTTTTTCCTCTCTGGTTTGGACCAAATAAAACAAACTGTGATCAAAACTTTGCTGATGGACTTTTTTTTTATGAATTCGACATGACTTGGAGCGCTCCAGTATCAGTAAGCTCTCTTATCACTCGCCTGTGTAATTTGTCCCATTAGAATTCTGTCCCTGTAATCCCCAACTATCATCACAGGTGGATGCTTCCTTCCACTTTTCACACAGAAACAAGATAAGAAGTTTGGGAGCGCCTCATCTCTATTTTCAAACACTCTCCTGGCTCCTAAGTGCTCAGTGAACAATCAAGATCCTGCACCGATAGTGCCTCCCCGGCCTGGATTTATCTTGATTACCATCCAAAAGCTTGTTTTTCTAATGGGAGTTGGAATTAATTTTTATCTCCCTGTAGAGAGGAGCAGAGGGAAGGAGAGCAGGTTGGTTGGCTACGGATGGGGAAAAAAAAAAAAAAAAAAAGTCTTCAGAGACTGAGATGAGGGAAGATGGTGACAGGAAGCGAGAACCAGAGAGACTAAACAGGCGACATAGGAAAACAGAAAGCGATTGAGATGGGTGATGGAGATTAGAGGGTAACAATCAGAGAGGCAGGCCAAGCGGAGAGCGATTCCTCAAGTTGTGTTTTACAGATTTTTCTGGTTCCCTCTATTTTGCTTTCTCCCTTTGCCATGAGAGATGTTGTGCCTTGCTGCACGACTCTCCCTTCAAACTCTTCACACAGGCTCTTTTGATCATATCTGACAGAACAGCTTTCTCTCCATTTATACCTATGCCATCATCATCTCTCTCTCTCTCTCCCTCTCTCTTGCTCACTCATCTCCCTTTCATTAAAACATCTTTCCAGCTCAGCTTTTATCGCCTCTCTCCTCACAATTCTCTGCCTCTCTCTCCCAGTTTACTGTCTCACCACCTGTCTCCCTTTCATGCCGCCTTGTCTCTCACACCAACTTTCCCTCCATCTCTATCTGTCTCTCCTTCTCTGTCAATTCGATTCGACTCAATCCAGTTTGATGAGAGGCACTGCTGAACCAAAGAAATTGATCAAAATACAGGAATAATGATTTGATAAGTGTGTGTGTGTGTGTGTGTGTGTGTGTGTGTGTGTGTGTAGATTTGTCTCTAACAGTGACTGTCAGTTTGAATGTGCAGTAGATTTAATTTATTTCAGTTCTGCTGTACTGACATGGCTGGAAAAGAAAGGAGCCAAACATTAAACAAGATTATATGTTCAAAAAAAATGCAGGAAGACATCCACAGATGATGAATTTAGGAATCACACTGAAATCAATATGGAATCATTTGTCGTCTCTGTGTCTGATCAGATCACCTCAGTCCTTTTCCGTTTCTTCTTTCTATTTAATATCATCTCCCCACGCTCCTCTGTCTTCATCTGCCTTCCTGCCTCTCTTGATCTCATTTTGATTCAATTTTAGAAGCATTACGATAATTTGCGTTTGAAGCATAAATAGAGCAAAACATGGAGTACCAAGTACACAAGTAAACAGCTTTGTTCTTTTCCTGTCTTGATTTCTGCCTAATTCTTTATTTCTACCCCTGTCTCCTAGAAATGAGGTTTCCACACAACTAAACTGTTGCAGTTTAATTTCATGGAGAGTCATGGTGGGTATATAAAGCGCATGAGTGTAGAGACATCCAGAGTCCCATCGAGTGGTTTAGGCAACAAAAACGCTTTGGTTAAGGTTACTTTTTGTGTATTAAACCAGAACAGGGTTTGGGTTAGGTTAGGTTAGGTTAACATAAAACAGGGGCTGTGCCGAAACATAACCATAAAAAAATCAGAGTAAAGCTGTAGTTGCTACAAATGGATACTGAACAGTGAGATTGGATATTTTGGCAGAAAACAGTAAGTTGACATGTTAGTGATACAGTCAGTATCAACATAACGATACATACATGAAAAACATATCCTCAATTTGTTGTATGGAAAAGTAATTTTTAGGAGACAGGGTTGTCATCCATGTCTCCTCCTTTCTCCACAATCTCATTCTAATTCTTACATCCAATAAATGAAAGAAGGAATTAATTAAGTTAAATTGATGGGTCAACCCAGTCACCAGAGAGGAACGTTTATGATGTTTAAATGAATGATGAATTTTGATGAACGACTGATGCAATCCTTCTGAAAATACTTTATTTCTACAATAACTGGCCAAGGCAGTTAACTGTAGTTAAGGTTGGAGAAAGACTGTGGTTATGGCATTAAGGTATTATTAAGGTGAATAAACTTTGGATTGTGGATACACTGAAGATAATGCACACCTGTGATCGGACAACTCGGATGTCTCACATGAAAGTAAGATGTGCCACATGTACATCTAACACCCCAACCCTAATGTCCACACCCTTTCTTCCTACTTTGCTACATAAAGGAGACACTACTTCCTGTATTGGCAATGGGACGTCACGAATGAAAGTAAATTGCAAAGTTCACAACGGTACAATGTGAAAGTAATTCTTCGCGATATTGAACTAGATAAGGCAGGAACTTCAAGTACTTTTGGACAGCTTCAGAGAGACAACAAGTTATGGCTTTAAACATTTGCAAACTTGTTCTCATGTAGTCACATTGACAAAGGTTTTATTAGTGACACCAGTTTCTTTTAGAACAAATCCCAAGATATCAGATAGTGTAAAACATTTTAAACATCACTCTCTTTGCACAGGTATATGACTGTTAAATTAGGATTGGTTTGGATTTCTTACTACCTGTACAGTAAGCTACGCAAAATATAAAGAAAGTTGGCTATGAGGTAGAGATAAGCTGAGGGCCTTGAAAAATAAAGCCCTGACATAACCGAAAACCTTCAAATTCGGTGAAATATGTATTTTGAAATTAAAGCCCTTAAATTCAAGTAGATAAAATGTTTTATCTTTCCGAAGAACTGACTAACACTTCCCATTTTCACTTTACTTTGTGTCTCCTTCCTCATTACCTTCACAACCCTTTTTCAGAGGATGTTCTTGGAGCCCAGGACTCCAGGAACCCTGCTGTTTTTCATTATAGCATCTAATCAGAGGCTGATTTACACCTGGCATCCCAAATAAGGTTAATGTAGGATCAAAAAACCAGTAAACACATTGCTGCTCTACTTAAGGCTAGCAGATGAAGCTAAAGAGAGGTATTGAACAATTCTCAGGCCATAAATGTGGTGCCATCTGTTTGTTGTCTCACTTCAATCAGAACCATTGGAAAGCCATTCACAGGCGGGTCAAAGGTCAATGACAACCACTAGGTTTCACCAGGCTGACAAATAGACACATAAATTTAACTATAGTCAGCCAATAGTGGGAAAACCCAGAGCAGCTCATCAACAATGTGACCTCAATAATATTAGCTTACAAACAGTAAGCCTCATTGTTAAAATGACACTTCATACATCAACTGTAGATGGAGAATCCATAGATCTGAGACAATTATTGTTGAGCCACTAGAATATGGACCAAAATTAGTCAATCAAATGAGTTTTAAATGCAAGAAATCTCAACATGTCATGTTGTCTTGTTAGACAATACATAGATAATAAAAAGAAAAAATAAAAGTTCACAGACCTATAAATAGATAATCAATAACCCTTAGTTTGTGTTAAAGACAAACTGTTCTTTACTTTTTCCAATGTTAAATAACGGCTGTTAATTAACATCTTCTTTGGAGTATTCGGGGTTCAGGGCATTTAGGGCCTTTTAGTGAATCCCAGCTACAAGATTTTTTCCAGCCAGCCACACTGGTTACAATCTCACTTTATAACTCTGCCACCAAAACCTTGCAGCTGGGTGGTTTACCCAGTACAGCAGCGATATGTGTTCCTTTGTAGGAACAGATGTCTTTGGCGCTTTGGGTGTATTGGCCCACGTTGCACTGTGTAATGGCAGCTATTTTCAGGATAGAACTTTTTTTTTTTTTAAAAGAAGAAAAAGGAAAAAAGGCGAGCTGCCTGCTGTGAGATGCAAACTGACTCTTTGACCTGCCACCATCTGTCACTGCCTGGATCAGCGGAAACAACCGACACCTTGGCCTCATAAACACTTTGATTATGTTCTCTGTAATTAATGGTAGCAAAGCTTTAGTGATGCATGAAAAATGGCCAGTGACAGTGAGCCAGTGAAGTTGCAAGAGGGTCTGAGAAGTTACAAGGGATACAGAAAAATGAGCCTGCGGGTTAAATAAGGTACAATACTCTGTTCAGAAGCATTGCGTCATGGCTCTGGCTGTGAGTTAGATTTTTCTCCCTTCCCTTGTGTTTTAGAGTTTCCCTTGTTTTCCCTTCCTCCCCCATTTGTCTGAATATGTGTCATGGGTGTGGTTTACCTTTCCTGGCTCCTGGTGTCTCTACACACCTGACTGCAATCAACTCATCCCTGACAGTCCAAATTGTTCATTCAGGTTCAGTTGTGGCAACTCTCTCGGCCACTCAGTATCTCCTAGAGTAATTACTTGTGTTTCACTTCATGTTCCAAACTAACTAAGTCACTCCTGTGCTTTGGTGTTCTCTTGTGCCAGACCAGCATTGCTGCAACTCATCTGCCAGACTGCACCCCTACACCCCTGTCTTTAGCCAGCTGCCCCCTCACCTCTTCCCCAAACAGCCAAGCCTGCCTGCACCCTCTTCAACCCTTCAACCCCTTCTACAACTTTTCTCCAACACTCTACCTGAGTCTTGTGTAGCCATCACACATGGGATAGAATAACATAGGGTAAAATCCTATCACAAGGGATTACAGTAAAATAAACATTACTAAAGTGGGCACAGCATCAAAGAAAATACAATGATATTATGTGACTGACAAAAACCTCACCTCACCTAAAAATGTATTTAGCAGCTGTAGTAGGACTGTAAAGTGGCTATTTGTAAGTTTTCTCTGCTGCCAAATGTGGTTCTTTGCTGGCAGCAGGCAGTGCTGATTGCCACTTGACAAGAGCTTCAGCCATCATTGCATTTACAGGAAAAAAGGTTATATGACACCCTCTGAGCAATATTATGTCTTCAGGTTAGATTGGAGGCTACAGTGAGTTGCTATCAGAAAGTGACAGACTGGGGCTAGCTGGTTAGCATGCTAACTTCAGTCGAAGAAAAGTCATGATCGAGACAAGAGTAAACATTGCTGTTGGTTTCCACAGCTGGAGACAGCTCTCAGTGAGTAAAGGAATTAAGTTTGATGCTGAACTCACAATGTTTCTTCTAGACTGGTAGGTGAACAGTTGCTACTGCTAACACTGGCTATGTAGCAATAGCAAAACTCACAAAAGCTCCTTTAAGGACATGTTTTGGACTGGGCTTTGGTGCCTTTCAAATTGAGCTTTTACAAACGAATGAATGAAAGCATTAACTGACGATGGTAATAACCAAAGATGGAGCAAAAATGCCACATTATACATTCCACACATTATAACTCATGTTGTAAGAGGAAAAGCAGGAAAACAAGAAGAGGTGAGTAGAGAACAACTTTAGTTTGATTCAAACCGTGTCAAATGAAAATTCAGCAGTCTGCTGGATGTTTACACCAAGCTGTGTAAGATGATGACACAGATCTTCCCACACCTCGCAAGCAGAGGACCCCAGGTTAATAAGGCACACATGTAGACTGTGGATGAGTAATTTCACTCTAAGCCAGAAACTCAGCATGTGATTGAGCAAGGGAGAGGGCAACATATACGAGCGAGATGCAAGGAACAGTTTGTACAGATGTTGTGTGATAGATGTAATGGGAACTGGCGACCCAGTGGCACCACAGCAGATCAATACCTGGTGCGATAATTGAAAGCAGTGTGTGTTTGTGTGTCTGTTATATGCCACAACTTGTCCAGCTCTGCCTATCCACCTCTATTCTATATATCATCTATTCATGCTCTTACCATCCTCTATTGCTGCACCTCACCTCGTCTCCTCTTTCTGTATACATGCTTCTCATCTTTAAATGCTCTCTACCTTCTGCTCCTCCATCTCCTCCCTTTATCCTCTCATCATCTTCTTTTCCTTCAATTCCATATCCTCTCTTCCTTCACGTCCTTTCCACTGCTTCATGTGTCTCTGATCCTTCAACACCATCTCTTCTTTCCCCTCCCTCCATCTCTCTTTCCTACAATAAGCCTCTACCTCCACCCCCAGCCCCCACCCTGTTCTCGCTCCATCCCCTCTCCAGTCGTGACTGAAGTCCCTCTCTGCAGCCTCGCCTCCCTCCCTTCATTTGTCTTCCACTCCTTTACCTTCAGTCCAGAGCACGACTGGCACGACTCTCTGCCCAGAGGGAGCCGGCTGGGAGACCTTGGGCCATATGCTACAAAAAGGAGAGGGGGGAGGGGAAGGAAGGGTGTGAAGAGTAACAGCTATGTTGGAATAAGAGAAAAAGGGATGGAGAGACGGAAAGAAGGGGGAAAAGGGGATGAGAGAAAGTAGCTGGAATGGAGGAAACAAGAACAAATGAGAGGAAAAAAGCAAAACATTGTGAAAAATAACTATGAAAAGATGGCAAAATGTGGGGAGGACGTGAAAGGATGAATGGTAAAGAGCAAGAAGGAGGGAAAAGAAATAAATACAACAATGGGAAGTACGGAGACTGAAATGAAGGGATAGAATGATGGAGGAGAAGAGCTTGGAAAAGAAGGGAGGAGAGGAACAAAGAAATAGTTTCCCTGGCTTCTCTGTTAATGTCTGTACTTAATTTAGCCATTTTGGGATCAGTAATTTATCTCTGCTGCTTTGGTCTCTTGCACAAGTCAAGAGACGGCAGCTGAAGGTGGGAAATGTAATGAAGTTCACACGTTCAATATTCAGTCAGATCAGCTGGCGCACAAACAGCAGAGGTGCTGCTGCTCTCACTCTGTATAATCAGTGTTTTTCATTCCTACTACTGTTCATCTTTCTCTTCTTACACACATGGCACACTATTTACACATTACCTATGAGGACTAATGCATCACCTAGGCCCGTGACCATAACCCTTAATCATCACATGCATAACCCCGCACTTAACCTTGATCCTAACAACCTGAATTCAATGGTTGATCTTGATAAGATCTTTGTCTCCAAAACGATGGTGAGTTCACACAATGTGCATGTGCACTGCCATACTTGTGGGGACCCTTATTGTCAGAATAATACTACATTCCCTAAACCATCCTTTTAACTCCTGTAACCCTTAACCATCATAACTAACCTCAACTCTAACTACATGAACCTTAACCTAAGTCTAACCTATTAAACAGTCAACCTCATAGGGTCCTGTTTTCATCCCCAGATGGGAGCGGAGTGCCTGTGATGTGGCTGTGTGAACAGGTTTGTCCCCATGTTACCAATACACACACATACACTTGTGAGAACTCTTATTAACATGACACATTCCCCAGCCCCTAACTAAACATGAATTATCCCAGCTCCCACCTCCCAGCCATGCCCCGAAACTTAAAGCTAATTCTAATATTAATCCACAAAGTCTGAACTCTGAAATAGCCCTTGAAGAATTGAGTGCTTGACAAAATGCCGCCACTTCACTGAAATCTCCTCATTCTCTAGGTCCCAATGAGGTTGCACACCGGGTCCATTTTTCATGGGTCCACAAAACACAGGAATATGACACAGGAAAACGGTGTTGGATTCCCATGTGAAAGTAGCAGTTTAACTTGTTGTTATTGTAACCATGACAACAAAGATAAAAAAAAAAATTTTTGGATGTACTTATATTAACCCAAATCAACATCTTTTCCTAAACCTAACCAAGCCATGACCGTTATTATAGCAACCATGGCGACAAAGGCAGGTTCATCACTCTCGGTACAGTTCCTGTGTTAAATAATTTTAACCATGGCAACCAAGGTTTGGCACGCCTGCTGCTCTAGGGGCACTATTAGGGGCGCTCGTATCAGTTGGGAAAAAAATGACCTATTTGGTTTTTCAGGTTGGAGGACTGGTTGAGATTCCCTGACATCAAGAGCCCAGTTTGATACATGACTAAAAATACTTCAACTGTGACCGCGCTGATCCTGCAGCAGCTGGCTATTACTTGTGGACACACAGCTACATCGATGTTGCCTCAGGTAACATCCTCATTAGAGAGCTCATGTGCATCTGTCCAACAAGTAAAGTTCATTCATAAATACAGAGGCTCAAAACTGGTGTTCAAACAACTTAAAAACTCACATCTCACCGGTCGTTGCAAAGATGGAAGAACAGAAGCACACACAAGCTCTACATTTTCAGCACACGTTAAGGTAAAACTACACCTGTTTTGTCATTAAGCTCTCACCGTCTCTGAGTCTTTCATCTCTTGTCTCATTTACTCTCTCTCTCAAACACACACACCCACAGGGTTTTTCCTCATTCACCATAGCTGGTAGACACGGTTCCATTAGTTGTGTGAATATCAATCCAATCTCTGTCCCCCCTGCAGTCCAGAGAAGCACAACTAGTCTTTCATCTCTCTAAGTCATTAGCTCTGCTGGGCATCCAGTGGGGCAACACAAGTCATAAAAACACACACGTATAATCACAGCCTTCATACATGAACAGCACTGATTTACGTGCCCAAACTCTAACAAAACACAATTCATGAGCCATGACTCATAAACACATCCAGAAACACGTGCGCACACTTGCTGTGAACACCAGCACACAGTGTAACCGTACGCAACGGCCTCGTTGCCTGGTAACAAAACTTACTTAACAAGTTAGAAGATTGTGGAGGAAAAAGATGCAGAGATGGAGAGGGAGATAGAGGGAGGGGATAAAGTGAAATATATGAAAACCAGACTGCAGCGAATGAGCTGCATGCAAAAGATGGGCTGAAATTTAAAAATAATCTCCAGCGAGCTTTCAGATGTTTGTTTTAAAAACTCATTATAGTGACAGAAAAACAGAAGAAGAGTAGGCAGTGACTGCAGCTAAAAAATACTTTCTACGTATGATCTGTTCCTATAATGCATGCGCTACACACAAAGAACTGCATTATCCCCAGATGATCTTGGTCAAATGCAAAAGTAAGTACATTTACTGAGGCGTTGCCATTCAGAGCTGAAAAGCAGAAACAGTTTTAGTTGAGATTTATCTTCTTTCTAATGAATGGATTATCTAAATCAAAATAAACTGCCCTCAGAAGCTACAACGACTCTCTAAAATGTTATCATCTCTAAATGTCCTCACTCTGAAGGTATGAATATGGTCCTCACAAAGATAGAAATGCAAGAACACACACGCAGTAACCACACATGAACAGAGAGTAGTTAGTTTAATTGTTTTTTGGCAGCTGTGCAGACTTTGATTGATTTCTCATTAAATTTCATTCAAACTGTGGTTATGTATTGATGCTGTGGGTGTGATGCTGTGCCAATTTTGCAATGATTATCTTTGCAACCAGAACACACCAACACGCACACACACACACACACGCTCATGCAGATAACCATACACACAAACATACACAACACAATTCAGACTAATTTTTAATGGGTGGAAATCACACCAACATAGCAGCATTTAAAGTATCTAGCTCATTATTTAACTTTAAAGAACATTCACATCCCTTGGGAGACATTATAATGCATCTGCTTAAGTCCTGACCTTTGCACACACATTCACACACACACACACACACATAAACTAACTAGGCCCAGGTCTATACATTTCAAGTCTCACTGTTTAATTTAAAAATAAAGTAATTCTCCAGAGCCAACCTGGGAGCCCCAGGGGCAAGTGACCTCTCCACAGCCCTCCAGTTGTTTCCCGTCATGACCCTGTTACTCCCGGGGCCAGTGCTCTTTGATTGGGTCAGAGCTTCCAGCCTCACTAATTGGCTGTCTGGCACAACAGATGACTTTTAATTGATTTGGATGAGTCGTAATTGGAAGTCTTTGGGAAGCAACAGCTCACAAGCTCAACAAGGAATACCAGAGAGAAGAGAGCGACGAGGGAGGGAATAATAATTATGTGGATGGTGTTACTCCAAAGGGCACCAGTTTGATTCCACAGATTGTGAGATAATGTTTAAGAGTAAGAATGAAGAAGAAACGATTTCTCACCTTCAACAGTTGTGTTGAAAATGCCACTGAGCACAGCCTTTAATCCTTTGCTGTTTCAGTGGTGCAAATTCAAACTTCAGTCATAGAAAAATGTGTATGTTGTAGAAATTGCAGGAAAATGGTGACAAACAATTTCTTTCTTTATTTGCATGAATGCATGCATCTATTATTAACACATCAATAGCACAAAGTATGGTGCTGCCCAAAACCAAAACAAAAATTTACCCCCAAAAAAACCATCTTTCTTAAAGAGACAATGTCACCCAATCCACAGGCCTAACACAGAAAGGCACACAGAGTAACTGAAGGTAGAGAACATAAAGCACAGCAAGCTACCAATTATGGTGAAGTGTGTCCACAATGTGCATAATTTGAAGTGCTGTTTTCAACTGCAGTTGTCTCATTGTCCGTGGTCTGTGTTGACGTTTCTCTGCATCTGTGTTTCTGGTATTTTCTGTACTATGGTATCCAAGCATTGTGCAGTACACTGTGTTCTTAGGTCTGTCACAGGCTTTAACTAATGACATAACTAACAACAGTGGTGTATCTCCAGCGCTAACACAGCATGCAAACTGCTGAAGAAGAAAAGTATTTCATGGAGGAAAATACCCCAGGACACACACTACAGAACTTGCTAATGATAACAAGATCAGATTGTATTTCACATTTCTTCCTACAGTATTCACTCTTGCAATACAATATGAGCTGGTAAAGCATAAAATAAACTTTTAATGATGATGTTCAGCAACTCAAAGCACTTGGTCAAGGTTAGGGAAGGTTTGTAGTCTTGGTTAAATACTGAAAAACTCAGAATTTGTAAAATGTATTTTGACTGTGAATGGCCATGACCTTTGTTAGAGTAGATTAAGATTACATATTTCTATGTATCTGGCTATATTGTCCTTTTTTCTTTTTTCTTTTGATACAACATGTTTCTTCTTAGAGAGCGAGGATGGGGTATCTGGTAGGATACACATGTATTTGTCCTCTTCTTATACCAAGATGGAAATAAATATGTTATGGTGTGAAATTTGTGTATTTCCTATTTGATTTTATATTATTTGAATTAAAAAAAAGGGGAAGAAGACAAAGGGAATTCACATTATTCCCCTTGAGCTTGATTTTTAGCAGCTGCTCAGCTAATCCTCGATTTTTCACAAAAACAAAAAGATTCTGTTCTGATTCATTTTCTGATTTCTCACATGAGCAAAGAGTGGTTGACATTTGGTTGACAGATGGCTGACATTTCTCTTTAAGTGTCTGACACTGATGCAGGGATCATATCATGTTTCTTGTTTCTTTGTCTCTCGTTTCTCATCTTTTGTGAAACTGTATGCCAGAGCAAATCTAAGGCAATCGTGCAATCAAGGGAACCCTGCTAACCACACGGTGGGATGAAACAGAAAACAAGCACTGATTTAAATTCAATCTGAGCAACAACGTCTGATTTCAATTACATTTACATTTCAGTCATTAAGCAGGAGCTGTTCTCTACTGTACACTGGTTTACAATTAGGGCAACAACTGAATCTGCTCAACTTCTTTCATGAGGAAGATAACAGGGAATCATTAGTGAGAGGTGCAAAGATCAGAATCAAAACATCCTGACAATATACGGAACAAATTCTCTGCTTCCCTGAAATATTCATTTATTTAAAGGATACAATGTTCATTGAAATGGAGAAGTGTTAAGAGGTCAAAGGAAACCCAGGAAAAAGGGAAGAAAGAAGAAGAGAAGGAATGTGTGGAAGATAAGAAATTTTCATACCAAGCTTTAACCTTATGCTCAAACATAAGGACTGATTGTCAATCACTAAAATATGGGGCGTTTAGTTCTTTATTTAAGCTTTTAGGCCTTCACTTTGCTCACTGTAGCCAGGTTGGAGTAAAGCTAATTGAATTTTAAATGCAGGTTTGTGTCATGTGATGTAGTTCTGGTGACATCATCAGACCAAGACCTCCAACGCATATTGAAATGGACAGTCTGCAGCCGAGTGTGTAGTAGTCAATAAGAAATCAGTGCCCCCGTAGTACACTGCCAAAAAATAATGGTGGATTGACCCCTTCAGCTGTTGGTGTGAGCTGCTGTCCCAAGTGTCTCAGGGTCTTCTTCACACATTAGGGTGTGATGGATCAGCTTTGGGCAATGCCCAAAAGAATAAGATACAAGTTGGCAAAGTCAGCTTCCTTCTGTGGGTGGCTGTAAACACCCTTAGGGCAGAGTAATGGATATGAACATCCATCAGTGGAGAACGGCTGCTTCTTCACATTGAAATCAGTTGAGGAGGTTGGAGCACCTGATTCAGATGTCTTTTGGACACCTCCCTTAGGAGATGTTCACAGTACATCCGACTGGGAGGAGACCTCAGGACAGACTCACAATACATTGTATGGATTATATGTCCCATTCGACTTGGGGAAGCCTCTGGTTCCATGAAGACCAGGACCCAGATAAGCAGTAGAAAATGGCCGTATGATTGGATAGAGGTTTGTATTTGAGGTAACGGAAGGGCTACCGGGCGATAACTAAACTGGATCCCATTACAGCTAATAAATAATAAATGATGTTTAGAAAACTTTTTTATGGAAGTGATCCAGTGATGCTCAAGACTTTCTCCTCTCTTCTTCTATCCTCTAATTGGTATAGTATCACACAGGAGGAGCACAGTTAAAACGATACGGATGCAGAAACATCAATAATGCAAAATCTGGATGACAAGTGGCCACATTTCCAAACTAATGTAGCTACTTTTAAATTGAGCACGGCTTTTATTTAAAAGCTAAGGTCACTTATCATTGGGGAATGTGTAAACACACCAACTACAAAAATGCAACTATTGACATAAATAATAAAATTTCTAAATTTTGATTGAAGCAAGACAAACAGGAAACTTAATGACAGTAAATGCAAACAGACTCACATTCCTCAACAAAAATATGCAAATGTATGCACATTGAAAAACATGTACAGTACATACATGCACACACACAGACATATACACACTGTGAAAGATTAGCTTTGCACACACTATGGTACAATCCTCTTTGAGGGACTTAACCTTTCTCATTACACGTATACATCCGGATTTCTTTCCAGACACAGAAAGAAAGGAGAGAGAGTGAGGTCTGAGACAGAAATGAAGAAAGAAAAAAAATGGTAAGAGAGAGAAAAGTGGTAAATAAGAGAAAAAGGATGATAAAAGACAAGGTGAGGTACAGGATAAGAAAGAATGAGGAGGAGTTGAAAAAGAGGAAGCCATACACACAATAAAGAGGGATGAAGAGTGTGTCGTGTGTCACTCTGACATACAAAGGAGGCTGGAAGGTAATCAGGCATATGGCAGGTGCAGCACAAGGGGAATAATAATGGCCTCACACACTTAAAAATAAACTTGCACACACACACTCACACACCAGCATGTGCAATCTGTACGCTATAAGCTGGAACACAATAACTGATATCAAAGAAGCATTCAGGGCTCGCTCACGAGATCAGAAAGGAAGACAAGCTGACTTGGGATCAGTTAGAATATGCTGAGTTGATTCATTCTGCCACAAACGGATAACAGAAGTCTCTGAATCTCTTTGTCCTTGTGGGATTCAGTCTCTACTGAAGTGTGAGAGGATTCAGGATTCTGAACTGATAGTTTCCTCAGCCTGTTTATGTTGTCTCTACTGTATTTACTGCTCTAACACTGTTTCATGCTGCCTTCTTGGCCAGGTCCCTTTTGAAAAACTGTTTTTTGAGAGATTTTTGGGCATTTTATGCCTTTATTTGACGGGACAGTAGAGAATGACAGGAAAGGGGCAGAGACAGGGGCAATGACATGCAGGAAAGAGTCGGGCCGGCGACTCGCCCACCAAGAGCATTTGTGCTCATGTGTTACACGCCCTAACCTCCTAAAAACTGATTTTAAACCTCATAATGACACTTTTACCAGGTTAAATAAAGAAAAGACAGGAGTCCTAGTGACAGCATGACATTGTTTAAACTGTTGACAGCATCTTTGGTGTCCCATTATTACATTTTTTCCCCCCGCATTTTCCCTTTCTATGACAAATGGTGACTCTTTCTAATCTAACTGCCATGATGTTTTGTCAAACTTCCTCATTACACACATGTTTCTGCTTCCCATGACTCAAACACCTTTTGAACAAGGTCAAAGAATTACTGTGTTGCTATAGTAACAGTGTTGTTGATACCAGGCTTGTGTCTCTACAGTGCCAGTCAGTGCTTTGTTAAGAGATCACACTGTAGGTCAAGTGAGAATGTTGACATGAAACACATTCATAACCCACAACAACACACTGCCTTCAGGTCGCAGCCCCAGAGGTGACCGTTAATACAGTGGCACGATTTGCCTTCACAACGCCAGGCAGATACTTGCTGAGTAAATAAGGTCACCTGCCGGCCAAGGTAGCTGCATCAAGACATCCCTTTATACCTGACTGAATTAGATACATTTCCATTATTATTATTATTATTATATTCATTTTACACATTTTAAACGTGGAGTTCAGTTTTCTTGTTGGAGAGAGCACTGCTCAGTGAAAGGAGGGAGCTTACCTCAGTCTGAGAAAACCTCAGCTTGGGCTTTTAGCAGAAAGTCTGTGCTACAAACTGAGGCATCAATTTTGATTGATATTATGGGAAATGTAGGAACCAGAGCTACGGTCGAATGTCAAACGTGTCTCTCGGACGTCCCCCAACTTTGTGTAAGTGGGGCACTAAATCGCAGTACCCTTGTAAAATACAGAGAAAGGCCTAGCTAAAAAAAAAAACAAACAAGGAATCGTTGGACAAAACTTGAGACTTATTGAGCATAAATACTAACCTGTAACAACTTTTAGGTATTTTGTTAAATCATGTAAAGCATTATAAAATAGAGGCGACGGCTAGCATTGCTCCATCAGAGTGACCTCTGGGTCTGCACCCATCGACTTGAACTCAGTCATACAGGCTTATGCTCCTCAACCACTACATTCTTCAAAGGAATGTCGTCTTTCTTTGCCATCCCTGCACACAAGGCAACTGCAGTCCAGACGGTTCTTGTTTGTGGTTCCCCGATGATGGAACAAGTTACTGAATGCTCTAAAAGCAGGAGCGTCCCCCTCTATCTTCAAGAATCGCTTGAAGACTTATCTCCCCCAAGTGCACCTCCTCTCCTAACCAATTAAGACCCTAACTAGCTCTTACTAGACACTATTGGTGCGCTTTTTGCACAGTAGATGTGATACTTACACCAAGGTATCCTACTGCACTGAAGCTTCAGTGTTGCCCCTCACTCGTGAGTCACTTTTGACGAAAGCGTCTGCCTAATGAATAATTGTAGTGTGATCTAATTAACACATAATTTTATCATGCATCTTGTAGATAGTGTGAAGATCTGATTTGAAGGCTACGAGATCAAAAAACAGTCCATGGGAATCCAAATAAAATAAACATGAGCTGCTTGGATTTTATTGGCATGAATGTTTCTGCCTGTGGTAACATTTTTGATATTGATATTAATTAGCCCAACTCACTTGTTTCTCATGTGCAGTTACCATGGCAATCCACCTTTGTTGAAATGTTTAGTAGTTACAGCTGCCTACTCACTTTCTCTTTAAGATGTTCTGGACAATTTGTGCAAAAATGGATCTCTCCTGCTGCTTGGTAAGTAGTGTGTCAGTGGCTCTATGCTGCATTTACACTCGCGGGTGTGTTAACACCTGCATTAAAAGAAATCTATTTCACTCTACAGGCTTATGGAAATCTGCTTCCTCTTATATAAATGGGATTCAGAGGTGTCAGTGGAGTGATTAACCATGCAAGGTCAACGTATATGGACTGCTCTTTGACAGGTTTCAATGGACTAAAATGTAACACAACCTCAAGGTAACAGCATTGTGTTTAAAAGGAAAAAGAAAAAAAATCATATATTTTCAACTCATTCATCTTGAGCAGGGTGAATTTCCACCATAGGGGCTAATGCTCAGCAAAACACCCTACTTTAAATTCATAGCATTACCCTCACTCCCAGCTGGGAGCCTTAAAGTGCATCTCCAGTCTTCTGCTGTTGGACACTGTGAAGCTCCACTGGGACAATTAGCAGCTTAAGGAGAAGAGAGTCTCATTAACTTTCACTTAATAATTGGCTCTCATCCTCTTTGTGATACGAAATGGCAACTTTCCTTTGTGATGTCCCTGCGTGTTCTACCATTCAATGGATTCTCTTAAAAAGGTTATTTTAGGCATATCCATGGACATAATTTGGAGGCACACTCATTAGGGACCACTGCCTGTTTGTTAAACATAATTGAATTTTTTATGCGCCAAAAGCAGGAAAAAAATAAGTTTAGTCACCATATTTTCTCTGAAGCTTTAAAACTCATTATGGAGTATCTCTCAGCTCAAATATTTGGTCCTTCATTGATACTATAGTCATTCCATTATCTCAGGTTTATATTCACAAACAGTGGGAAAACATCAGTGTCAATAAAAATCATGGAACATTATATAATATCCCATTACATCCAAGATTTTTTGGAAACACAGAGACCATTAGACGCTACTCTCCCATAATTTCAATGGTTCAACTAGATGCATTCATTTTCAGTAAACAGGGCAAATGTCTTCTGTATCTGGCACATAAATTCATGTGGTGAAACTGTAGTTGGCTTAGATGGATGGATGGATGGATGGATGGATAGATGGATGGATAGATGGATGGATGGATGGATAGATGGCTCGGTGGATGTTAAGAATGAAAACTGTGCTTCCCAGTGCACCCAGCCATCTGCTTTGTCTAGTTTTTCATGCAGCTTTGCCACTTTTCAATGCGATCTTGCATGTTAACGTTAACAGCTTATGTTTAACATAAGCTGATGCTTGGTAATGTCACCACCTTTAGCCATTCAGAGCGATATCAGACCTTTGAATCACTCATTAAAATCTGACTGGTAATTGGTCATTCAGAGGTCTGGATAAAGGCTAAAAACACGACCAGGATTCTCTGGTCCAGAGGTTGTAAATTGCATTTGAGAACTGCACTTTGTGAGGGTTAGGATACAAGATGTGTGTCTGTGCTGCAGGGATCTAAAGGGAGCCATATTGAGCTAATAAGGCATAGTATGGTGATTTTAGAGCAGACTCTTGTGCCTCCCAGGCTAATTATCCAGGTCGTGGTATGTCTAAACCTGTCTAAACCACTCCGTGTCTGTCCTTCCATTTCCTGCTTCTGGCCATATTCTCTCATTGCTTAAGTCTTTTTCCACTTGCTACTGCCTCCCTCTTATTTCTGTCTTTGCTTATGCTCTAAATTTCCCTCCCTATACTGTATGTATGAATGATCTATCTAGCCATTCCTGTAAGTTTGTTTTGCTTACTCTGCCTCTAAGGAATTGTAGGATTTTCATTAGGCTTTTGTTGAACTGTGTATGTCTGTTACAAAACAGGTTGATGGACTGCAGGTTACGTTTGCTGCAAGTAAGAGGTGCTTTTTCTATCACAAATTCTTTACATTATTCACAGTTACATTTTGTAAGCCAGTGCTATTTAGATGGCTTCATTTTGCATATTGTTTGTCAGGTCTGCTTGTTCTAAGTTGGTTCAATGCTTTGCTACGGATGCAAATGTATCAGGTTTGTTGTGAAGTTGTAGTAAGGGCAAAAATGTATTATTGAACCCATCAGTAAGAAAAGTAACAACCTGCACCCTGTTTTTTATATCAGAACCTTACCCCGTCCCAATGCATTTATTGTAGGCTGTAGCAGTGCGTTTGTGCCACTTTGTCATGGAGTTGTTGTTACCATGGTCACAACTTGCCCGGTTACCCAGGGTACATGTATGGGAACTTTGTTGATGACCATCAATGAGTTGACATAACCAAACCCGATCCAAACCCAAAAATCATTTCTAAATGTTTGTCTGAACCCTGTGAGTGCCGACAGGTCCCTTCAGACTTGGGTCGGGTACCCACCCTCTTCAACTGTCTGTGGCAACGGAAACCATTACAAATCCCGGTTTCTAAGTATAAATGTTTTCTAAGTATAAATGCAATTGTTTTTTAATCTTACATGATTACGGTTGGGCACAAAAATGTCTTGAATAGGGTTAGGGAAAGATTATCAAATAGGTTTAAATTGGTACTTAATTGGTTGATAGAGACTGTCCTCCCAAGACAAACTGTCAATTAAATAACAAATGTTACGGTAAAATGACAAAACCCTCTCGAGGCCATATCACAGTTATCCATTAGCAGGAAGGGAAGTAGTAGTGTGAAGTTGTTATATAGCCACTGAGTCCATGGAAGGAGGTGATGGGGGAGGATGAATGGGTCAACAAAATGCCTGACTTTTTGATGGGAGATTGGTGTTCGTTTGCCACCTTCTACCAACAGTCTGTAAAACATTGTTCAGTTGGTTATATCTCTTCAGTATGTGTGTGACAACTTAAAGTTTTAGTAAGATTGTTGTTGTTGTTGTTGTTGTTGTTGTTACATAAAAAATGTTAACACAGAATACTGATATTTTACAAGACACAAACTCAGACCTTTGGTGTCAGAAGCAAATGCCAGTACATTAATCCACCACCCGGACCTCCACATCATTTCCTTTCCACTGCATAAATGTCACTCCTCTTCCTGCATTGACACTGACCATTGTCACTGAATAGAAATCATTAATGCTGAGTAAATGAGTAATGTGTATGTGACAGGGTTGGACAAACATGTAAGCAGAAAGCTGGTTTTCACCTCTCTCTTGTATCTGAGATTTAAACCTTTCTCAACTTCCTCTCCTCTTTTTTCATCTTCAATCCATCACTCCCCTGCTCTCCCTCTCTCTCTATCCCCGTCTCCCTCCGTCATCCATTAATTCATGTTCCCATAATCCCCATCCTTCCTTCCCCTCTGTTTTCCTTCGCTTGTCCACTCCCTGCGGTCCCCATTACAGAGGAGAACAGAGGATGTTTCTCTTCCTCAGGGCGGCAGTGATCATGTGCTGTTAAACCTTGGAGCCAAGAACAAAGCTTTACACGTACACATACACACACACACACACACAGAATATATAGGCACTAACTGCTACGAACTGCATGTGAATACACATGAACACACACCAGGACTGTTCAGATTCACATGTCCTTCATAGGTTAATCATTCTGGCTATTCACTAACAAAAACTGAAAACCATCTAAGTAGCTAGAATTTATAGTGTACATTATCTTTTTGTTTTTTATGCACATTCATTATACAGACAAGCTTCTCTCTGGATGTAAACAGTGCAACATATAAAACATCCTGCAGTAAATCTTCTTGTTTTTGTTTTCTATCAAATTATACTATAAAAATACATATTTTTTAACAGGATCTGAGCTGTTTTAACCTTGACTCGGTGTCTCCATGCACCCAAACTGTACACTTCCTGCTGTGCACGTTCACTAATCACTGTAGTTTACCACAAACAAAGTCCAGTGTGGAGGTTGAAGGTTCAGAGAATGACTCCAGTTATAGAAACTGAAACTAAAAAGGGAGAGAAAGCAGCTGATTTTTTATAAGTCAGTAAAATGACCTGCAAATGGTACTTTCTCAAATCTTCTTCACTTCTTCTTCTTTTAATAATGTTGTTACACAATGTGTATGTGTGTGTGTGTGTGTGTGTGTGTGAGGGAGAGAGAGAAAAAGAGATATAGAGACACACTGTTTTTCTTTTTGTCCATCTATGTGTCCAACGCCTGTGTGTGTGTGTGTGTGTGTGTGTGTGTGTGTGTGTGTGTGTGTGTGTAATGAAGATAGGGAGCTTCATTAATACTGGTCATTAACGGGGCCTAAGGGCTGAGCCAGCAAGAACACACCAGGCTAAATGAGATGCCAATTGGAATCTCTATCTTTCTTTTTCTATTGTAATGTCTCTCTCCCTCTCACGCCCCCTCTGTCCATTTATCTCTGTCCTTCTCACTGCACCTTTTTCCATTTCTTCAGCTGCTTTTTTTTTCCATTCAACATGGAAAATGGAAAGAGGAGGGAAGTGGTGAGAGAGTGGAAGGAGAAAGGAGATGAAACAAGAGAATGAAGGCAATTAAGCAAGAGGAGAGAAGGAGATAAAAGAATGAAGGGGGAGACAAGAGTGGAGAAAAGAACAGATTAAAAATATGGATAGGGGAGGAAAAGAGGAGGTGACAAGATGGAAAAGAGGAGAGAAACAGATAAGAGAGCAGCAACAGAGAGAAACATCTAAGACAAAATATCTAAGCTCAGCAGGAGAGAAGGAACTGAAACAAAACACAATCAAACGTATCAAACATGTTGTGGAAGAGTGTTGGACAGGCACAGAGCACTTTTAATTGTAAAAGTTTATTCTGATTGCCCAGTGACCATGTTTTAAGGAATGTTAATCTATTTCATATCAAGTCATTTATCACTCAGCAGCTGGAGCTGAAGGAAAAATACTGTTAAGACTGAAATATTCCTTGAATTTTAATTTCTAAACCCTTAGTGCTGAAAACATGCTAAGCTCAGCAGATCTGGGAACAGAGTGGGTCTGTTGTATTCAAATACTAGAGCACATCTTGTGATGGGATCACACCAGTCACCACACCCGCCTTTGAATTCTTTTTGATCTCAACTACACACCTGTAAAGTTTTGTGACTGTATCTTGCAGGTTGTGACATCTGTGCACAGACACACACATATAAACACCTGCCATTGGCACCTGTACAAAGTACCTCCTCTGTGGTTCAGTATGCATTTGTAATGACTGGAGCATCACTACACAGAACTCTGGATGCAAACCCAGGTCTCTGGAGTGACACTTGTGAGCTTTGTACGCCCACCATCCTCCCCAGACCACCTAGTGGCTCTGCTGTAGTCTGCTTTCATCCATCAAAACATGTTCCCTCCAAAATAAAGCCATATGAATCCATATTTGATGATAAATATGTGATGTTGCAGTTTACTTGTATAGAAATGTAATTTCTTGGAGACACGCTGCAGTGCAACTAATATTTGCTGATTGTTAACCCCCTGATGTTCACTTTCAATAACAGCTTGTTAACAGCTGATTTTATATTTAGTTTGTTGAAGGAAAAAAAACATCTTCATCATCTTATGATTTTACAATATTCAATATTGGTTAAGGTTAAAGAACAATCATGCTCATACTTAAAAAAAAAATACATATTCACTGTCAGGTGGAAACGAGAAAATAACAGCTCTCACTTGTGTTACATTACGTTGTTTCTTCTTCCCTGTGTGGACGGTCGGGGTTGGCAAATTACATTCATTTATAAGGATGAAGGATTGAATTCAGTTGTTTTAGTTATCCAATGACCATTTCATCTTAACCTTACATTTAAATAATTGTTTGGTAGTGACTACAATAAAATGAAATAAAATAAAAGATGGACTTGTGTAGGGTTTAATTATCCATGTCTCTATCTTGTTGTATCCCAACATTAGCTGTTTCAATGACCCAGTTTCCTTTGTGGAAAAGTTTTATTTAACTTTATGGGAGGAGGGACAGCAGAGGGGCCGAGGCATGGGTCTGGTCTTTGGAGGCAGGAAGCAGGAAAAGAAAGCAGAGGAGATGGGGGCCTGAGATGACAGGACGGAGGGAAGACTTTGGTCCCCATGAGAGCAGGAGACAGGCGGGAGAGGGGGGTAAACAGAGGAAGATGTTAGAGGAGGGCCTGGCCTTTGGGGAGTAGTGTAATCTGAGAGCAAGAGACCAGCCCCGAGAAGGGCCAGCTGATGAAATCTGACAGAAAGAAGGAAGAGGAGGGAAAGGAGAGGGAGAGAAATGGAGGAAGACCATTAAGAGATGGTGATGGATCATTAAAAAGTGCATATTTGGGTGTTTTTCCTTTCCTGGTTATGATGTAGATTTGAATGCATTCTCTGAGGAAAGTGTTAGTTTGTGCATTTCCTCATCTCACTTGCTTTTTCTTTCTCCTTCTCTGCAGATTGCTGCAGACTGCGAGACCGTTCAAACCTCGTCTTGTGGGGGCTGCTCAGCCTGACAAAACATCAGAAAATTGTAGCTGTTGTGAAGCTGAACACATTAAACAGTGGGGCGAAGACACGGTACATGACTTGATCTGCTAGTGTTCAGTGTTCAGCATGAACTAACACTGTGGCCTTACATATTTTAATACCATTACTTGTGATGCAGTTTGCCAATATAAGAAATAAAATTCCTCATTCATGTTTTGTGAAAATGCTTTTTGTTTTTTTACATGATGATTAATAGTCATGTTTAGGTTTGTGATGTTAAGCTGGATCTTAATTTTGTTTGTTAATGATGATAATGATTCCAACATGTTGACGACTCAGTTCATCTGTTACTGAAGCAAAGCCGCAGAATTTATCCATCAACTTTAACAGCAAAAAATAGGTTAAATAGAAAAAAACGAAGCAAGTTGTGTAGTATTTTGAAAATTTTCAAACTAAAGCGTACACTTCAACTGATATTGAAGCGCGTTGATCTGCAGTTACTGCAGGTAACACATCGACTTTGATCAAGCACATCACACAAGCCCACGTCAAATAACCTGAACTATCACTTTAAGCTCTTAACAGCAATCGACTAAAAAATGTTGACTTGTTACTTGAAGATATAGTTTTCGATTTTCATCTGATTGTTTTTTTTTTTTCTTTTCTCCCTTTCCTCTTACAGCTTCATGCAAACTTCCATTTGGATGTTTACAAGGTAACATTTTCCTGAATCGATGAGCAGGTTTAATGATCTGCATAAAAGTCATGTCATGTGACCTGTTACATTCTTCAATCTTTGCCTCAAATGTTGTTGCATTTGTGAATCCAATACAGACAATATTTGTATTTAAATGTCAGAAGTGTCATGTGTCTGTAAGGGTGCAAGTGTGTGATAATGGGGAGATGTTGGAGGTTGTGTAGCTTTAATTACTTTTCCTGCTGTTTTGTTTCGAGGCGCAGAGCCTTGTTAAAAAAACACAAGACTTCAAAAGTGAAAGTTTCTTCAACTCTCCTGCCAAACAGTCTGTAGGCCAGAGAGTCAGCCTGGCAGCCGGCAAGCTTGTCCAGCACCAAGAGATAATCACACACACACATGTCTACACACATGTCCACACACCAGTAATCCAGTTTGTTATGTTGCGGCTGATAGGCAGCGCCTGGTGAGCCCAGTGACTCACAGTCCGTATTAGATCTGGATGGCTGAGCTTCCTCACCAATTTGGTGGACATCTCTCTCCCTCTTTCTCCCAGTCATCCGTCTTTTCCTGGCCTCTATCTCCGGCTATCTCTGCAAGGCTTTATCCCCCTCTCCCTCTGTCCACATACCTTTTCACCACGGCTGTTTTCACCCTCTCATCCTTTCCCTGCCAAGCAGACAGAAACATGCAGGAGGTGGACAATCTCAGCACGACCCAACCAGGCTAATGCGACAATGACGCAGTGAAACTTTTATCAAATCACTGATGTTGAAATGATATTAGAGGCGCACTTACTGTATGTCTGCCTCATGTTGGAGAAGCTGACTGAATGTATTATGGTCTGAAAACAGAAACATTAGGACTTAAGGCTTAATCCATTTCCACCAACGTAATGACGGGTAATTACATGTGTGAGCTGCATCTCCAGGTTCATAAAACTGATGATGACTGATGACGCTTAATGTTCAAATGTTGTGACTTGACCATTTATTAATATTAAGCCAGAGGCCTTGGTGATACATATTTATTCATGGATTAGATGATGATGCAAATCCTTTTGCTTGATTTGCACTAATCAAGCAGGAGCTGTGTGTCTCTCATTAAGGGATGTAACCAGTAATTTTCTTGATGTACTGCATATGATAAGTTGACATGAGTGAAGATGCTTGTGTATCTTGTTAGGTTAATTATCACCTACATGTGTGACTAATGAATCTGATGGAACATATTCTGTATTTTTGCTTTATGTGGTTGTTGATGATGGATGCTATTAAACAGAATTGATCCAGGATAAAAGATAAGTTCTGGAGTCAGTCTGTGCTGAAAACTTCTTTGAGATCTGTATGTAAAAACCAAGAATAAGTGCTATGATATTACCGGGCGTGGAAATAACGAATTGCATTTACTCTCATTACTGTAATAATACAGTAAAAAAATTATACTACTTAAGTATTATACATCACTACATTTTAATTTGACCCAAAAATGAAAAAACTAAACTCAGCAGGTGCAGCAGAGACGGAGCTGCTAATTGGATGCGCCACACGACGACCGTGTTAAGTGTCACAAATGGCTCTGGCTAACGCTAAACGCTAAAATACAGAGGAGCGCAGTGAGACAGAGGCTGAGTGGGCTGTTTATAATTTGCATTGTGAAGTAGGATGCGCTGCACTTGGAGCAGACTGAGGAGGACTTTGTGGTGAACGAGACGCAGAGTGACGTTAAGACGTTAAGTGTGTGCAACACTGTACAGTATCAACAGCAACGTAGCATTTTTCTGCATTTGTCAGCTGCGCTTTGTCGCTGTGAAGTTTATGTTGTATGCACATCTCTTTCCTTTGCTGCTTTATTCTGCTGTTAATTCTATAATAAGTGGCATCTGTTTGATTTATGTATTTTAATATTGCCACATAAAGTCTTTGGACACCTGCTGTGTCGTGGTGTCTCCCATGTATAGAAGGTAGGCTAAATAACTCCTCTCTGTATAATGCAACACAGCTGAACAGAACCACTCACTACATCCTTAAAAATGATCATACAGTTGAATCAACAAATCTCTATATCAATTAATAATATTAATAAGACAGAACTGTTATAAGATCACCATATTTTTTATCCCTCCTCTTTGCCCTTTTAAAAATGTAACGCAGTAATGTTTACAACTCAACTGACATTCATTGTGTTTGTATCTGAGTACATTTCTACACAAGTAATTTTACTTGTACTGGAGTAAACATTCTTTTATGTGACAGTACTTGTACTTGAGTACAATTTTCCAGTACTCTTTCCACCCCAGGATATTAATGTTTTTCCTCGTCGTATCACATTTTTATTTATTTTTATTTTATCTGCTGCAACAACTCAATTTCCAATGTGAATCTGTGAAGTTAATTCAAGTAGGTTTCAGATCTTCCAGTGGAGAAAAAGATCAAAATCAGATCAGTCCATGCATGCTGCAAAAACCAAACTTCCTATTGAAAAGAAAGGGCAGGGAAGAGGTGTCAAGCAGGAAGCTGTATCAGGATGTGAAGCCTTAAGCCGGGATCATATTACACAATATCTGTGTCTTTCGAAATGGCCCCTGTGTCAAATTAGGCATCATTCATTCATGAATTCTTGGCAGAGAGATGTAAGCAAAACACTTGTTGGACACTAACCAATCATGGCCTGCCATCTTTCACGACTTGAGTGATGTAAATAGGTTGTCGGGAGGGAAGCTCCGACCTCACCGTTGCTCCTCGCAGCACCAACAACAAACAAAACAAAATTTAAATGTGTAAGTGCAGCTTTATGAACGAAAGTGGACGTCGCTCAGCTGTGAATATGAGATCTATGCTTGTCCTTTGCGGTAGGTAGAAAAAGGGCCAGTTTTTGGGTGTCCAAACATCACATCCACAGGTGTGAACAAAAGGTGGAATGCTCCTGACCTGAGCGTGATAGTTAAGTGGTTACTCTGCATGTTCACTGAGATCAAATAAAACACCATTTTTCCATCATCTTTCACACTGCCAGATTTACAGCTGTGTGTAAGAGTGCTCAGTTCCGTGCATTGATCTCTCACAACAACACATGCGGGATAAAATGAGATCTGTACCTGAAGCTCAATTTCGTTCCCGGCGCCTGTTATGGGGCTGATATTGTGTAGTCCGGCCCAGGCATCGGTCAAACGTTTATTTAATTCAGCAGCTGTACACTCAACAAGCACGTTATTAGTGCACACATCTTGTGGGATCCATGCCATGAAGAAATATGTCTGTTTTGAGAGCAAAGGGAGGCCCTGTGCAGTATCGATGTTCTAATACAGTGCTCAGTGAGCGTATGCATGCAAGTACACAAAGTAAGAAGCTGTTTATGCTGGTTCTGTCAATCATACACAGTGTACTCTAGTTCTGACTAAAGTTAGCTTCCTAAAGAGGTCAGTAGTTACTCTTTAGCTGGTACAGTCTGATATTCGTATCAGACCATAGATGTGGATCAGAAGCCGATTGACTCATCTGCTGACATAAGAGTTTAAGATGCAGGGGTTTGGTAGCACCGATCATTTCTGATTTATCAGACAAGCAAAAGGAGCTGGTGGGAGAGGAAAATCGGGTCCTGACTAAGGCAGCGTGAGAGATGCGAATGATTGCACAACATGGTTAATTTTTTATTCCTTCAGGCGCACATACCACACTAAGCAATAAAAACACCTGAGTAGAAAGGAAGCATCTCATCCTCCACTGAAATATGTAATTCCCAAGGCCACATTTTTCTGTTTGTGGAAAACTAAAACACTTCCATCACATCACTGCTTTCACAGATTGCTCGTGGTGTGATCACAGTCCTGGACAATACTTCATCAGCAAGCTGCCTCACCCATGACTCCATTAGCTGTAGCCGAGATAGCTGCTGAGTCAAGTTGTTCATCAAGAAAGAAAAATATTTGTCCTTTGGTGGAAACGAGGAATTGGTATTCTGCCCCCCAGACATTTTTAATTAATAATTATGACACATTCCAGTGAAGTTCTGTCTTGTTTGCAAAAGTTATCTTATACTGCCAACAACCTCTGCATGCTGTGCTGCATCCAGTAGCTCTTTATAGTCCCGTACTTACATACAGTAAATCTCTGCATCTTTCACCAAGACGGACACCAGTGGGTCTCCACACAGAAAAACTACAAAATAACAAAATGCATGTTTCCTGAATCTGTCCCCCAAGACGACATGCTTCACTTCTCTGTCACTGTAGGAATGGAGCTGAAGTCACACCCAGTTTTAGTAAAAGTACCAGATCACACTGCGTAAATATTTTAAGTTACCCGCTACACATGTTGTAAAGTAAACAAAAAAAATACTGTGATTAATATTTTGTTTAACATGTCTTCACACATGAAAAAAAACTCTGAAAAGGTGTTGGAAGCACATCTACACTTCCTCGTTGAGAAATTCTCGATCAGGCCTCGTGCCCCACCCACCACTGCGTCTTGCACTAGGTTGACCGGTGAGAGAGCAGCGTGTACAAAGTTGGTTAGCATTAGCAGAAACATCGGAGCGATTCAGTCACATGTTTGAGCCTGATTCAGACCCAGACTCAGATGAGGAGTCTGTTGAACCAAAATCAGCGATGATAAAATTAGCTTTCCAGCTTGTAACTGGCAGCAGCTGACACAGTCTTTGTGCAAACGCAAACTCTTGTCATTGCTACACTGCAGTTTCAAGGCGGAAATACTTGACCATTATATGTCTTGTATCATGTAAAGAACACCATATTGACATTTGGCCTAATTGTTGTCACCATTGTAGGGTTGTGCCATCAGCAGAACTCCAAGCTCCAAGGAGCTCCAAGCTCCTGTAAGAGCTCTTACCTCATGTGTTTTGTTTCTTTGTCTTTCCACTTTGCAACATCTTCATACATGTATTCCCCTACACACTAAATGCTCATTTATACTGTACATATTCTCCACATCTCTCCTGTTATTTGAACATTTTTTTGTTTAAGCCATTTAAGATGCAGGATCTTAGTTTTTTGTGATTCTAGCTTGTGAACATTCTCATATTTGGATAAACTAGGTGTTACCAGAGTCATTTGAAAATCATCTGTGTGATATCAGTCATCTCAGATCATCACTGCTGGGTTTGGTGAAGCCAGATAACTCAGACACAGCCTGAATGTAACAGCCTGTCAAGCTTCTGCCACTATCAGCCCCACATTTAATGACAACACAACAATATGCACGACCATTTATCAAACACAGACACATCCACAAATATTTTATTTACACTTTGCACATTTACAGCTTTGTCTTCTCCTTCCGCCACCTGTTTTCAGCTTGTTTTTCCACTGAACCTCGCTCAACATATTGAGTTGTTAAAATATTTGCTCAGCAGATGTTAAACTGGAGGGCTAATTGTGCTCTACAATAAAATGCTCAAAGCTGTAGACCTGTTGCCCCATTAGGATAAAATGTGTTCCTCATGCACAGTGTGACGCATTGGTTAAATGCTATGGTTAAATGTCACTTCTTTGAAAGATTGTCCTTTGGCTGAACAACTTAAATATGCAAATACGTGCACACATGTGGAGATATAAATACATGTAAGTGCTTTCGTCATTAACCACAGTTGCTCTCTGTCTCTGTCTCAGACATGCCAAAGCCTCCAGCTCTTTTTAATGATTCTGCTGAGGTGATAAGTGTGATTTGTCATTTTACAGATGCAACATTCTCGCCTAAAGGGTTGCAAGTGCGCCTACACGAGTTCTCATACACACCACCCAAACGCACACATAACACGCATCTCCATCATCCCCAGCCTCCACGCATCATGCCGAGGGGAGCCTGGCTGGGTGTCTTGTCTGCCCATGTACAAGCTCTCGCTCTCTCTCACACTCTCGCTCTCTTGCTTTTTCCCTCTCTCCCTCTCTCTCTCTCTGGGGCGACCATGACAAGACAAGTCTGCTGCTTGTTAGATGGATGGCAGTGACCCCGAAGGAGGAGGAGGTGACTCAAGGAAAGAAAGAAAGAGTGAAATGCTCCAAGAGTCGGCAAGGGAGAAGGCAAGGGACAAAACAGAAAATACAGTACAGACCAGACAGACACAGAAGACCAGGTTCCGAGAGAATAAGATGGGGAAATCTGAGTGGGGAAAGGTTGGAGATAACACATTTCGCTGCCACCCCTAAATTTATGATTGTCAAGGACTCTTTCTCCAACTCAAAAACACCTGGACTTAAGAAATTCTTGGCCCTCGCATAAAAACTAGCTGACTTCTGCAACATCGTCCCATGATTATTTTGAAACACCTGAAAAGAGCAAGCCAATGTACCTTCGCAGCACTTTGCATTGTGGTAAGTCATCACTTTGGATTTTGGAGAAGTCACCAGAATATTCATAAAGTTATTATCATCACAAAAACCATAAGATATCCAGATCAAATGTGCTTTTTAATAACAAAAATTCATTCTGTGACTTTCGCTGCTGCTGCATTCAGTTGAAGTGGAAGAGTTGAAAGTTTGAAAACTGATGTGTACAGTGAGTTTTTTTTTGTTTTGTTTTTTTAATGTACCATGACAGACTCCAGAAACTTATGAGTAGGGGCTATTAGCCCCCCCCCCCCCCCCCCCCCCCCCCCCCCCCCCCCCCAAAAAAAAGAGGTAACACTAGTAACATACAAACACCTCAAATAAATTTTTTCTGAGGTCGGGTGCCGCGTCATGTAAATGTATTCCACATACGACAGAAGGTGTAAAGAGAGGATTGATGATTCTGTCTAAAAGTTTTCCTGACAAGTTTGGCCTGCAGTACTGATGACAACACAATGACAAATATAAATAAAAGATTTTTTTTTCTTCCTCTACAATTCTATTTGTTCTTATAGGCTACGCCAGGCTGACGCAACCTATATATTTGCTAAATTGCTTCTTTACACACTTGTTTTCAGTTTAATGTTCTCTTATTAATACTAACCTCTGGGCATATTTTAATAGCAGTTGCTCATGTTGACTGACATTGTACTGATGTTGTTACTTGATCTCCTTGCATTTATTGAATGGATTTAGCGCATAGTACTTACTTCAAGGTCTCCTACTGCACTGAAGCTGTAGTGATGTCTCTCACCTGTAAGTCACTTTGGATAAAAGTGTCTGTCAAATGAGTAAATGTAATGTAATGTTAATTTAGTAAACAGGTTATGTGTTTTACACCTTAATTTTTTACTCTACTCTAGATGTATATTCTCACTACATTGATTATTGTGTTGCCCTGCCTATGACACCCTAATGTTGTTCTTCTACTTGTGATACACTGTTTCTTCCCAGCACAACAGACAATTTTGTAGGTTTTTATTTTAAATAATTGTATGAAAGCAACTTTGTCCAACAATGGATAGAAGATATCATGAGTAAGTAGAGGAAAAACAATCTCAGAAAAAGTGCAAGACAGTGTACTCACCCGTGTAAATTGCATAAACACCCTGTAGCATCTGCATGACCTCCCTTTTACATTTTGAGATGCGGGTAAACAGTATTTACCCTTCATTACACCTCTGCTTTCACATTGCTACACATGTTACAGTGCCATACACTGGGGGTTCATACCACAGATTGATGCCTTAACATTTACTATGAAATGGGAGAGAAAACATATGAGAAAGGGCAAAAAGACAGGGAGGGAAGTGGTGGTATGATTAGTAGCTCAGATATGAATTATAAGCATTCTCTGAAATGAGATAGGAAAATAGGAGAGAGAAAGGAAGAAAGAAAGAGAGCACTTGGGGTGAATCATTATGCTGATGTGAATTAATGCCCGGCTGGATGAATGCATCACCAACCAGTCAGTAAGAAGAGGGAGAAGATGGGGGGGGGGGGGGGGGTGATGAGAGACAAAATGAGAGAAGAAGCAGAGAAGGGGAGGAGAGAGTGAGAAAATGATAGCAGTGTAAATTAAGAGGCAGACACAGAAGGAAGGTGAAGAAAGATGGGATGAGGAAAAAAGGTGTGAGGAGAAAGGTGAGAAAGAGAGGGAGGGGAGAGGGAGAATGCGAGAGACTGAGGTTGACAGAGGAGCACAAGCTTGAAGGTAGAGGTGAAAATAAAATGAAGGCACGAAGTGAGAACTAAACCAATACTGTAAATAGAAAGCAAAAACATGTCTCTAAGTAAAACCTTGTTATATTTGACATCCCGCCACGCGCCTGAAGAGCTTTCCTTGGTGGGCAGGACCTAGTTCTTGTGAACTGGCTATAGGTTTTACCATTACTATTACATCATCCCTTCCACTATACATAGAGATTGGCAAAACTGACATTTGCTATATATTTGAGGATGCTGTGATTGATTGCTTTGACATTTCCTTTCCTCATTTCATTCTCTCCTTCCTGACATAAACTCCCATTGGCATCCTTCTTGCCTAAATCACTGTCAGATTTCATTTTTGTAAAGTGTTAAAAAACTTCACACTCCGTGAACCACACAAAACAGGCATTCAAAGAATTGAACAGCCAAGAACTGCGCAGGATAAAACTCGATGACCTAGGTACATGATCAGGGTAACTAAAGCACTCTTGATGTTAAGCTGGATCAAAAACATAAAGGCATGAAGCCAGACTAAAAACAATATATTCCTCTCAGGTGACATTATATCTGGTTGTAGAGTCTCAAGTTTTAACAACATCTGACTGGGCGACAACTGGACTTCAGTTGTCTGGAGAGACCAGATTTCTGACCTTAACCCCAGTCACACTACAGTGGACATGTGCATATGAACAAACATAATAGACATAATCTACAGTGTTTTTAGAAATACTGATGAAAAGTCAAAGGGAAAATAATCTTTCATCAATTTTAATGTGTTTTACTGTGGAAACTTTGATGAAAACTGACACAGGAAAAGGAGGTGAGGACAGATACGCAGAGAAAATGACAGAGCTCTGTCTCTAGTGATCTCCAAAATGCCATCAGACATCATGAATCTAGAATAAAGCAAAGGAAAGTGAAAAAAAATGACATCCCATTTTTATCTTTTACTTTTGGGAAAACTAAAGGTTTGGGAGGCCAGGATTTACAAGACTGGATGGTTAAACACCTCACCACAGCCCCATAATGGTGAGTCTGCGGCCCAGAGACAGGCATGGAGCCCTATTCTGACCCCTGAGAGATAACAACACAAAGAGAACGAAAGATATCAAGCAATCCACCGAAGAAAGATACACAGAAAGACAGAGAGAGAAAATCAAAAGACAGGTAAAGGATGATGAAAGAGAGACAGAGAGTCTGGGACACAATGAAAGGTCATCTGTGTGACAAAGTGAAGTAAATGAAAAGAGACAATGTAAGGAGGTAGGGGGGAAGGAGTCAGGAGATCGAAGAACATGGAAATGAAAGAAAATGAAAGGGGAAAGAGAAGATGAGCAGTGTGACGAGTGGAGGAATCAGAGAGATCTGAGAGAGGTCTGTTGAACAGCCTGGCATCAGTCCACCGGGGCAAATGACTGGCTTGTGTCACATGTCTTTGGCATTAGAGCGATTTCAGTGGCGATTCTGACAAGACAACATGGATAAGCAAATAAACCGAGAGCCAGACATGCCAAGGGCACAGAGCAGGCACACAAAAAAGAATGGATGGAAAGACAAAGAAGAAGAAGAGACAAACTGAAAACCAGGAGAGAATAACCAAGAAGAAAGAAAAATAATAGAGAGTCAAGCTGATAAAATCTATAGCAGTTTAACATCAAGTCTACCTATCAGTTAATCAACATTTCAACAAGGCTGAGGGTCTGATGTGCATTAGTAATAAACATAATGTGGAGCTGAGGCTGATGGGAATGTCAACAGTTTTGCAGGTATTTTGTCATAAACTGAGGAAATGGGCAAATTGAAATTTAGACCTGATGGTGGCGCTTGAGGATAAGTTAAGGAATCGCCAAAGCAATTGCAGCTCATCCTGAGGGTGACACGAATGATTGCACCAATCAATCTTGAGACATTTGACTTTGAGAGTCAAAAATGTAAACCTCACTGTGGCGCTAGAGGGAAAAGGGATCTACAGGATTCTTCCTTACATGGCAGTCCACCCAGTGGATGCTGAAATGTTTCAGTCTGGACCAAAGTAGACAGACCCAACCCCAGCTCAAGATGGCAAACTGTCTCAATGCACAGAATCACATCTCATAAGACTTGTTTCATAAAACAACTTCATAGATTTTAAAAAGTCAACAAGTTGCAGAACAACCATATAGGTAATTTTTTTCAACCCTCCTGGAATAGTGGACTAGTGCCACGATAGAGGCCAGATCTCGGTTGTCATGGTTAAAATAATTAACACTGTACCAACAGTGGCGCAGCTACTTTCGTCACCATGGTTCCTGTAGCAACGGCCATGGCTTGGTTAGGTTTAGGCACTAAAACTACCGGTTAAAAAGATTGTGATTTGGGTTAAAATAAGTAAAGTTCTTTTTGTCAAACTGTCATGGTTAACAGAAACAACTAAACTGCTACTTTCACGCAGTAATCGAACTCTGCTCTCCTTTGTCATAATCCTGTGTTTTGTTGACCCATCCATCCACCCCAACCTCCTCCTGACGCAGACTTTGTCGCTCTATATATTACATCATGTCCTGTCATAGTTACTACAACCACTAGATGTCGCCTAACAACAAAACGTAACTATGGGTTATAGTAACCTGCTGCACAGACGACCTATGGGCTCCTTTTTAACAGGAGGAGCGTCTCTAAAAAGTAACACTTACATTACCTTCAGTTAGCATGGCTGTCTGTGATGACCCAACGGCCTTCCTGCTGTCAAAATCAAGCACATTTTCTCTTAAATGTAAGCTTTGCATTTTCGTGCTTCCTTTAGTCATGGCTCTCCTCAAACTGAGCCTCCATTTGGAGGAGAGGGATTGTTGTTTATCTGTATTTCTGCCATGTACAGTGGATTGTGATAATTCTCTCATTCCCAGTGAACAGCAATTAAAAGACCATGATGACTTGGCAAAATAAACGAAGACGTATATATATAGATAAGTAGTAAAGGTAACAATACCTGGACTGATATGTGAGAGGAGATCAAACTGATCATCAATTACAATTGTGCAAGTCACAGAAAGGACAGAGGAATAAGGGGAAGCAGGATTTCTGCAGCCAGGCAGCATTTAGATGTTCTTGTCAAGAGATTTTGACTTTAGGTCTTAAATGATATATCACAACACGCAGAGATAATTGGAACTTAAAAAACTCACTGAAAGTCCAAGAGACACACATAAAAAACTGAACAGGACTTATCGGAGTTGCAGCAGCAGAGAAGATGACACCAACCAACCACAGACAGTAAAACAACAGTCTGCTTAGACTATGATTCCCAAACTTAAGGGTTAGAAGCCACTGGAGCAGCAGCAAAAAACAAGAAGAGACTCCTCTGGGAGAGGCAGACATGAAACGGGGACAAGGAGGAGCAAATTAGAGATTTTGAGAGGAAAAAAAATAAAGGGGAAGAGGATGGAAAAAAAGATATTAAAGGGACTAGGGAGACAGTTCGGAAGGCAAGAGAAAAAGAGGGAAGACAGAAGAGGAAGGTTCGTTTTGAAGATGACAACCCTCTAACCTGTAGCTGTGAAGAAAGGATAAGAAAGGAGAGGAGGAGGCGGAAGCTAAGGTTTTGTTTGGACAGTCGCAGGTTTACATGGCCACTCTCTAGTGAGACTTCAAAAGTATCTTGTCCTGTGGATCCGCAGGGGAGGCTGTAAAAGGGCCTAGTCGCCATTAAGTGACAGGGGGGACAGGGAGAAAGATGAAACATACAAAAGAGTGAGTAAAAAGTGAGAAGAGTAAAGTCTCCTAAAGGAAACACTCATCTCTCAGTTGAATGATTTATGCCTAAATTTATTCTTTTAATTTAGAATCAGCTTGATCTCACATTCAGCCTCCTCCTCTTTGTCTTTCACTGCTCCCAACTCTGCATTTTGTTTCAAGAACCTGAAGCTAATTGAATATATTCTGTATCATGCCTGTCACATAAAGCATCAGCTGCCTGTGCCCCTGTTGCTGCATGACTATAACATTTTCATTAGCTCCTTGCAGTGCAGTGTAGGATTTCTTCTTTAAATTCTGCTCCAATTTAAATGCTTGCGGCTATAGCTTGTAGTATATTCAGTCATGCTTCCCTTCCTTCCTGATAAGGGTATTTGTTTTATTTTGTAACTTCACATTGTTTAATTTGGGGTGAGCATGCTGTTTTTTGTACCTGTTCAGCTTCTAACACTATGTTATGAGTGTGATAGTCGTTGCTGCTGTAATAGAGCAATTAGAGATGCTGTTTTCCTTATCGTCCTCATTCTCTGAATTGCTCCTGATCTAACTATTCACTTCTTTTTATATAGTTTTGTTATAGTGCTGGGTTGCATATCTTTCTCTCTGTCTATTTCTCTGACACTGCAACTGTCTCCTTTACTGGCATTTCAATGTAAGTGCATCTATTCTATCTTCTTTGCACGTTCCTTCCTTCACTCGCAGCCTGTCTGTCTCCCTCCTTCTTCCTATCTTCTCTTTCTCAACCTCTACATCCCCTGCGACAGAGCAAACCCTTTAATAATATATCAGCTCCTCCGTCTCTCCAGGCAGCGGTGGCAGATTCCTACAGGATTCAATCATGGCCGCGCTAATGAGATTAGCATGGCTAATGCACATGGCTCTCCCTCCCCTCCTTACCGCCTTACCTCCCCTCCCAGCAGGCACTGCAACACAGCAGGAGGGTATCCAGGATTTGTGGGTCGATTGTGGAGTGGCTGAACTAGGAAAGCCCCGCCGGCTCCACCTGGGCTTCGCTGCAAGGTGCCGGACGAGAAATGAACATCCCCAGTGAAGGGGTAGCAGGAGCGAGCTAGCCAAGTGGAGCAGAGCCTCCTGATGAAACGTGGCCCATGGCAAGTTTACGTCTGCGTGTGTGTGCAAGAGGGAAGGTTGCGTGGAGAGTGTTTGGCAGCTTTCCACAGCCTCTCCCTGTGTTCGAAAAGCCATGGTAGAACCTGGCACTCCAGTCTGGCAGAATGGAGAGGAAGAGTGGGGGGAAAAAATTGGATGGATTGAAGGGATGGAGGGATGAAGAGGTGATGAAACAGATTAACGAGACCTCCTGGGGGCTTATTGTTGAGCCTGCCTCGTCCAAGCCTCGACCACATTTCTCTAAACGCTGGCTTCTAAAGCAAACGCAGGCGCAACATTTGCAGCTTATAAATTTAGCGTCCGCTTTTATTCAGCATGACTTGGCAATTGCAGCAGTGGATAGATAAGCCTACAATGATATATCACCAACATTAGAAGCAATACAGTGACTCTAACCAACACACATACAAAGGCAGAGGGAGCAAGTAGCACGATTACTTCAACTTTACATCCTGTATCCTTAAGTTGTGTCTTGATCCAAAGTGCATTCCAATTAAGTGGATGTGATTCTTCACAGCTTTGATTGATTTCTCAGTCAAATTAGCTGATTTGTTAATCTATCAGTGAACCGAAGATGCATTACCCAAAGGTCCCTGACGCTTCCACTCAGCTTAAAGATATATTATTCAGAGGGATGCAACTATCCCTCATTTATGTTACATCGCTCACTCATTCACTCACTCACTTGGGACAAACAGTAGCACTTAAATATTCATAACTCAGAATTAAAGTGCATTACTCAACATGAGACTGGGTGAAAGATGATTAAGGAAGTGGAAAGGTGGAGAGAGCTTTGGTTTTGCATTACTCAAGATTCCCATAATGCACAGAAGTGTGCAAGTGCAGAACACACACACACACACACACATACACACACACTGAAGTCCTTATCAGCAAACAGTTATTTCTCCCCAAATACAGCGGTGCTGTCACAGTGAGCTATCGCCATGGTGATCAGGAAGATGTGACGTGAACAGCAAGGATTTGAGAGGTGATGTTGACTTCTCACACACGATGCTTTCTGCCTCTATTACACAGCTACAGTATACTGTAATCATAGCACACAACACAACATGCACACCGCCCTCCAGCGCTCTCTCACACACATACTTGTCGGTACTTCTGCACACAAACCACATACAAACAAACATTTTGACCCGTTCACACTCTCACACACACACACACACACACACACACACACACACACACACACACACACACACACACAGTGCAATAAGGACACTTTCTCCAAAAACATACACACACATTCAGACTCACCTGCGGCCATCCATGCACTCTCCTTGACACACACATACTTCCACCACCAAAACCTGCCTACAGTTAGCCCACAGCTCTGTCGATGCACATGCATCCAGACTTGCTCACACACACACACACACACACTCACAGATTTGAATAGACAACTGGTGATGTGTTGTGTGCTTCTCAAGGTGAACACTGAGTAAACTTGCCTCTGGCATTTAATCAAGTCACGTCAGGATCACAACAACACGTTGCATACTAAAAAGATGGGGCAGATCACACTTGTCTGTTCTGCAGTTCACACATGCGTGAGGTGAGCAACTCTATGAGACATTTCTATTGATTTAAAAAAAAAAAAATAGAATTCTGTACATGAAATTAAAATGAATTTATTGCCTATTCCAGATGTCTCATCCAAGTTAATGAGAGTAAATCTTGGCTTTCATCAGTATAATGACCAATATTATAAGGACACATGTTGTTATATTATTCATACAATGCAGTAAAACATCCAAATGCCTCATGTTCTATATCCATTTGTTCATGTCCATTTGTGCTAGCTGATTTTAGTACTGATAAAGACTCCATCTATTCTACAATTAAATCACAGACATTAAGAACTAATTAAAGTTCCTCTCCAGATATGTTTTAAGCCATGCGAAAATATGATTAACTAAATATGATTTATATTTAGTTTAATGTGATTTTCCCACTTAAAGAGTGAAAAAAATTCAAAAACTGGGGCTGGAAGCAGATCCACACTTCCTCCCTTCCTGAGAAATCTGGATCAGGAGGCCTTGTGCCCTGCCCACCACCTCTGCTCACACTAGGTTGGCAGGTGAAAGAGCAGAGAGTATCAAGATGGTTAGAGGAGGAGGCTTTTGTGATCAAAGGTCGCAACAAGCAGATGTATCAGAACAGTAAGCGTAGTTAGCATCTTTTATTTGTTCATGTTGTGCATGAGCCTGTAACTGGTAGTGGCTGACACAGTGTTAGTTGTTGAGCTATTGCAAACTCTGGCTCCCTGTAGGCTACTGACAAGGTTTCAGGGTTATTTTGCCCTGAGCCCCTTCCACACAATTTGAGTGGATTGGTTCCTTATGTTATATGATATATGAATCCCTGGTTGTCGCAATCTGTTTTTATGAGACTGTCATTGGTTCACTGCAGTTCCAAGGTAGAAATGCCCGATTATGGCGTTTTTCTGCTTATTTTGTCCATGATATGTCTTGTATTATAGAAAAAACATCATATGGATATTTTAACAAGGATATAAACTTAATTTTCGTTGGAGGGAGGCTTGAAACAGGTTGTCATAAAGCACGGCAACTCAAACAAGCTGAATTGCAAATGTAATTCAGATGTATCTTAAAATTTATTCTTCTGCAGAAGTGATATTAAAGGCATAGACGCAATGGAAGTTTTCTGTAGGCTGCATGAACCAAATTATGCAGAAGTTCAAAAACATAAACTAGATCCACATGCTGCCAAGCGAACTGGTGTAAGCTCCGCTGCTGGCTTCATTGCAGTCTCTAGCAGAAATATGTGCTATGATTGCTGTTCTGCAGAGCGCACACATTTACCACAGAGAAAGCAATAAAAACTCCAGGAGAATACTCTGGCCTGCAGTTACTGTGAACACCCGAGTCCAAAAGAAGCCTTGTGCCAAACACAAGAAAAAACAGTAAGAAACAAGAGCTGGGAAATGTAAACTCCTGTCGTCTGTCCAACACATTCTGTTGTAACATCCACTCGAGACAAAAAGAGCCAGGTTGGGTTTTAGTCACAGTAATATTTCTGAATGTCAGAGCTGCTCATGCTGACAAATTTCATTGTCTGATGTAAAGCCCCAATGAAGGGAGAGTCAGGGAATCTTTCAACTTTATGAACAAATAAGTTGAATAACGACATCAAGTGGGATTTATTTCGAAAGGTTAAGAATGATCAGCCGTTGTTTCATGACTCTTTAATCTTGATGAGTTTGTGAGTTAGCTACAGGTCCTGTTTTTTGTCCATAAACAAATGAAAAAGACACAAAAAAACAAAAAAAAAACACGCATGATCCATTTTTGGTGCCAGTTGCCCGGCAACAGTTGAATGCCCATAATATTAAGTAGCCACTCTTCCATGTTGAGGACACAACTTCTCAAAGGTTGCACTTGCTTAGCGATTTAGAGCCCAGTAGCCGACAAGTAAAAAACTATGCTTGGGAAAGTCTTGAGGAGTAAATGAGACGGTGACTACGTACAAGGCTCTGAAAAATCCCACTGCAGGTGACCGACTGTATAAACTTTGAGATCATTGTTCTTCGTGGGAAAACAGGCGAAGCAGATGATCAGTATCATGAGATTAACAAACAGGGCTTAAACATGCAGCTGGCCATATTTGTGTGGAGGAACATTTATCATTCCAAGTAATTAAGCAGCTTCCACACTGCGTGCCAGATGAGCTTTGAGAGCTCTGTTTGATCAGGTTTAGGTCCTTATTACACTTCTGCAGGTTGTCTCCATGCCCTCAGCAGGAAGTGAGACATATTTCATTGCTTTCAGGTGACTTGAAATGCCTCAGTCAAATGACTCAGCTGCATGCCATGCTGATCCATTAGCACCAGACCCTGATGGGACTGATCTAAGAGAAATCTGTTGCCGAACATGGCAGGAGAAAGCATGTCTTCACAATAAAAGATCAAAAACCTTGACACAATGGAGAGCTTCGGCATCCTGATATTGTGTAAAAAAAAAAAAAAAAAATCATTTACAGCACATCACTTAAAAAATCTACAACCAGAGCGGTGTCGGGTACATACCTGCAGGAGTCTTTATACTGTGTTTTGATCTTAATCAGATTTTACACTGTTAAATTAGGAAATTACTCATTAAATGATGATGAATAAGTGAATTCAAAGCAGATCTGAAGGTTTTTAGCTGATAAGCTTTCTGGGAAAGAAAGTCAGTTCAGCCACATGCAGCTTTTCTGGGTTTCTGAATATTAGGTCACACATTTAAATGCAGATTAAAAGCTGCAGTTTCATGTACATATGATTTTCAAACCATCCAAGAAGCCTTAACAGTCTAGTCTACACTTTAAGTATAAGATATATTTTATTGAAAAATGTATTTCATATTTAAACTAATGTGTGTTAGAAACATATTAACAGCTGGTATTATTGTAGCTGTTAAGTCAATATCTATATCTCTATAAATAGACTCAGGTGGTTAAAATGGAAACTTACACACATAATGAGCCTGAATGTGTACAGGAGGACTGACTGAGCGTTACTGTTAGTACTTTTTTACACTTTTAACTAAATGTCTTATTGTCTTGTTTGCCCTACTTTGTGATTGTCTGCCCACCCGACTGTGTTTCACCTGTGTTATTTTACCCTTGCCTCCCTAGTGCAACTCTCTGTCTTCCCCTCTGTCTTTGTCTGTTTACCTCCGGTTTTGCTCCCGTTGGTTTTCTTCCGTTTCCCCTCTTCCTCCCATTTCATTCTTCATTTAGATTACTCGAGTCCCTACCTGATCGTCCTTTTTTTTTGACCTTTTAGGTAAGTCTTTTGTGTTGTTCTTTTCTTTAATAAATCTCTGAACACCACATGCCAGTCTTTGAGTTTGCATATGGGTCCAAGCATCTTAAATTCTGACAGGATGTCAACACAATCATGGGCAGAGACTAAAGATTAAATAATATAAAAGACTGCATGGTAAGCCCGGAGCAAACTTCACACATATGCACTTTCTTATTTTAAAAATTGACACTTTATCGAGCTGCTATTTGTCATGAATGTTGACAGAAACTGCGACAAAGCGGATTTGAGCTGATATAAAATACAATGCTTATTCAGTTGTCTCAATGGGATATCAAAGTGGGATAGTGGATTCTGTGCAATTCAGATGCAAATATTATGTATAGAAATATACCGGCAGTAATTTTAACCATAGAAGTTGAATTGAATTGGGACACAAATGCATAGAAATCTGTGTTATGATTTCAGCTTGTGATTGAGTTCAGAGCTCCAAAAAGATAAATAAGGATGGTGAAACTTAAAGACATATTTATTTATGAACAACAAAAAATACAGCCCAGTTTCCCCTTGCAGAACTAGGACAGAGCCTACATTTGCGAAGAAGGATTTTAACCCAGTAGTGTTTTCAAAACAAGAACACTTCCTACTGTAGAACTTTCAGCACGGTGCCGAAAGTGGGACAGAATCGTAGAGGACACGGAGGAAACTCAACCTAAACCAAAATAACCACAGAATATAGGCTGCTGCTAAAACGCGACACAGACACTGCTGTAGTTTCATCTGAATGCCAGTGAATGTCAGCATCATGCATCATGACAGCACAAAACTTCAACCTGACAATGACGTAACCAAAGCTACCGATATGTTCCTGCCAAAATGACAGATCCAGGAAATATATGGAATCTAAGAAGTCTTCTCCATTAACACACCTTCCAAAAATCACATTGTTGTCATGCCTAGGGATCAGCACTGGCTGCTATGGCAACAGACATCCCCTTTTGCCGGCCGGGCTGCTTTGGCGAGAAATTGGTTGTACCATTTAAAAAAAAAAAAAAAAAAAAAAAAAAAATCCTTCACATGCTGGTGCGTTTCAGACTGAAATGCCATTGGGCATTGTCAAGTGCTTTTGCTAAAAGGAGCTTCAGTGGGTGAGCCGTCAGCTAAGGCTGGCTGCTCTGTCAAACCCTGCCCAAAGCACTGGACTTATTAGAAACTCCATGCCTCACTAGAACTGAATAGGAGTCAAAATGACAGCCGATCTACACAAGAATGTAATGGGGGGTGTTCATATGGGAGAGAACAGCGTGGATTGACTCACTCACCTCTACTTTAGTAGATTAGGAAGAGAGAGAGAAGTCCTGCCACGTCGGGGACGTCGAGGGCTGGGTAGAGCTTCACTGAGCCTCCTGGGTGTGAATGGTACTGAGTTCTTTACATGTGTCAACAAGCTGTCGTTTCAAAATGATGAGTCTTCTGCTATTATTTTCCCCGGGCGAGGCTAAAATGGTCGTCTTGGTGGTGGTATAGTCTCTGTGCGTTGCGTGCTCCGGTTGGATCGGATTTATCTGCGTCCACTCAAACAGGTTGAGTCCCAGCAAATGGTTTTATTTGCCAAAGCAGGAAATCTCAGAAGTAGAGCTGAAGGAGAGAAGGAGAAGAGAGTCAGAAGGAGATGTTAGTAAAACTTTAAATTACATTTGAGTCAGAGAAACATGCAGGGAGAGTGGGGGGTGGAGATAAAGATCAAATCAATGCAAAACTTAAATTAACCAGACAGCCTTGATTAGGTGCGCATACCAAGTGTCCTTTTCCTGATTGAAAAATTGTGTTTGGTCAAATACTTCCTAATATTTATTAGCAAATTCCATACCTGATTATAACAAGACTGTGTCTGATTATGTATGCAGGCACTGTGTCTGTGTTTGACTGATAAACAGACCGAGAAGACAGCTTCACCTTTGAAGTTCACAGCTTCTCCATCTTAAGCAAGAACAGATTGTAAAATGATTGAAAGCTACAAAGATGATTATTATTCCCATCAACATACGGAGGTTAAATTGTGACAGTTAAAAAGACGCTCATATTAAGATATTAAATATATTAATAAGTGGGCAACACACCAAATGAAAGATAGACCATAATAACACTCACATTGCTACAGGCAACCCTGTGACAAATTCTGTTGCCTTTCCACATTTATTCTCACTGTGGTTGACGGACGTGGGGAACAACTACGTGAAGTGAACTGAGGAGTGTCTGCCCCAAAACCTGACAGTACTGAATTATAAATGATCGTTTTAATTAAAGGCACATTACACTATATTTCCACTGGCCTTGTATCGATATATCTCCCAATGTTGGCAATCACAATTTCCCATTTGGACCTCACTGTCAAATATGCAAACACACACTCTGTTAGAGGAGGAAATGCACTGCACAAAGGAAGTAATGATAGCTTTTCATTCAATCATGTGATCCCAACAACTCCTTTGAATTAAATGACAACATACAATCCATCGTCTGTAATTGCTCCAAAGCACAAATGTTTTCTGATTTGAAGTCCCCAAACAGCAGGACAACATCATTTGTCAGTCTTCTCCAAAACTGTGTCACTGTCTCGTGTGGGTTCAAGTAACTGAGCCTGCTTGGTGAAGGTAAGGGAGCAATAACAGTGTTGGTTTAAAGAAACCCAAGCTAATGTTAGTCACAGGAAGCAAACAGTGGTCTCTCGTTTCGAACAGAGCTGTTTGGCCCTTCCAACTCTAGAAAGCCTTAGCAACAGTGACTGGTCCAGATTAAACTGAGCTTGGTCCAAAGACCTGAAAAACATGTCTCACATGTCCAACCACACAGACAAAGCCCCTTTTACACTGGTCAAAAATCCTGATCGGCTGTGATGTAAACAACACCCAGGTGAACACGTTCATTTGTGCCTTTTTTTTTGTGCAGTGACGTCTTTTGGAGCACAAACACTGTAAATACACCTGGCACCTGCCCAGCACGTTGCACGGCAGCTACACTGCACTCAAGGATGAAAGTGTGAGCACAGCCCCGAAATAAGTTTTAAAACACACAATCACTGTCTGAGGCGTCTCTCACGGAGCCGCCGACACTTACAGGAGCAGAATCACGGGGATAAGACACAGCAGATCCGTTTTACCAGTCTGTACGTCAGCTAGCAGCTCACTCTTTGTCCCCTGTGTTTGCATCTGTAGGTGTGCGCTCTACAACTCCATGTGATTATATTGCTGTCTGCAGTTGTGTGTGTGTGTCCTCTCAAACAGAAAGGGAAACTCAGTTGGCAGCGTTATTTTAGCGGGTTTACCCAAATAAAAAAAAAAACCCACTTACCCACTACTTTTGATGTAAAAAGGAATGGGTTAACCACTGGCCCACGTTTACACAAACTTGCCCCACATACGAACATATCTGCTTGAAAGGTCACAGCACACTGAAGCAAGATAGCGCCAACTCATCTGGTGTAAAAGGGGTGGGACCACAGCGGCATTTCAGAGATATTAAGTGGTTTGAAGAGAGAACAGAGCGGAATCTACTTCCTCCATCTGCGTGTAAATCCTCTGGCTTTAAGTAAAGGTTAGACGAGAGAGGTTCATAGGGAGCGTTGAGTGTGAGATAGAAAAGAAGAGAGAAGAAAGGAAGGGGTAAGAGGGTGGATCAGCTTGACAGTTAAATGTCAGAAACAGGAGGTTACTGACTATTACCTCATGAGGATGGTGGTCTTGTGCATGTGTGGAGGTGGCATGATTAGGGACAGCAAAGAGCAGGGTGGGTGGAAGGAACAGCGGGCAAAGACAGAAATGGTAAGTCATTAAGCAACTGAGACTTTAACACAGAATACATCTGCTTTAAAAAAGAAACTGAACAACAAACAATGGTTCATCAAGGCGCAGACTCCAGAGAAAGAGTAATAAATTAAAAGAAGCTGTGAGTAAGTGAGAGAAAAACAGACCAGCTTTCTCTGAAGTAGAACAGTGGAGGGAAGAGAAAAAGACAGTGTCGATTCAGGCCAAAGTAAATGGGTGAAAATTATGTTTTGATCCACTGCAGTGCCCAACAGTCAGCTTGAGGCCATAATCCATCTAGGGACAGAGAAATGGTAAGATATAGAGGGAAGGAACAGGGGTTGGTTGGAGAGGGACAAGAGTGAAAAAGGTAAATGGAGTCTGGGGATGAATGAAGAAGAGCGTGAGTGCAGCCTGTTAGACCAGCTGAAATGAAGATGGATCCACACAGAGAGCTGCTGAATAATTTACCAAGAAGAGATGAGGCATCAAGTCCACATATGTGCAAAAATAAAAATGGCCCGTGCCTTTGCTAATTCAAATGACACCAACAAAGAAGAGTCATGATTAGCCACAAAGACTTTTCACCATTCAAATTTGCACTTCTATACCATGGCCTTTAAATGTCAGAAAACTTAGTCCCTGCTGGTTGCCTAATGCTACATTTAACTGTCAGTGAATCAAATCTAAGCAAATCAGTGGCTCTGCATTTATAACAGCCTCCTAATTGGCTGTTATGTGGCTTAGAGTGGTTGCATCTAAACTTCTGAGAACTGATAATTAACTGGCATAATGTGAACTGAACTTTTATGTTGTGTTTGCATGCGATGATTCAAAGCCTGTGTGTGGCCTCAGAAGAGATAAATCCCTTTGGCCCAATTACCTAAATTTGACATTAGTTTATTTGAAATGGAGAAATGTTTTGCCATGTGCATTAATCTGTACAATATGGTTATCCAGGGAATTCACAGGACTCCCGGATAAAGCATGTGCTGAGTATCAGTATGGAAACTGAGATTTGTAGATTGAAATCAGGGTAATTCTTTCCAGTGTCTCTGACCTATGTTCATTTTACTATGTTTTTATAGCCTATGTTTTATTTTAGATTTAATATCTCTTTTATATCTTTGATTATTTAGATTGTCTATAGATTGTTGTTGTTTGTCGACATATTCCTGTGATCTACATGTTTGCGTAGCTGCAAACCAAATTTCCATCAGCATAAAACTGAAGTTAAGGTTGAAAACTGCAGAAAGTATGAATGAATAACTGCATGAAATAGTAAAATGAGAGCAGGAACCAGCACCATGGCACCTCCACCACCTCTTCTTTTGCAGCTTGGAATTTATTTTTTAAGGTTTCTGGGTGGAGCATAATGAAGCAGGGAGAGGGAGGGTTGGGAGGTCTCTAACTAGTCCTAGCTTGATTTTCAGAACTTGCATTTTATAGCTTCAAAGGAGCTATTTTTCTCTTGCTATGTAGCCAACATTTTCAGCTTTGTACTTGCTAGTCTAGAGGAGCGTTATTCTATTACTTCCATTCTCCTACTGAAGTTAGAATGCTAACCAGCTAGCCCCGGCCTGACTGGCCTGTGTCGCCACTTTCCGATACCGAGTCACTGTAGCATCAAGGCAGCCCTGAAGGTGTAGCGCTGCTCAGAGGGCGTATTATCACTTCTTGTCTTGTAAACACAACAATGGCTAAAGCTCTCAACAGGACTGGTAAGTAAACAGCTGTTAATGCTAAAGTTGGCTACATAGCAACAGCAAAATTTACAAATAACCCTTTTAACCATTTTAGTTGCCTGACCCTTACCCTAACTTTGACCTACCATAGCTGGAATCAATTGAAAGCAAAGAATTTGTATATTTTGGCACTGGATATTTAAAAAACGTTGGCACTGAATGTTATCTGGGGGTTTCATGGAGTCGTTCAATATTCAATTATTTTAACTAAGCCATGGAATATTTGTTTTACCAGGCTGAGGGGAGATGATATGATCTGGCAAAAAAGACTAATAATAACTTTCTAAACTTTTGTGGTAATTACCTGGAACTTAGTTACACTCTGTGCTGCATTTTTCCACAACACTCCCCATACTCCCACAGCAACAGCCACTGATTTTGAATTACAGCATGTCATCAGTATGCAAAGGAGCCAGTCCATCATTACCGCCTTACCAGGTATCTGTATGAGGTCACTCCCCAAACGTTGCTGAGAGGCCTATCAGAATTTTTTTTTATTTAATAAGTAATCACAAAAAATCGAGGCCAAAAAAAGCTGAGGATTTATTCATGTCTACTTTCATTTTTATGCACACCCACACTCTCTCTCTTGCACACCCCATTCTCTCTGTCTCTCACTCGCTCAGTCATTTTAGAACTCAGTATCAGGGCTTATTTGAGTGTTTAGAGGATAAATATGGGGAAAGAGATCATTCATTTGTTATTTGCGGACAGGTATGTGAACTCACAAACAGACTAATGGGAGATCTAGTCAGAACAATTCTGCTCAGCAATCCCTCATTGAACAGGAAAAATGTGTGCATGCACAGCTCTGGTTAAGTACGTTAGGTCAAAGCTGAACTAGAAAGTGATGGATGGTTTACAGTAGACTGTTTGCTACCCGCACAATGACATACAAAAAGAATACTGGCCAAAACTATGGGGGGAAGTAGGAGGAGGAGAAGAGAGAAAGGAGGTGAGTGTAACAGAGTAAGAAGGAGACTGAGAGAGCTGAAACAGCTGGTAGAGTAGAGATTTGGCAACGCGTGGAGGAGCTAGATGGGCTGTGAAAGATGAGGCAGGACAAACACACAAACACACACACACACACACACACACACACACACACACACTGGCACAGACACATATACAGTATGAGTTCACACATAAACGTAGGTAGGGAAGAAGAATGACAGCATTAACAGATAACAAGCAATGCTTTGAGGAGGAGGAGGAGAGGAGGGGGGCTTTAAAGGTGAAGGAGGATCAAACACAGATCCACAAGAGTGGTGGGGGGGTTGAGTGGGTGACTACATTTTTCTCATTTGTCTGTTGTCCCTAGCAACCATATTTTCTTCTTCTCTCCTCTTTCTCCTTGTTCTTTCTTTTTCTCTTCTGCTCTCTGCAAGCCAAATTATATCTCTTTAATATACATCCTAACAGCTTTCTTCTCCTCCCCACTGCCCCCAACCATCTCTCCTTCTCTTTCATCTGCGCCTGAGTTGTGCTGCTTTTCTCATCTCTCTCCTCCTAATGACCATTTCTTCTTCTTCTTCTCCTTCTTCTTCTCTACTCCCACACTCTCTCCTCCCCATCCCATCTCTCCTGTTCTTTCTGACTTTTTCAAAAAAATAAAAAATCCTCACTCTCTCCTTCTTCCCTGCTTGCACCATCCAATCTCCTGTTGTCTTTGTTTGAGTGGGAGTGTGGATGACATTCGGATGACCGCCACACAGCCATAAACCCACTGTTTCTGCCACTACCCACAGTGCACCGTTCCAGCCTGCCTGTTGAAATTCCTCTGGCCCGACAGCCCCATGCTAGTTTACTGCTTCGTCAATGGGGACAAAGTCACACCCACATGCTGATTAACACAAGCAAGACACAAATACACACATGGTTCGCAATGCTGACCTCATCTTTTTCCAACACCCAGACAAATGAATAACCTAGCTGTACACACACACACACACACTTCTCACTTATTACATGGAAAATCAGTTAGGGAAATGTTCAATTGCCACTTGTGAATGAGTAAGCGTGCTGTGTCAGCCATCTCTGAATAAATCAAAGCTCAAACACAACCCAGGCCACTCCTGACATCACACCAGGAGCAACACACCAGCCACACAAGTGTTCATCTGTCCAAACACAACAAATAGCACATTTCTGTCACGGCCGATTCTCATGTTCATACGACCAGCTGTTCTTCAGGCACACAGCGTCTGAGATGTTGAATGAACAGTGGGTGAACACATGACTAATATAAGATAAAAACAACTTCTTTGTTCACTGGACAAAGAGACAAGAAGCATACGGGGGGAATTTTTATACAGAGCAGTTATGACAGTGACATGTTTTTCACTGTTATGAAACGGTAACTATCAAATTAAATTAACTTAAAGGGGTATACATCCAGACATAGACATAGCCCCCAATTAGACAGTTATCTTAACTATATAGACAAGATAACCACAGAGCTCTTTTAAAGATTTTTTTATGGTGAAACAGTGGAGCAGTTTAGTCACTTGAGCTCAGTCCAGCTGATGATGTATTTAATTTGCTTAAGACGAGACTGCCTACCACTGACTGACTTCCCCGCCCTCCCCCCAATGTCAGCAGGGATTGGCTCCACCCCCCCATGACCCTCGACGGATAGGCAGTTTAGATAATGGATGGATGGATGGACTGAAGGCCCCTGAAACAAACAGGAAGTGAGCATTACTGGCTGTAAGGGAAGTATCAGGAGGCAGTATATTACCATGCAGACACACATACTGAACTTGCAAAAGTACTGATACAAAAGATGAGTTTTTTCATTACTTCCCAGCACTAAATCTCAGGTTGGTTGCCAGAAAATTAGCTAATTGCTGAGTCTATTGCTTCAATAACATGGCATGCTTTTGTTTTCCCCTTTTAATGCCGTATCTCTTACACAGCAATGCTTAGACTCAATCAGCAAACGATACTATTGTCTTTACTATCAGAATATTACATTAAAACTGAATTAACTCTGCTAATTAAACTTAAAAAGGCAACGTAGGAAGTTTTCCAAACTTGCTTCTCACTAAAAATGTGACGTATGTGAATTTGCCCATCAGCAGTATTAACTTTTATTTATTCAATTATTTTGGAAAATCCTTATTCTTCCTTGAAGGTGCAAGGAGGCAGCCAAAGAGTCTTTCTTTGCTAAATGTAATAGTTTTCTGGGAGTGGAAGAAAAAAAAACAAAAAAAAACATTATTGCCATTGTCTTCAGCACTGAGCAATTATTCCAGTGGATCAATTTTCTGCAAGTCATTAATTGAGCGCTGAAAACATCTCTGTGTGTGATAACCGTTCTTTATCTGAGTTGTTTAGACGTTGCAAATTGAAGCTGGTGCTTTGTGCTAGCATTACGACACTCGTATCATCTTAACGGCTGCTGGCTTCTTCAACTGAAGCAGATCTGTGGAGTAATGAAGCCACTGTTGATTGAGCTTGGGAAAGTGATGAAGAATTATTATACGCAGATTAAAAATCCACACTGCAATTGCTACTGCAGCATCTCCATAGAAATGCTGCCTTGGTGCCATTAGAATATCCCAAATATTCATATTTGTATATTTACCGCACAGGCTTATCGTATAACCTTGCATGACGGATCTAAATGAGCCAGATCTGCAGTCAGCTCAACAGCTTCCCCTTGCCCTCAGCTCCACCTCCTCCATAAAACCCCATCTCATCCCAACACCATTAACCACCACACCATCACTGCCTATTTAGCTCTGCTTTGGATAATCACAGGGTTCAGCCACCAACAGACAGGACTGATGGTTATGGACAGAGGAAAAGAGGCAGTGGACGGATGGAGGAGACAAAAAGACCGAGGAGGGTGGAGAGGGGGAGGCACATGCATAGTTATTTTGGCGACCTCAGAGCGCGTCAAAACAGATGACTCAACAGGATAAAAAGAAGGATTAAACGCAGCCAACGCACCCCTAATGTTGAGAAAGATGTAAAGTAGGAAGGAAGCAAAGAGGGAGAAGAAGGGGATTTTATTCTGAGCCTCTTTGGTAATGCATAAGCATTTTCTAACAGAACAAGAGAAAAAGAAAGGAGAAAGGACTGATGAGCAAGACAGGCAGATTAAAAATACAGCACCAATGCAAAAAAAAAAAGTTAGACAGGCCTCTCCACTCGTCCTTTTCACTTTGAACCTTAATCATCTTTCTCCTCTTCTGTCATTTTCTTCCATCTCCTATCTCTCCTCTTTCCTGTTCCTGTTACTCACTTGCTCTCTGTGTATTTTCTCAAAGGAATACGGTCCCAACTCATAAAACAGCACATCACCGAGGAGATTACCAGCACGCTCGCTCTGACTTCACCACCTCTTTTCACTCCACTTGGCTCATTCCTATTGTCGGTCGGTTTCATTTCTGTCTGTGTATTCTCTCTCTGCAGCTTTTCTATTCTCCTCTTTTACTCTCTTTTTGCTCTCTCGGGTCAAAAATATCTCTCAACAGCCAGGATATTATTTGCACACTTCACTTAAAATTCAACAGTCTTCACTCCACCTCTCACCCTTCCTTTCTTTATGCTCTCTTCTTTCTATATCCTGTACGTTCCCACTTAATAGCACAAGTGTTGACATGGTTGCGCACAAATGATGCAGGCCCATCCCTGGTCCAATCGAGAAACCTTGTGTTCACCTATAACTGTCACATCATGAGAGAATCAGAAAACTAAGGTGAGATACATCATTCAGTAAAATTGTCGCCAAAATTGAATCAGTTCAGTCTCCCAGATGTTGTTTCTGATTGACGGGAGTCTCTTTGTCATTTGTTCATTCTCCTATACATCAAATCTCATCCTTTCTTACAGTCTATTTAATAATTCTCTCTATCTTCTACATTATTTCTCACTGCCCACCTTTATTAATGTCTCCTGAGCCTGCCTCAATTCTGTGGAACCAGCTCATTGACAAACTGAGACACAGTCATATTATTCAACAAGGTTTGTCCATGTGTTTTCTCCCATTGATCCCAACTGACTTGCCACCAGAGGGTTTCAGTGACCCTTTTTTTTAAATTGGTCCTGACAATGCACTATGGCTAATCTATGGCTGGGATCAATCCGACAGTGACAAACAATTAGGAGTCGAGCCTGTGCAGGTGTGTCCTACCAATGCCCATCTGAGCCAATATAACTGTGATTAGTGCATGTACAGCACATCAGTGGACAACTTCAATAATGAGGCCAATGTATGCCAGCCTACATGCAGTCAATATTAGTAGAGTAGATTAGTATTTCAGGTTTTATATTAGCTTTATTTTACCAAGCTGCTAGTTCAAATCAAATAAAAACCATTATTCAAATACTGGCATGTCTCAAATAATTGACTAAATATTGCTGTGGGACAGATTTTGGAAGAAAATATTAAATAAAGATCCGTCTCTAATGGTCCGTGATGATATTCTTCCCCCACGTTTACACACAGAGGACACTGACATGTGGACAAGAGGACACAACCCTGTGATTAATGGCTGACCTGCTCTGCCACCTGAGCTGCAGCCACAAAAAGATATATAAGCCTGTTTCACATAGGGACTGGTTCTCTCTGCAGTTAAGGACATTATTTGAGTATTTACAGTAATATTACAGTAAGTGCTGCCGAAATTAATTCAGTTATATTCTGATGTCAAAACATATTTTTGCTGCGTAAAGTTAGATTAGTGGAAAACAGTTGTCACTGGTTCAAAAACGTTTTTCAAAAGCAAACTTCAAGATGTACTAAAGAACACTAACTCTAATATTTTCAATTAACTTCATGTAAAAATTACATACTTACATTACCTTGCTTCAGTGAAGTGAGTTTATCTGCTTATAGCTAAATGCTCTGTTTTCAATCTGTCCTGCTAAAGGTAGCAAGCTAGCAAGCTAGCAACATGGCCGCTAACATAACTGCAGTAGGTCTGTTTACTGTTTCATGGGCAGTAAATGAACACAGCTGAGTATGCAGCCTATCTCAAAACAAAGACTACCTAGTATTTCCTCTATTTTTAGTTTTCATCCACCCAGTCCAAGAATAATGGTTCGTTCATGAACCAACTGCAAACTATCCCGGACAGTAAACAGACCTAGAGACTGCCGCAAAAATTCACGACACAAGCTTCAGCTAGAGTCAATAGTAGAATATCTGCTTAAAAAAACATGTAAAATCTGTCAATCTGTCATCACATTACCTTGTTTCAGTATAGCCAGTGTCTCTGGAAATAAGTTTCTTTTATCAGTCTCACAGGCGTCCAGGTGAAAGCTAACCTAATTTAGCTCGCAATGCCACTCTCACATCGCTGCAGTAGATCTGTTAACTGTTTCAGGGTCAACAATATTAAATGAATGCAGATTATACAAAGTTTTCTTTTAGTGGTTAACGAGGAAACACAACTAGCTGGCATATTTTTTTTTATCATTTGGTTTAACCTGTTGCATCAGCGTGGTTTACATGTACGCTAACGTTACTCAAAGCTAATCGTCCTGAGCAAGCATTAAATTGAGGCTGGGAATCGCACTGACCAGTTTCAACATGCAACTCTACTTGAAAACACAACGAGTCATCTTTACATTTAGGTTAGACTCATGTGTAGGTTAAACAAACAAGCCACACTGTGTAAATGTGTTTTAGATTCATTGATAAGTGTATGTCTTCACTGCAGCCGGGCTAGATGCTTCCTCCTAACGCACAGTGGCGAGATTGATGTGAACCCTCTCATGTCACTGCTGCAAAAGAAAGAAAGCAATTAATAGTTAATTTTCTAAAATGCTGAACTCCTCCTTTCACTGACTGCAGAATATCCAGAACAAATATTAACAAGGAAGCAGCACTCTTTTTCTCTGTCTGGGTTAATAGAGGTAAAAATGTAAGAGACGATAACCTTCAGAGTCTTCAGGGAAAACCTGCACACACATACACTCATACCCTGGAGATGTTTCAAACAGGCATAATGAGTATGTTCTGTGCATTTGGCTGCTGGGAGCTGATCAAACATTAGGGGGGGCAGACTAAAATTCTCTCCAAACTTGACTTAGTTTTAATAACTTTCATAAATGCAAGTAATTAGTCTCTGCAAGTGGCTGCTGAATCTGATTTGATGGCATAAACTCTTGTGCGTGTTAACAGTGAAGTGCTTTGGATAGAAGCTTCCATCAAAGGCTGTGCCAATTAAGTGTGTGTGCATGGAGTCGCACTTGCTCTGTCGCACACACACACATAATCTAAGAGTGAAGTCATAAGACATGGATTAATGAAGAATGAGCCAAATTGGGTGTATTAATATAAGTGGGGAATGATAAAATGGATTCCTACAAATGGTCATTAAGCCACTTTTTATCTGTAGCTATACAGAGTTTTGTTTTGTGTCTTCACCTAATTAAGATAAAAAAAAAAGTATGTGGATAAAGGACTTTGTGGTATTAGTTTTGCATGTTTTCTTTCTCATAAATCACCATGACATGGTCGCGGGCCAATTAGGGCTGCCGCCTGGGGTGAGAGTTGGCATGGAAACGCCACACGACAGGCCAAAGTGTCAGCAGGGGGCGGGAGAAGGTGGGCGATCAGAATGTAAATACCGCAGCGCACAAAAACAACAACAAAAACATCAACCTAAACACAGTCAAAAAGCATATGGCAGCTCTCGCAGCGCGGAGTAGGTGGGACACACGCAGGAGCTCCTGACAGACCTTGGAGGTGAAAACAGAAGAAATTTAGAAGACCCCTCCCAACCCCATGAGCAACATGCTTGCTGCGTGAACCATAACAAATTTCCTATCTCGAAAAGAAAAGAAAAAAAGATTTTTCAAAGTGCGTTTATCATGGGATGTTTCAGCTTTGCCTATAATTAGCTACAGTAGGTCACAGGGGTGTTCCGGTCTGGTCTGTCTATACAGCTATTAGTTTCAATAGACTGCTCTGCCTGTCAATACTGCAATTCTTTTGTTGCTGAGCTCAATAAAAGTCATAGATTACGACTTGTCACTTTAAGGTGAGCACTTTAAGATCCCAGTTTCTCCAGACTTCCCAGTACTGAAAGAGGAGCAAGTTTGACAGAAAAGACCAATTTTGAAATCTTATCTGAGCCACCACCTAACTTAGGAAATACTTGGCCTTTCAAGTGGGTATTCTTTATTCATGACACGGAAACACTGATGTCTTAAATAGCTCAGTGGGTGCAGCAGAACTGCGAACATTTTCTGCATGGACTTTTGCTGAAAAGGAGCTGGTAGGTCAGCAATCATGCTATAATTAAATAAATACAGATTAAACAGATTAAATAAAGGCAAGATTGTGTCCTTGAATGGTATAAAACATTTGAATGTAAGAAAACGTTTTGTTTGAGCTTTTTATTTCTATTATTATGGGAATTTAACTGACTCTTCACAAGAGCAGCGTACAATGATACATTGTTAGTGCTTAATCTTGAGCCCATCTCCTAATTGTTGGTACTCAAGTAAAGCGCTCCCCACTTGTAATGCTTTCACTTGGAATTTTATACTAGTTCAACTCTTTCTTCACTAAAATAGTAGTTTTAAGAAAGAAGTTTCTTTTAAATGACACATGACAAGAGACGACAACAGGAGATAAACACAACAAAGAACAAACTCAGTACAAATTTTCCAACAGGGACAGAGTTCGTTATCCACAGTTGTATAACTTCTGTGTTTTGATTGTTTGTGCCCAGAGTGAGGCTCTCCTGCTGGTGTTCAGCTGCCAGGACAGAGGTGTGATGAGACGTGTGCTGGGTGTTTAGGGAGCTTGTGTGAAAGATTTCAGTGAAGTGGCATCAACATAGGGACAGTCATCATTTGACCAAACGTGGGCAACAGCCCAGAGCACAGCAACCATTCTGCGGGGAAGCAGGAGACTTGCTGAGGAGGGAAGGCTTTTTGGCTTTCCTTTGTGTTTTCTTTTTCCTATCTGAGTTGTCAACGTGCCAGTTTGTAATTCCACATTTAGAGTTGTAGTTCACGCTCTCTCCCAGAGTGGCCGAAAATGAGTGCCTAAGTAGATTAAACCTCAGCTGACAAAATTACAAGTCACCGAGTAAATTGTGTTCACGCCACGAGGAGGGCGCCCATTAATGTCCTGTATGGGTGAAATGCTGGGTTTATATGTGGATAACTAACAAGCTTATCAGCTAAGAAGGTTAGACATGGTGAGCCTGCAGACAGCTGGATCCATGTTCGAGTTTATGGAAAGCTTTTAGCATTTTAGTCTCTGTTTGTTGTTGATAAATCAATCATCAGAAAGATAAAAAGAAACGGCACCAAATGGAAAGTGCTCCTTTACCTCTAATGTGTTGTAGCTACACAAGGCCACTCAATACTTTGCACGCAACAGCAGGCTCTCCAGTGCCCACAGTTCCTGATAAATAAAACATTATCTATTTGGAAAATTAGATTTTATTCACTGAGTAAATCTGTGAGGCTGAAACATCTACAGAACAACAGGGCAGGGAGCAGTAGCAGTCAGATGATGGCACAGGATGTAAACAAACACCACATGATCAATACCAATTATAACAGAACTGCCTTGTTTTGTTTTGTTTATTTTCTTCTAAATAAGTTTAAAGTGTTAAAGGTTTTTGCAAGTCAAATTTTCGTAAATCTACAGCTAGCTTAGCATAGAGCCTGGAAATGGGGGCCAGCTAGCCTGTCTCAGTCGAAAAGTAACATAATCCAGTTATCAGTACCTTCAGTGGTTGCTAATGAAGACGTGGCATCTTGTTTAATTTGATGCACTTCATACAGTATATACCAGATAGGTGAATAAGCATTTTTCCCAAAATGTGAAACGATTCCTATAAATGTTGTATCTGTTGTTTCTGACCACAAAAACATGGGGGAAAAAAGGGAAAAAAGTGAGCTCCCCTGAAAGCCTTGGTACAGTTCGCACAGCGGTCATGAGGTAGTGAAAAGTGAAAATGGCTGCATTTCTGATTGCGCCTGTGAAGTCTAAATCATCTGCCATGGCTTTGTTGAATGTTTTCGTCCCCCTCTCTCTACAGTATGCGTGAAGTGCCTATTGTGCGCTGCAGAATAATCCATATCACTTGGGGTTGAAATACAATACCTATTATTTCCAGTTTCTCTCTACTGTTATGTGTCCCGTTACACAGCACGCCCAGCTACATGGACTGTGAATGCACACCTCTACCCGCTATCACCCCGGGCATCATTTTCATATTGGTTGTTTTGATGCATTCATGATGCTTCATTTGCATAATACTCATTTAAAAGGCTGATTGTTTGCTGATTGGCCAGAGCAGCCTTCTGCCTGTTTAATCATTCATCTGGATGACCTGCTCTTAATGGGGTTGGCCCACCACTGCGCTACGCTTCACTTGTCGCAACAGCAGCTCACACCCGTTATCCAATCAGTGAACTGGTTGAGAGTCGGTTCCACTAACTAGTGACATATGGAAAATGTGTTCCAATCATTTAAGTCGTCATCGCTCAATATGAGGGATCAGTAACGGCAAGGTAGAGCTCAGTACACAAGTGTTCACTCTCAGCCAGCAGCTGCAGGCTTTTTATTCTCCATGGCTTCTTCACACACACAATCACACAAACATTATAGATGGTTTGAAGCAGCAGATTAGTCAGTATACGCTGCAGTTACATTCTCTTTGGTCACTTACCGCAAGGCTATTCTAGAAATGAATAGCCTTTATGAGAGGGGGTTATTTCACTGCAATATCACTGTCGGAAGATTCACTTCTGCCTTGCTATAAATTCCTGAAACACATGTTATGAGTGTGACTTGGTCGCTGTGGCAACTCATATGGTAACCAGGCAGCTAATAAGACATAATCGTGTTTACTCCTGTGTCTTTGTTGTTCTGCTTTTGTACTGCTGTAAGAAAATGTTTCATTTAGTACACTTGCGTCGATGACCATTACATAAAAGCCATTACACTCTGGAGTGAGCTGCTTGCTGTGATTATGGGTGTGTGTGTGTGTGTGTGTGTGTGTGTGTGCTGCCATCAGTTGTTATTTGGCACACCATTTTTACTCATAATTACACAAATGGTGTCCTGTTGGGTTCTTTTGTTAACTACCAGACTGTTTATTTAACCCTGTACTCTTGAAGAGTAATTCCTCCACCTCAAATTACCCACTGCTGAGATCTGTCTGACCACAGCACTGCTCAACACCTCAAACAGTTTTCACATGTAGACCAATATCTCTTCTGTTTGTAAGCTTCACCATTGCTATGTTAGCATTAACAGCTCGTTACTTATCAGTCTAGAACAAATGTTTCATTTTTCAAAGTTCATTTCTTTACTTTCCAAGAGCTGTCTTCAACGGTGGATAACATCCCTCTTGTTTTGCTTCTATTTCTGTCATTTCTTTTCTTTGACTTCAGTTAGCATGCTAACTAGCTAACCCAGCACAGCGGCACTGTCTCATCACTTTCCAATACCGAGTCACTGTAGCGTCCATTCTGCCCTGAAGAAGTCGACTTCTCAGACGGTGTATAATAACCTCCTGTCTTGTAAACAAAGTGATGGCTGAAGCTCTTGGCAAGACTGGTGAGTTAACAGCTATTAATGCAAACATTTGCTATGTAGCAATAGCAAAACTTAGAAATAGCTTCTTTAGTCCAATTAGATACCCTGTCTTTGTGAAGTACAACCCAGACTGACACTTATACATACATGATATAAAAATGAAGGCTCTTTTTAGAACCGTGTAATGTTGACTCGGGTTTCAAACTGTCCTCAGCTGTACCCCATTACAGAGTGGATTTAATACAGCACCAGTTGCAGATAGAGAGAAGTTTAATTTAACCTCTCTTGGCATACAACAGTGGGAAGATTCAATTTCCTCCTCAAGCTTTTTTAATAAATATATATTGACACATTATACTCTGCCAGATACTGCCTTTCATATCACCCTGGACACCTTCTCCAATTTTTATAGGAGAGTCAGTAAACTGGATTTGGTTGAATTTGAGGGGACTGACGGAAAAGTTTTGTTGGGGGATGAAATTGGAGCTGTGCTATCATAAATGGCCCTAATCCACTAGTCCTCTTAGCACAGCCACAACACAGACAGATAATAGTTCACGGTGGATTCACTGACATGTATTTTGAACAGAGAACATGTCCTGCAGGTATCATACGGAACAGATACTCAGCTCTGTACCTGAGAAAAGTGCTGCTTCCTATTTGCCTGGTTTCCTGTTTCTTTCTTTACAGTTTAATTGATTCAAACATGGCTACTGCTGCATCACTGAACAGCAGTGCAGCTGTGGCATAAATCCTACTGTTTAACTCTCCTCCAAGTTAATTATACTTAGTTCCCTGGATTAATGCACCGGGTGAGGAGGAATTTTCACTCATTATGCTGGAGTAAATAAACTGCATGTGGGTTTGCCTTGTTTTTGTCAATTCTTCTTTGCTTCGAAGTTACAGCGAAAATCAGTGGCGTAATTCTGCAGTCACGACATCTGCTCAGTTTATTCTATGAATTTATGTCCACAGGATCACAGTAGAACTCAGTTAATATTTTGCAACAGCAGTTGATGTATTATAGATGAGTGTTATGTTACAGTGCTCTCTTGGTTTTTATGCTGCTTTTCTTTGGTGCATTGTGTCACCATATGTTATCATTAGCTGTTTATCTAATAGTTTTTTTTGTTTGAGTGATTTGTTTGCAGCGTAGCAACAGGTTAATCACCTGCTGAACTGATGTTAATAATGATATTCAACTTTAAACAGTGGCACTTAAAGAATTGCATATCAAATCTAATGAGAATTTAGGTCATAGATACTTTTAAGTAAAGGAAATGATCATTAGCATTAAATAGTTCTAGATGGATTTAGCAGAATTTAACTAAATTGCTGTGTAGCGCAGTTAACATGGGAGAAATTTGACCATGAGGGTATTAGCTGAGTGATAGAAGTGTCACCATAAACACCTGTATGAGTTTGACCTTATTGCTCTGGTATAAAAAATACAATAATTATCTAAAGGGGTAGTCTGGCAATTTAGTTCTACCCTCCCCGAGACAGATTAGAGAAATAGTAAAAAGCGATGGGATGGGACAAGCTGCAAAACAGTGGATCCTACATTTCCCATAACGCAACTCGGTAGCATCTGCCATTAGACCCATTAGACCCCAATAATGAGCTAAATATATCCCCCCAAAACCTGATGACTTTGTGTTGTAATATTATCAGGAAATATTGTAACATAACTATACAGTAAACAGCACAAATGTCTCTGTCAGCCTGTCAGACAAGAGCAGAAATCTGAGTGGACACAGGCTCACCAACACTGGACAGTTGGGAAATGTAGTCCGGTCTGATGAATTTGGCATGAATCCATGGACACAACCTGTCTTATGTAAACAGTCCAGGCTGGTGGTGCTGGTGTAATGGTGTGGAGAATGTTTTCTTGGCTCACTTTGGTCCCTTTATACCAATCAATCAATGCTTTGGATGCCACAGTCTATCTGAGTATTGCTGCTGACCATGTGTTTCTCTTTAAGGCCACAGTTCACCATCATCTAATGGCTACTTCCAGCAGGATGACGCTCCATGTCTCCAAGTAAAAATGGTCTCAAACTGGTTTCATCACAATGAGTTCAGTGAACTTCAGTGGCCTCCCCAGTCTCCAGACCTGAATCCAGAACAGGAGATTGGCAGCGAGAAGGTGCAGCTGATAAAACTGCAGAGACGATCAATCGTGTCAAAAACACCAGCTGGAATAAATCCCACAAATAACTGAGGTAAAGGAAAAGGAAATACTCAGTATTTTATATATATATATATATATATATATATTACAGTTTTGGCAGCTGCTTCTGTACTTCAGAATAATGCATCCATTATTATTGATGTAGCATTGCGGTGCTTGATAGCCCCTGTAGTGTATGACAATGCATTGCATTATGTTGCATCACACTGCTGCCCTCTTGCTCTGCAGTGCCACAGAGGCTTTGACGACATGCAGGGTAAACAGTGCCGTCGCCCACTGAGCGTGGACACACAGTGGCTTCACACCGGAGCAAAGGCAAGTGAGTCTTATTGAGACGGGGACAGTTAATTGCTGAATCTCTTCAGTGTTTGAGAGTTTTTTCTGCCGCACTGCATCACACTTCCAAGAACCCTGATGTAAGACCGGAGGCCGGCGGATCGTGTGCGGGAGGTGAGAGGACCGTCTCATAAATAGTAGCATGAAAGCACCCAAAATAACAGAAAGTACCAGTGAACCAGCTGTTCTATTCTTGTATACCTCTTCCTACCACACCTTCCTGTTTGCACACATATACACACACTTTCTCAGCTTGCGTCATCCTTTGTCTCTCCATAAATCACACAAGGACACACTGACACACACACACACACACACACACACACACACACCGACATGCCAGTTCAGATGGGCCACCTCGGGGACACAGAGGAGAGTGTCAAGGGAAAAGCATGGCCCACTCTCGGGCTATTTGTTTTATGTGTGTGTTTCTTTGTGTGGGTACCCACAAGTGTGTGTGTGTGTGTGTGTGTGTGTGTGTGTACTTGTGCTCTTTGTGAGTCTTTGTAAATAAAGGCATCAGCTAAATGTAAATGTGATATAGGCTATGTATTTGTGTCTTTATGCATGTGTGCAGTTCATACTGGGCCCCAGGGAAAAGTGTCAGCACATGTCCTGCTGAGTGGCCCTTGTATGTGTTTGTGTGTGTGTGTGTTTGTGTACATGTGTGGAGCATACACACACACACACAACTCCATTATGTGCATGCATTTGGAGGTAAGTGGCAAAGTTTTTTGCTGTTGGCAGTGACGGTGTAAGTACAGCAGCACAAAGCAGTGCAGCTTACACTGTGAGTGTGCGTGCCACGGTTACACAACCTCAGTATTTTTGTTCAGAGTGTTTCGGTCCCTGTGGAGTTAAAGCACCCGTCTTCGGTCCTGCAGCAGGGGACTCTTTAAGCTGGCTCTCCATGACAGCTGACACTCTGCTGTTTGCAAGAACGGACTAATAAAGCTGAACAAGGTGTCAGGTAGTTGGATACTATTCTCCCATAGTGCAATGCACAAAGGAAATGGAGAAGTTTCTCAGCACTGTAAGTAAATAAATAAATAAATAAACTAACTGTGTATTACAGCGACTCAGTTTGAGAACAGCCAACAGAAGAAAAAATAAGTGTTGCATTTTTGGAAAACATGTTTCTGACTCTTCCTTAATTACAAGAACAGTGGCCCAGTAGCATTTTACAGAAGCAGTGTGACTGATGCTCAACAGGGCAAGTATTGTATCATGTCCTATTAGTATTACACAGTTTTCCATTAATATCCAGCTCTCTTAAAGGAATACTCCACTGGCAAACAATCTGTTGTACAGTATTAAGAGAGTAGACCACAGCAGGTGTGAATGTGAGTCATCACAGTTCAGGTCCCCCCCCCTTCATGGTGACATAAGAGGATTACAACAGCCATGTCAACACATGCACATAATGACAATGGCATTCTCTGGTGACCACATGTGATCCATCACCATCAGATTACCTCATCCGTGTGCCCCCCCTCGCCGCCCGGCAGGTCACTGACCTTCTGGTAAACAATGAAGACCCGGCCAGCAGCAGTAACAATCGCCCAACAACAGACTGTTTGTTTTCACATTCCTGGCATGACAAACAGCCAACGAGTCAACACACTGTGGCTGACTAGCCTGATGGGCAATATGGCCGACAGTGACGCTGTTCGGAATGGAGCTCGTGTTCAGAACAGGCTTTTAGGAGGTCAGGGGCCGTAAACGTCAACAGTTCTGAGTAACACAAATACGTTTCGCTTCATTTTCATACAACTGGAGGACGTGGACACGTGTCGTCAATCCTTTGTGTGCAGTAGTGTGTAGAATATGTGTATGCAAATGATCATAAATTGCTTGAGTACTACATGTGTAATAGTGTGTCAGTATTTTATAATCTTTATTTTGTATTTTTCTTTTACACTCTTTTTTTTTTATCAGGTTCTATCCATTCATGTTTTTTTAATATATATATATATATTACTGTGGGGTTAGTTTTGCTTTTACACTATTTAAATTTGTTGTGAGTTGTTTTTATTCAAGAGCATTAACAAAAATGAAATATTCTTTTACAAAAAAAAAATAAAAACAAAAAAACCTGCTGTCTCTAGGATCCACCTGTGACAGATAAGCTGACATGCTGCCATTTATTATACGTCCCCATCTAACCTGATATAATTGCCTCTGTCCTGAGACATTAATTCATCCATTAGTACAACTGAGCCCGGTGATGCTGACTGGAGGTAAAGAATCTCTGAATAAAGCATTTGTAAATTGCCCTCAGTATATTAAGGTGCTTCAGATGGTAATTAAATGCCGGTGGCAGTGCCAGTGCCAGAGGTGCACACCGAGCGCAGAAGAACTCTGGCAATGTTGCTTCTATAACGTCGGCTCATTTTTCTAATAAGTGTGTCTGACATGAATTGGATTGAAGTGAAGGAAACTGATAAGAACAACAGAAACAAACTGACCTGAAGTGAACTGAGACTGTGTCACAGCTGTTTCAGAGCGTGAGCGCCGCCATGCAAGAAAATATACTGCAGCGTTCAACAAGTGAGGTCCTGCCCTGCAATCTCACAAAGCCTGTGTGTGTGTGTGTGTGTGTGTGTGTGTGTGAGACTCTTTCAAAGTGAGTATTGTAACAGACTGGGTGACATGTTAATGTAACTGATATGTTATAGTGTTGCTGTGTTAAGACTGTTGACTTCAGTTAAGGTAGAAACGACTGATTATTGCAGTTCTCACTTTTCCAGGTTGTCAGTGAATGTGTGTTACTCTTAAAGGCTGTGAAGCCTGTCAATCATCGCAGCCACCTATGACAGTGATTTGAGTGAGACAACGTACCCGTGATTGGCAGAGAGCGAGAGGGGGGCGGGTTGTTGTTGCTGCTGCTAGTTGGAGAGTGGGAGTCAGTTTATGGTGGGAGTTGTTGCAGTCAGTTGTTAGCACTGAGATTACACTGTGAAACCAGTTGTGTTTGTTGTTGTTCTGTCGTTGGCTACGGCCCACAGTGGCCTGTGTAGGTGAGCGAACAAAGTGCCAGGAAAACAAGCTCACGGCCCGTAGCTTCATTATTGAAGGACGCTGCAGTATTTAGACTTGGTCTTAGGGTTATCGGGAGAATTACACGCAGGTTTAGGGTTAACGTAAGACATGCTGGGGACGTAGTTATGAGAAAAATGTGTGTGTATGTATGTGTATTTTAGAAATTGAAATACTCATAATAAGTACTCTCCATTCTTGGACATATCAAAGAGTTTCTCCAGTAATCACACGCACTGCAGACGCTCCTTGCCCTGACTTTTATCTACTGCCGTTTGTTTTGCCGAGTGATATTCAGATATTTAGTTTGTATTTTATTCTGGTATTCATCTATGTGCTGTCTCTACGCTGTAGCTTGACCATCGAATCCCCAGGTGTTTGCTGTCATCACATGTAGCAGTGGTCCAGGTGTTCAGCATCAGGACTCACCGAGTCACTGTCAGTGACAATAAACTGTTGTGTTCACTGGCTTCCTGTTGATGGAAAACTCCATAACTGAAGGTTGTACATACTGTGCAGATGATTTTCACATATTGGATTCACCGGCAAGATGCTATTTAACTATTTTATGACATAAATACACCACATGCCGTAGTGCTGACTTTTTTAAGATCCTGTTGGTCTGATTCAAAAAACACCTGCCCTCTTCTTAGTGTGCTCTCCCAAACACAATCAGCAGCCACTGACCCCGGCTTTATTGCTGAGTGTAAGAGGGGAGGAAAAAAAAGCATCACACAGAGGAGATGGATTTATCTCAGAGATGGATGAGCTTGTGGCAGTGTCTGTATACACATGGGTTACAAAAGGCTGTAAACATTTTATTGTATCGCCCAGTACGAAGAGAGAGTTTAGTGCAACGGACAAGAGTTTATCAGACAGCCAATAATGTTCTGTAGAGGCCACCGTCAAGTCCATAAAAGTATCTGTCTTAGTCAGTTCCCTTTTCCACTCCTATTCACATCACCTGGGGCTGGAAATAGAAAAATGATGAGGACAGTGTCCCCGTTAGACTGGATAACACACGGAACAAGACGGAAAACATTTTTGATGTGGACGTTTTCTTCACTAGAAAGTAGCATGTTTTTGTAATTAGAGACAATTGACTGTACAAGTACTTGTATTTTCTTTTTGTCTAAGTTTATACATGTGATCCACTTTAGAGGAATAAATATTGCATTATATTATTCTCATACTTGTCTTTAAACAACATAAATAAATATGGTATATTGCTTTGGATGAACCTACTGTATGTATATGTATATTCTTAGAGTCAGTGCTACCTGGATCACACAGCTTTGCAAGGATCCAATTAATAATCGATCATTTAATTTTTGAATAGGGTCATTTTTCACAATAATCTTTTTTTACTTTTCAAAGTAAAAGTCATGTCAAAGTAAACTTTATTGTACAACAAGTAATGCACAGCTCCTCCTAGCTCAGTGTGCAAACGATGGATATATGTGAGATGAACTAGACCAGTGGTTCTCAAAGTGGGCTCTTTAAGTAACACAAAGACAGAATGTTTGACTATTTTTGTCATGCCTTTCAAACACTTTCTGTACTAAAACATCTAAAATCAAAAATCTCATCAGATAGGGACCTGTGGTGTCAGCACAGGGGTCTAGGCATAACAACTACTGCACAATGTCATAACAAATTCTGGACAAACAGTAACATTTGTTTTTCTTGCTATTACTTGCACATATGTAAAATCCTGAATTCTTTTATTGCTATTTCTCCTTAAACGCTGAATCCAAATTCTTCTTCTAGCGATAAAAATGTGAAAAAGCTCAATTTGTCTGAAACAGATGCCCCGTTAAAAACCCCTCCAATGTGTCCCCATGCTGCTATTTTGTGTGATGTGATATTCCATAATCTAATGCCACAAGGCAATGGATTAAAGTCCAGCCAGGAAGCAGAGGGACTTTCACTGCTTAGCAACAAGTCTCATTTATAGAGAGAAGTAAAAACATATGTCAAAGAAGCACCAGAGCCTTAAAAACACTTTCCTCAGTGTCACGACTTCCTTCGATGCATAGCTCTGGGGCCCCGCAGTGGCTCAGAGTGAGGCCTCTGCTGCGTGAAGCCAATCAGACAAAAAAACCAAAGCCTTTATATTTGTAAAAAACCCAACAGGCAGCTCTCATGGCAGGGCCAAACACTGAGGCCACTGCCAGGCTGAGGACATGTCCAGTACTTGCTGCCATATTAAAAATTGATAGACCCCACCAGAGATGGAAAATGTGAGAACAGGGAGGTGGATAACAAAGCAATAAGCGAGAAGTGGTGAGGGAAGGCGGCGGAGGGGAGTGAGGGACATGAAAAGCTGAAGGGATAAACAAAGAGAAGAGGATCGAAGAGATTAGGATTCGTGAGGAAGGTGTAGCACTGGGTGTCTAGAGTTGGCTGGATTATTGAGTTTTGTCAGTCAGACATGACCTGGGTTTCAAAGCTGGGTTTTTTTCCCTCTCTCTCTGCTCTTCACAGTACAAACCTGTGTGCATCATTAGTAACAGAGTGAGCAAGAGGTCGATGGGAGCGAGGAGTGTTGGATGATTCCGCAATTTATTTCTGGTATCAACGTGCAATCTGTGTCTTGATGAGAAGAAAATAAAATCCCTTGTAAAACACATGATCAGCCTGATCAGCTTGACAACATCTGGACGTGGTCTGGAACAGTGATTGGAAGCCAGCCAGATGTGAAGTTTGGCTACGAAAAAAAACACCCAACAACTTGAATGGTCGCCTAACTTCACCTGCTCTTCTTCCCGCTGTCTCAAGATGCAAGAGTGGCAAAAAAAAAAAACAACAAACGTCCAAACATCCTTTTCCTCTCTTCCTTGAAAAAAGGAGAAATTAAGTGCATCTCCTACAGCAGCATGAAATCTGCCAGCTCCAACGGCTTAATTTGCATGTTGAAATTTTATCACAGTGAGGGCTGAATCAAAATAACAAATACGCTTCTGAAAACCAGTGGTAAATCCTCATTATCCAGACAGTGTATTCAGAAACAGATTGTGTTTTGATGAAATGGGTTTTGAGCCCATCTTTTTTTTTTTTTTTTTTTTTTTTTAATTGATCCCAAACAGAAAAATTGAAAATGTCATGTAGAGCAGAGAAAGTGGTTAAATATAACTAAATACTACACACATATGATGCACAGAAATTAAGCTGGTATACATATATAATGGATTAAAATGAAAGTGACACAGCACCAGCATGCATGATAGCAGGACCCTGAAACTAGATCAGCTGTGCAGAATGAAGTCGTTTTTAATGGTTTCAATCAATTATACCTGAGCTTTTCCTGCAATGACAAGGCTAAACATCCATCAGTCAAGACAGCACACAACCTGGGCCTTTGCACCAGAGGACCTAACTGCATGATTATTCTTATTAATGTCAACTGTGCTCTCTCCACTATGGGACATGTCAAACCTGTGCTGTGAAAAAAAAAAAAAAAAAAGCTGAGAGGTGTGGATTCCCTTTTTATTTTGACTTCAGTATTGTTTTTGCGTGTAGATTTACTGAGATTAGGAGTACCTTAGACTTCCTCCACCTCTCCTCCTTCCTCCCTCCTCATCTTCCTCCACTCCACTCGTGGAGGTCCTCCTCCACCTCCTCCCTCCACATCCGGCGTAGTTTTGTTTACCGTGCTAATCTAGCTTCTCGTCTGCAGTAAGCCAGAGTTGGGCCGACTGATTGTAATGGTGGCGTAATTAGCTGATTAGCCATGGAGAGAGCTTGTTAAGGATGCTAGCCAGACGAGTCGGCACTTGATTAGATAATTATAATCATGTGTGTGTTTGAATACTGATACGACTTATGCCATCATGAGAATCTATTAACACTCTTAAGGCGAAGCCAGCATGGCGGTTCAGTGTGTGGGTGTGTGTGTGTGTTCCCAGTTTATTTGTTTAATATATTTACTCAATGTTTTTCTACCCACCTTTTATCTTTTGGGGTAAAATGAAATGTTCCTCTGGTTCCCTCTGTCTCATTTTCTGTTTATAACTTGTTTGCACAAGAAAACAAATCTTAATCCCTAAACCATTACTCACACGGCCTTGAACTGCATCAAATAAGGATGCATTTATTTCTGAAAAGTTAACTTGCTCCTATACTGCTCAGAGGTGTTCTTGCTGTGTGATTTCCCGGCAGAAATAGCTCCTATTTTTTTCTTTCCTCTCACTTGAGACTGCAGCAACAAAACTTGAATCAAGCATATAGCCTACAGGAAGAAGCTATTAGACTCTGTGGGCTTTGAATGCCATTGTAAAGATGTGAGTAATCCTGCGTGTGAAACCGGCTTCCATAGAACTACAAGGTGTTTAATTAGCTAAATATATCTGCTATTAACTCCTAAAAGTAAGTGCTAGAGTGTAGGTGATGATGTCATTCTGCTGCAGACGAACTGGAGTCACTTCTCTGAGTTTTACAAGTTGAGTTGAGTTGGCTGTGACGTCCTCAAAATGAAGGAGAAGTCATTCAAGATTGATGAAGGAAGACTGACAGGGGAAAAATTCAGAAAACTCATGCCCTCTGCTCTCTCAGATTCACTTGTAGTTGTCCTCACGGCTACTCCAGCAGCAATGATGTAGGACAAAATGTTTTAATTTCCTTTTTAAAGAACGTGGGAGTAAATTTGAAGAGAATACACATTCACCAAACATTTAACTGTACACCACAGGCCCCAAGCGCACCCACGCAGGTGTTTTCAATTACTCTGGCTGATTAGACCTCTGCTCAGCTTGAGGTTGTGCTGGGAATTACATAATGTCACCAAACTCCACGTACCAATAAGAATAATAACCCTGATAGCACCCTAACAGGTGCAACAGCGGGATAGCGAGAGACAAGTCAATCAACAGCAGTGTGCTGCTGAACCCACACAGTCCTAACAAGAGGAGTTTTTCAGGCAGCACAGGTGAAATAGATGTGTAGGGGCAGTAAATGAAGATTAAATACACTTCCTTATTTTGTTAGACTCATAATACCTTCCCGCGTTTCAAGATATCAACAGCGAACTGGGAGGAGATGTAGGACTTTAGTGAAGCTATTGGTCTGTGTATCTGGGCAGTTTACCTACATACTATCCAACACCAGAACGCAGATTCGCTTCAGTACGTCGTCATAATGCTGTACAGGTTCAGGCTGTGCAAAGACACGCTGCCTTAAGACATTTGAGATTTGCTGGAGCGAATGTTGAGGATGTACAATAACAGGCTAACATCACGTCTAACTGTCTTCCTCAAACTTGTGAGTTCACCTGCTGGTGGGGTCGCATCGAGTTCAGAATTCTTTTCACACCAAAGACAAACTGCTCCAGAGTTTGTTTGGGACCAGACCAAGTCCAACTCTTTGTATCGAACCAGGGGTCGATTTAACCGGACTAAAAAGCACAGGTGTGAAAGCAGCCTTACTCAGAGGTGGACAAAGCTCCATTACCTCAGACAAAATGTAGATACTCCTGGTCAATGATTACTCCGATACAAGTGAAAGTTGTTCAGTATGGTCTATCGCATTTTTAAAAGTAAAAGAAAAATCATTCCACCAACTGTTTCAAAATATCAAGTACATCATAGAAATGTAGTGGAGCAAAAAACATAGATTTCCAAACAATAATAATACTCAAGAAAAGTACAGATACTCAAAAATGTACCTAAGTACAGTACTCAAGTAAATGACTTTGTTACTGTTCACCCCTGAACTTCCTGTAGCTTAATTGTGCTCCCAGTCATGGGGATAGGGGATACCCAACCCTGAGAGGAGGACCTGAGTTGCTATTAGTTTCAGTAACAATGCATTTTACTTTAAATTCACACGTAGAATCACCTGACTCCCTCCTGCTGACTCATATGATCCACATCTGCCCCCTCAACACATTTAAATATGCTGAGTTGGGAAAGTAAGTTGTTTCTTCTGATTTGCAAATTCCTACTGAAAAGCTTCCAGATAAACTGTGAGGAAACTCATCCTTTTATTTTCATTACCCCGATCCTTATCCTGCAGGCACATGAGACACTCTGCTTAAGGCCCAAAGTGTTACCAACAGAACAGTGATTAGTAATAAGTAAAAGCTGTTATAATAAATGCTCAGACAACAAGCAAAAGATGTTTCTCTACATGGAGGCTTTTAAAAGCGGTTTAAAAGGTTGCATCCTGAGGAAGTATGTGTTTTGTGAAAATGTGCATTTTATTTCTCTCACTTTCTCTGTAGCTGGAAGAAACACTGTTAAATATATAAATACTTTAAATTTTAATTTTTAAATCCTCAGTGCTGAAAACATGCCAAGCTCAGCATGGCTGGGAATTGAGTGGGACTGCTGCATTAAAAAGTAAAAAGTGTGAGTAAGAGATGTATACAACAGACACACCAGCTAAAATCTGAACAACGTCAGCCGATGGAGCAACCCCGTCTACTAGACATTATGTTTCTATACAAGTAACTATGGTTTTTTAGAAGACGTCATCTCTGGCTGGTTAAATGGTGGGCGTACAAAGTTCACACAGATTAAAATGAACTACTTCACATTCATGTCTTCCACTTCTTTTCTCTTCTTTTTCAGTAGAACCTCCTGCTATCATCCACCCCCAGCCCCCCCCCCAGAGTTGCTGTATGGTACACTGTGAGTTTGCCTCAGATGGACGACCTTTGGCTCATGGTCTTACCCTTTCTTAATGATTTCTTGTTATCATCATTCACCTGCAGATATTTGAAAAGACTGGTCGGATGCTTCAACTCAATGTTTCGGTTCAAATTCGTTGCCGACGTGGCTGACGATCTGACTTGTTTTCTTGAGACCCGACGGAGACAATTTGCATAAAAAATTTGCATTTTTCCCTTTGCTCCTGTCATAATTACTACAACCACTAGATGTCACCTAGCAACAAAACAGAACTATGGGTCATAATAACCTGCTGCACAGACGACCTACAGTCTTGTTTTTTACAGGACAGTCTCTCTTCTTCTGATGTTTTCTGGTGTGCGTTACCGCCACCTCAACATTCAGTTGCAAAAGGATACGTTCAGTTTGCCTTTCACTAAAAAATGAGCGGGTCCAATGAATGGTGCTCATTTAGCGCATTCATGCACAACACTGCCCCTTTGTGGTTAGGGTTATGTAACAAAAGCTCTTTAGTTGTGTACTTTTTCTGTAATTAACCAGGCCACAATCATTTCCTTACCTTAACAAAGTGTTTCGAGTGTCTACACACCATAAACCATAAAAAGGTTTAATTATGCTGTAATCAATACTGGATCTTGGTCTGTGAACATTTTTGTGACGTGATCAATATCAACATATATCTGACTTGGCAAATATTGAAATCAAGGAAATCATAGCAAACAATAATCCGGTAGTAATTCTGTTTCTTACAAAACATATTTGATGTTGTATTTCAGATGCTTAGAAACGTATTTTCCAGGAGACGGGGTTGCATGGGGAAGTGATGAGGCCGCCCCTCCATCAGGCTGTACATTATTTGTGAAACCTACCAGATGAAATGTGAGTAATACCACTGCCATTGCTTTGTTCTTGGCTTAAAATCATCAGTCATCTACTGCAGGAAAGTCACAGCCATCTAGTCATTTTTCATCAGGAAACAAAAGAAGCTATTTCCCTGAATCAAAGCCTCCCACTCCGCATTCATAATGATGGATTATGGCATCAGATTGATGAGGATGGCTGTCTGAAGGGTATTTAGAGGCATTTCAAACTAAATGGGATCCTATGAGCAGCTGAGGGTGTTTTGATTTTGGAACAGACAGTTTATAACCCACTGCAGGCGTCAAGCAACAGCCTGAGCAGACTGTTCACCCAGATGCATTCTGGCGTCACTTTCTGTCTCTGCTGAGGAGAGGACGGCCATGATAAACTCAGCTGCCAGTTCTGACAATTTGATGCATTGAAATACATACGAATTTTCACCAAGTGACATATAGTTTCACAGAGATCTACTGCGACATTGCATCGAGGTTCAGCCACTTAAAAATCACAGCACTCAGCAGAATGAGTGTGTGTGTGTGTGTGTGTGTGTGTGTGTGTGTGTGTGTGTGTGTGTGTGTGTGTGTGTGTGTGTGTGTGGTGTTGGGGGGGGGGGGACAAAAACGTATAAAACTGAAAAAATACACAGATAGTCAAAAACTCATATTATTGCAGTGTGAAGTAGCTTTTTCAGCCTAAATCATATGTTTGTCCCATGTTTTTTTCCCTGCTGTATCATTTTACTATTTGCAGATAGAAACACCCAGTTTCCCCACAGGGATCATTAGAGGTTCATCTTCACTTGTCCACACACACACACACACACACACACACACACACACACACACACACACACACACACACACACACACTACCCTGAGAGATGAAAAGCCAATACCACCCAGAGGAGATTCTTTGATCCCCGTGAAGCCCCCAGGAGCGGATGTGGAATCACTTCCACAGTATGTTGTCTTGACCTCACCAATTAGGAAGGAAATTGAAAAACTGACCTATCAGTGTGATGACGTGCAAATTCAATGTTTCTCTGTTTGACTGGGACGATTAACCTCAGGGGGCACCCACGGGAGCGGAGAGAAGACGCCGGGACATGGACGTTGCATGCCTACAGCCTCTGAGTGTGCAGTATACACATGTATTGAGTCACACAGTGGCTTATATGTATATGACCAATTCAGTTTCATTATTGTGCTCTTAATGTGTAGTTTGTGACACACCCTGTACAGAGATGTCATATGACATTAGTGATGTTGGCATATGTGTTACTTCTATTATGATCACATAGTGTATACATCCTCTGGATATATGAATATAGAAGTATAAGAAGTAGTATATTTAAGTATACTTAAGAAGTATATTTAATGTATATATGCAGGTTAGCTAAAGCAACATACACATAACAATTCTATATGCTTATATATGTTTTTATTTTCTCATTTCTCATTATTCTCATTAGTTTTATCATTTTAAACATGTCTTTCTTCACATTCTGGAAAAGTGATCTTAGACTTTTGGACCCTATTGTATATAATATCAACATATTTTGAAAGGCTTTGGGATGGATATATATAACATAACAAATGTTTATGATATAAGCATACATACTGTACATTAACATACACATTAGCGTGGGCTAAACATATGTCAATATATCAACTTATTCCTATTTATAATAGGCTTCATATGTCATTTTTACATGTGCTTTGATTTTATATCTACATATATGTCAAATATGGTTATTCAATATACAGTATATACATGTATGCATACACATACATTTGCGTATGGGACATGATACATAAATGGTCACACATGCAACACAACCTGCTGCAGGGGTTTGAAAGGCAAATCCAAAAAGGCAAAAGTAAAAAAAAAAAAAAAAAAAAGCAGCAACAATGCAAGAAAGCAAAACATTTATCTGGATAAGGATCTAAATGCCTTTATTCTCAGATCACCATGGCCCCTCTGACATCAGCATGCATCTTGTATCCAGAGTGTGTCTACATCTGATTGAGCTGGATTACACTCAGGGCTAAAACTGGAATTAAAATGCGGCCCTGCTTTACCCTCGAAATCCGCCTGCTCCTTTCCTCACCAGAACACACATTGCCATGCATACCATTTCCTGTCCCCTTGGCAGAAAACACATTTCCTCACCCAGCGTTCATGCTCAAGCAGCTTGGCCAATAGGCTGCTCTCGTCTAAATGATTGTGATAGTAGTGAGTTCGTCTGATTTGCATTTATTGAGAATTCATCTGCTAAAGAAAGTTGGTCAATAGGCAGCATGAATGGAAAATAAAATTAAAAGACCACTGTTCACCTTTGGCTCTGCTTTCCAGGATAATATCCAAGCATTCAGTAATCATTCTTTTTCAGATGTTTTTCATTCAGACTTTGCTAATCTAGGTCAGTTATTGTGACATGGATAAATATTTTTCAGTCTGCTTCTTGCAGCACACAGATAAATGCAGTGATTATAATAACGCTTTCATCATAATAATGATGCAAGGTCTAACATTACAAACATTGCACTACATTGCACTGATTCCAGCAGTATGTATGGAGCTAAATGCATCAGTTTAACACTACACTGAATGTAACAAGTCTACTTGCCACAATTTGTTCATGTAAAGGGTGATTATAAGGGATGTTTAGTATTTTCTTGAGGGCTTGATAGGATCTAACCACATTCACTCAGAAAGTAGGTGTGACTGGAGCCAAAGTGAAAGAACAAGTGAGGAGAAGCTGAATGGAGTAATAATGGAAAAATGTGTGAGACAGTAAGAATCCGAGGATCTTGCAGGAGTTTCCTCATAGTGCACAGGAACATTTTGTTCTTAGTACTTGTGTGTTTCAACTGCAGGAACCTGGTTCTAGTTTTGGTGCCTTGCACAAAGTTTCTGCCCTTCAAAGGCTTCCCTCTGCTGGGTCTGGGACAATTAGAAGCTGTAGTACTGAACATCACTGACTGGTCAAACACAGGCATTCAGTCTGCAAGCAGGCACTGTTTGTCACTGATAATAAAACATTAGGACTAGAGAGGGGAATTCAACGTCAAGACTAGTCAACCATAACCTTTCAATGTGTGAACAGCCCTTAAAAAAAAAAAAAAAAAAGAGGAGTGGGGAAAAATATCCTCACTTTTCAAAATGTCCTCACTTTCCAGGTCTAAAACTCAGTCCTCGCAAAGACATAAAATAGGTGACACAGAATAAGATACACATCAGATCTGCTGTGTGAAGACTGAGTGAGAACAAACCAATTTTTAAAAAGTGCTGCTTCTTGTGTAAATTATTATTATTTTTTGTATGTGTGATAAAAAGTTGCAGCAGCTGCTAAAGCAACAGACTTAAATATTTATTTGTGGGATTTGGACCAGGATGAGCTCTGACTGCATAAACAGATTAGCCGCCACTCTCTGGAAAAGTGCTAATGTCCATAAACAGTACATTCACACACACAGACACACACAGACACACAAACACGCACACGCACAAATCTGTGCATGTTCACACCTGACTTCACACATGCAGCAATGTGAACTGGTATCCACAGTCTCATATTTGCACGTCCCTGATGCACATTTCTTCTGCAAATGCTATGTCTCCCTGCCAGACGGCTCCACTGGGCGACAGACACAGCATAAGGCAAACCCACGCTGTTCTCTCCAAATATTTGACCATGTCATTGCTCATTTTCTGTGTGTGATTGTGCGTACGTGCATGTGTGTGTGTCTCACAACTTGCCTTCGTCACCTGTTGTCCTCTGATGACATTCACCTCAGTGTATTGAAACCACCACTCCCATCCTATTCTCCCCCGTCTCGTGTCAATCTTCAGTACGCCTCTCTGAATTTAGCCCTTCCCCCACTCTCTCCATCTCTTCCTCTCTACATCCATCCATCATTCCATCATCTTTCTTCTCTTGTCCATCTGCTTCTTTCCCATTTCATCCCCCCCTCTCTGCTGTATGCCATCTATCCATCCCCTTCTTGCATCTCAATCCCTTCCTCCACTCCTTCCCTCCTCCATCAGTCTTTCTCCCTCTCTTTCCCTCCATCTTTTATCTCAGCCACAGCTGTGTTGAGTATACCTTTGTGAGGTGACACAGTTATTCGCACACTTCTGCTCTCTGGTCCCACGGGGTAATGGTGCCACACAACTGTGGCAGGAGCCAAGGTCAGGCAGGCGCTGGAGTTGGAGTTTGTATCACCAGAGGTTTGCTGCCTCAAATCTGTGGTGGAATAAAATTGGACAAACTCCCCTCTTTCCATTTACTACCATGATTTTATAGTGAAGTCAAAGGGGTTGGATAAGTGCCTGTGAGACAGACAGAAAGCAGCTGTTTTGTTTAAAGTGCTGTTTTGTTTTTCTAGGATAGTTGTCAGAACACACCATGAATTTAGCGACTCATTCTCAGCAAACAGGTAGTGTGGAGGAGAGCTGACAGTTCAAGATTGTTCAGTATTAAATGATTCTGCTACATCCAGTTCTGACATTTTGAAAAATTTCCTCTCTACTATATCTACATAAAGGCAGATGGTTCAGATGTGGCAGGGTAACGATCCTGAAAGATCCTAGTTATGGCAAACAAACTATGCAGGTTATGCAGACCACGCAGGTCCTTTTTTTTCAACCCTCTGATACAACACATAGGAGTGTTTCCGGAAATAGTGCCCCTACAGCGGCAGGTATACCAGGTTGTCACGGTTACAACAATAAACATGCTGACTGTTCACATGGGGATCGAACACTGCTCTCCTGTGTCATGTTCCTGTGTTTTGTTGACCCGTCCATCCACCCCAACCTCCTCCTGACGTGGACTTTGTCGCTCTATAAACTACTTCACCGAACTTTTTCCTTTGCTCCTATCATAATTTCTACGACCGTTAGATGTCGCCTAGCAACAAAAACTAACTATGGGTCATAATTACCTGCAGCACAGACGACCTATGGGCTCATTTTTTTACAGGAGGACAGTCTCTTGAGGTATGGTTAGGGCTGGGCAACTAGTTTAACATGAGGCAAAGATGGTGGGTACAGGTTTATTGCAGACCTGTGAAAGTCAGATGTGTTAGATGCACATTCACCACCCCAACCTCCACATCCTGTCTCTCTACCTTGCTACATAAAGGGACTTCCTCATGATCTGTCCAAACCAAATATGTTCATATCATAAGTCTTCATTCCCTGCAGACCTTTTCTTTATTCCTCAACAGCATAAATGTGATCAGGATAAGATGGCAGAGCTAACCCCCTCCTCTGGGCTTATAAAGAGGCATCATCATTGGTCTGCTCTCTTATTTCAATCCTTGCCAGTGCATGTGGAGTACACTGACTGCGTTTTGGCAATTTCTCCTAATCATTTGAGAGCTGGACAATTTTTGAGAAGATGACCAGTTTTAATGAAACCTTTCCTTTCGCCCTCATTTATCCCCCGAGGAGCCAATCAAAGGGGTCTTGATTTACTACAATCAACTGCTGCTTCATGTCAATGTCCTCCACTTCCCAAACACTAAGGGGTAATCTGCACCTGAATTTCATTCTATCAACTGTGAACATTAAAGCTCTGTTTGGAAACTCAGTGTGATGTGCTAGAATACAATTGTGTGGTTTCTCCACAGTGTGGGCACCAGCCACAGATCGAGTACATGCCAAGATGTGATCTATGCTTAATCAATTTGTAAATCATTGCATTTTTCTCAGCCATTTGCTCCTGTGAGGAGCCGCCAAAGCAGCGCATGTTTGATATGCCATAGGCATAACCAGGCAGAACCTGGGTTCAGGGTTATGGCGGGGATCAAACCGCCAACCGAGGGATCAGCAGCCAACCTGCTCCAACACCTGAGCCACGACCCCTCGAGGTGACAATTAAGACAAATCCAGCCGTGTGATGGAGTACACAAAAAAGGTCAGCTGGACGCTGTGTTTTAGTTGAGCAGGACTTTGCCCACACACTGATGATTTTCTGGTTTCGCTATTGTGACTTTGGCAAAAACACAGACAAGAGTCAAAGCTTACAGACACATCAGTGAGTGTGTTTACATGCACATCAGGTTTTTGGAGTATCCTGGTTGCGTGCGGCGCATGTAAACACCATAACCTGGTTTCAGACTCCTGGATAAACCTCTAGCTGCGACACTCCAATAGAAACCAGGATACTGTAGCGTGTAAACACCTGATCCAGGTTTCTGAATATTCTCTGCCGTGTGTGCAGGTGAGTCATGAACCAAATTTACAAAGTAGTTGTGGAGTTAAACTAAAGAAATATGATGGTAAATGATGTAACGATGATCATACACAACAACCTGGATATTATCATGATCATGTGAACAAGGAGAGAATAAATATAAGCGTTTTATGCTAAAATACAGGACACTAATGTGTCAACAACTCCAACTATCTGCCTTTTATTAACATAATTAAATAAAATACTCCCTAGTTTTGGCAGTGGATCTACTGCTGTAAGTAGATACCAGCACAGTGCTGGCTATGAGGCACAGAGGATATGCTTTATTCCTCTCATTTAAATAAAGATCCTACTGCACATCAGTGTGTTTAAAGACTAACACCAGGCTGAGCAGCAGTGGTTGCTGGGTCTGTTTCACCTGTAACCACACCCAAAAGTGATGTCACACGGTCTTAAAGCACACCTGTGCATCAAAGCAGGAAGGTGTCTCATGTCTCTGGCTCATGGCTCCTGTTGTCCTCTCCTTTATTCCTGTTTTATTTTATCCATGCTGCTCTGCTTCCATATCCCACTTCATCTCTCTCTCTCTCATCTCTGTTTGAGTTCATATCCCAATCTGTCATCCTCTCCTCTCCCTTTCCATCTCCCTCCATCTCTACTTGCTCATTCCGTTACATTCAGCAGATTCCTCAATCTCGAGCTCCATCTTAAATCTCAGACCTCATCTTCTCTCCGTCTGCCTCTCTCTCTTCCTCCACTTCCTGAGCTCCCTTCCTCATTTCCACTCACCACTTTGCCATTTCCTCTTTTCATCTCTTCACCACGTATATTCCCAGGCATACATATTTATTCTCAACTTCTCTTACATATTCAACCCGTCTCTCTCTCTCTCTCTCTCCACCTCCTTGGTTCCAGTATTTCATGCGTGAATAATCCATGTCGGTCTAATCCTTTTAGCTATTCTCCCCTGTAGCCTAATGAGCCTATAGCGCTGCAGCACTGTCTCATACACACATATGTACATTCACACACATTCACACACATGCACAGCAGCTATCAGTATGCTTAAGAACATTAATACCACCTTAACAGGGTTTATCTCTCCTCTCGGTTCCTGTCCGTCCTCCCCTCCTCTGGTCTGATCTCTTCACTCCCGTCGTCCAATCACCAATCTCCTCATCCCTTCTTTAATCACACTTATATCTTATTTTAATGGGATAATTGGCATTGAGGCTTTTCCAGAAATAACATTTGCTAAGTGGTTTAAAAAGGCAAACTTGTGTCATAAATCTCCTGTTAGGAGATGTCAACCACAGCTGGCGAAATAATGGATGTTCACTGGCAACATGGCTGAATTATTGTTTAAAAAAAATCAACAACAAAGCAAGAACAAGCTTTATAATGAACACTCTTTTTTTTTTATTATTTGTGCACAGAAAACAGATCATTTCAAACAAACAGGCTCATTTTGGTTTTGTGGGGAGAACAGAGACGTTCAGAAACAACACTCTAGCTACATCCAGAATCACACTGTAAGCAACAAACAGCAATTTAAAACTGGCACAAAATGTTTCAGTGGAAGTGGCATCAGCACGCCCAATCAAACGCACACACGCAGACACACACAAAACCAAGAGGAAGAAAAATCATGCAATCCAAAATTAAAATGGAAATAGAATAAAAAGAGATACAACACTCAAAAACTAATCAATGTATTCAGACGTCTGAAGCATGCTGTTTCCCGCAGCCTGGTTTTTATTGTTAGTGAACAGAGGCGACACCAATCAGAGGGGGTTTAGAGGAAAATAGAAATACAGTTCCTCAGTTGACGGGGTTGCTGTGCTAAATGAGGAAATAATGGATATGCAATAGAATACAGATTTTATAGGTGAAGGGGCTGAAGCTGAAGCACAAACATCCTCTCATGCTGTCCAGGAAAACGTGTACTGTGACCATGATATGAGCACAGTTCAGTTATTTACCGCTAACGTACTCTGCATTCCACTGTAGCCAGCTAAACTGTTAGCAATGATAGCTTAGCTGGGCTTTTTCATCGGCTAGCAAAACTGAACTAGCCTGGTCTCATGTTAGACAGCCAAAAGGTTTGACTATCAGTTGTTTTACGTCACTGGAGGTTAGTGACAGGGGCCCGAGGTAGTGACCGTGAGCGTATCAGGAAGTCTTCAGACAGTGGACGAAATTTCCTCACCAGGTTACGCTTTGTCTACAAGTGTCCGACCTCCTCCACACACTGCAGGTGCCTATAACTTAACACCTTCCCCGTCAACAACATGTGGTGAAAAAGTTGTGGTTTATTGATAAAATAATAAAAAACTATTTTCACATTTTTGAAGCAGCCCACACAGTCTATTGAGAAATAAACCTTTTAAAAGTTTTTTGATGGAGAAGGATCTGGGCTCAGTCTCTGATGGTTAACAGTCCAGTCGTGTTATTTAAGGCAAAGTCGTTTCTCTACTAACTATCTAACCCTCACTTTAACCACAACAAACTTAAAACGCATAGACATGACGTGAAATGTCCCACAACTGGGACGCTATTTAAATGCAGTCCCACTGCACTGGTGTTGTCACACAACATTTAGAGTGCAATAAAGATGGATTATGTCATCGTGAGACTGAAAGATCTGTCACATGACTAAGTGAAAATGCTGATAATGATAATAATAATAATTTTTCTGATAAAAAGCTGTGAAAATGGCTTAAAAACCAGGCTGGATTCAGTTGAAAGGCGGGAGTTTTTTGATGACTGTGGGTTAAATATAAGTGACTACAGTATATTTCAGTGTCCTGCAGTTCAGAAAATGCTGTTAATGTACACGTCTGTGTAACATTTGATCTCAATTTCATCAAATCAATGCTTATTAAAAAAAACCCAAGTCAAACTTGACATGTAGAGGTTTTTAAATGTATCTAAATTATGCTTTGGATCCATTAAGAAATCGTGTATGACTGTCGTACATAATGTGATATCCATGGTACTAATATTTATCCTAATTATACATTTTTAACAATGTTACAAGATACATCACAAGTAAAAGGAAAACAACAAAAGCTACATAAAGTGAAATAAAGTAAAAGTGCAGTGAATGAAAGGGATTTAAAGCTTTATGGATACAACTGAAGTGCAACACACTGCAAGTTAAAATTCCCTTTTTTATTAAAATATGTGTTTAAAAGATTTTACTGAGCCGAGCTCCAGGAGCACATCACCAAACATACACCCCATGTAAACGAACATTTTTTACAAACCAACAAACACATTCAGACCAGATGGTGTTTCTAAATAATTTAGTTTAAAATCATATTTAATACAGCAGTAGGGGCATGAGAGATATTAAAGTAATTATGGGGGTTTGCGTGTGTGTGTGAATGAGGGCATACATTAGAACACGCAGCTTACATAAACAGTATAAATGTTTCAGTGGTGTTCGGCCTACAGTAATGTCTCCTGCAACCATCTGTGTGAGACACTGTAAGTACTGCGTGTGCGATTGTGTGTGCGGAGTCATGTGAGGGTCAGCCTCGCTCTCTCTCGCCCCACCCCCTCCCCCCCACTCCCTCACTAGGTTCACTTCTTCCACTCCATCATCTTCACAGTGCCATCGCCTCGTCTGCAGGACAAAAGTTTTGCTGCCCCCCCATCTTCCCATCTCCCCTTCACCTTGTCCGGCTCTCGTTTCCCTCTTTGTTTTCCACCTCGTTCCCTCACTCCATCATTCTGCCTTTGCTCCCATCTGCTCGATTGCTCCTCGGAGTCAGTCGTGCCAACATTCATCCGACAGCTATATGAATTTTACACACTCACCGAGTACAATTATGGTCAGCTAATTAGCAGAAGAGGCAGCTAGGTGCCACAGCGCTGACACGTAATGACCTTGTCTAGCAGACGACCGGAGTGTATGAATCTTTGGTTTGTTTAAAAATCAGAACCAGGAAGCCAATGTGGCTGTTCAACACACGTTTTACATTACAATTAAAAACTTTCACATTAATAGTGTCATCATTTTATGCATCTTTCAATGATTCTTAAAAGCATGGATTGTTAAACTACCAATGTTTAAGAGCATTTTTTGTACTTTAAAGTCCAATGAATAGCCTCAAATGGTACTAAGGCAAGTGGTAAACACCCCAAGGTTAAAAAAAAAAAAAATGCTCATGTAAATGTCATCAGAAATAAGCCTTAGTCAGAGTTTAAGAAATCGGTTAACTCACAGCTTCTCTGCAGCAGTGGAAGTAAATAAAGCCTTGAAAGTTGATGCAAACAATTCCTACAAGTTCCTGCAGGTGTCAATGATGTAAACTGTCTGTCTGTACAGATGCAGCTGGAGCAAACTGTGTTTCTACACCCATCACCCTTACTACAGATAATAACCCACAACATTAGAAGAGCAGAACCAGACGGTGGCTTCATATGACGAAGACCAGCACAGACTGCGGACTGAAGCCACGTGGAGCTGGTTTGGGATGAACTGGACAGAAAGTGAAAGAAAAGCAACATTCACATGCAACTCCTTTACTCCTTTCAAGCCCAATTAAAATAAACAAATCTACTTAAAATAGAAAATGAAAGGTTGCAGCTTTACTTGCTTTAGTTTGGATTATGTATGAAACTGAATACAGCATTTTTTTGTTGTTGTTGTTTGTGTGTGAAAAGGACCTCGATTACCTTGCCTAGTTCATTTTCATGTGGGTCTCTTTCCCATAGTGTGTCCCCCACAGGGGATATCGCCCACTGTTTGAGAACCACATTACTTTTTTTAAATTTCACAACACAGTTGTTTATATTACAAGTTTTTACACTAACTGCGAGTGAATTTCCTCTAAGGTACTATTTAATGTATTTAATGTATTTTCCTCAATTTGCACGTTGCACAGAACACTCACTGTTTAATTGCTGAGCAGAGGTCTGCTCCTCAGATTCCAGCTCAGCAGAGTTTAACATATTCACACCTGAGAGCCGGCCTGTATAAACACATCTTTGAACTACTGGCCACTGAGCTGCTCTATAGCACCCAGGATGTACTGGCTTTAATTGAACCTCTCTTATTGTGCTTGTGATTTTCTAGTCTTTCAAGCTTCGTACAAGGCTCTGTTAGTAAGTTGTGGAATTGAAACAACTGACATCTGTGAACTGAAATACATTTTTAAACTGTTTTTAAATCCAACTATTTGAATTCACATAGAGGGAGAAATGGTGGTCCAAAGCATCATTAGGTCCTTTAAGCAGTGGTAGAAAAGAGTTGACAGGAACTCTGTACTGAGCTGCTGCTTTTCAAACTGAGAGGTGCTAGTAAGGTGCACCGGGCCCCCACTAATGACGCCCACCTACCTCAGGAAGCATGACCATTTGAGAGGAAACCCTCGGGCTTCCTCGGTTACTCACTTTATTTGACAGCTTGACCAGAGAAAGACGAAATGTTACTCTATGACATGGTGGAGAATTAAATGCAGAACAAATGTTCCCTTGAAGGAAAGTTTGAAATCTTGAATATTTCGCCACAGTTGATGACAAAGTCTAAAGAAGCAACAAATCAATTAAGAGTTTGGGAAAGTCATTGAAAGGGATGGTACGGTGGCCTAGATGGGTCGACACAATGCAAAAGCCATAACATGACATGCAGCGATACGACCAGTTGGCCTGGAGTCGAACCAGAGACGCGCTGCTCAGAAAAAACGCGTGGGTATCAGGAGACTTCCACAAGGTTTTTCAATGTATTTATATTTTCATATTTATGTACTTTTGTTATACTTTTTCATTTTCATATTTATCATTTACTTATTATTCATATTTATATTAACTAAGTGGCTCTTGTATTTCTGTTGTGGCTTTTGTATTCGTGTTGTGGCTTTTGTATTTGCATCGTTGTTTTTGCATTCATGATGTAGCTTTTGTATTCGTGTTGCGGCGTCTGTAATGTGTTGACCGTAGGATTTATTGAAAGCCTTCCCTTTTGAAACGTAGACAATCTGATGTGTGGATGCAGTGTGATCACATTTGGAGCCAAACCCCTCCTACTTCCTGTATGGAAGTGTGTGACATCACCTTATTCCAAAAGAGCCTCGTCCACATCAAGCCACTGAGCAAACAGTGCAGACAGAAATATCTCAGTTTAATTAACCAATACTTTGAACCAAAAAAAAAGAGAGGGATCTAATTGGTCCCAGAGAAAGGTCTGTAAAGAAGGCATGTATCCTGGACTTGCATGTCTGGCCAGCAGTATGAGGCTGCAGCTGAGTCCAGTCCCAGCTGTGGACTTGGGTGAAGGTGAAGCACGATGGGTCTTAGAGAGCTCAGCAACCATTCCCTGGATGGAAACAACACCTGGCTCTCGGCTGTGCTGTCAAACTCAGCTGAGCACCAATTTGTTGTCAAGGCTGGAGTGAATATTGCAGGAGAGACAGGTGGAAATGACTGGGTGTCTTCTGGGTTATCAGGTGGGCAACTCCCATCACAGATGGCACGTTTAATTCTGCCCCCAACTCCCCCAAAACACTGCACATGTGGAAATGAAGAAGAACTTAGATACTTATGTAATTACACCTTAGTAAACACTACAAATCAACCTTATTAATTTAAGGAACCAGGGACAGCACATCCCAACAACTTGTGCTCACACACCATCCACTTAGACCTCTTGAACAAATTGCTTCTGACTGATTAACAGAACCTTAAATGTGTCAGAGCACATGTGTCCAAACCCAGTGCAAGTGGCGGAGTGAGCGATGTGTGGTTTATTTAATAAGCAGGCCGGTCGGAGCATGTCAATTATTTCTGGGAACTGGGAGGGATGTCAAGGAAAGGGGGTGTGAGGATTGTTGCGGGTAAACGGAAGATGAAGCGCGGGAGGAGAAATCTGTGGAGTGTATGTATGTATGTGTGTCAGAGTATGTCCGTTTGTGTTTGCATGTCTGCGTGATGGGTGATTGCAGAGGCCCTAATGGATTCCAGAAGGGGAGCCGTAACAAACATGAGGGAAATCAAACAGTAGAAATTACAACTGGCTTTAAACATTGCGTCAACAATGCCCCGGCAGGTTTGCTGTCCGTCCTCTATCCAATTACACAGCTGAAAAATAATATTCATTGTTCCCATCCATGCAGCGCTTTACTGTGTTGTGGAATGTGGTAGCTGAGAAATCACTCAGCACTGGAATGAGCCGACAGAAGGTTCAGACCGCTATCTCTGGAGCCAAATGTAGCCTGCTGGCCTGGGATCAAATCCCCACAGCACCTTTTCTCCAGCGTCTCCTGCTAAAATCTGTGCTGTAAACCGTCCCGCTCTTTCAATGAAGCAAAAAAAAAGGAAAATCCCTGTAGGCGTTGACTGCAGCGCCGTCTCAAAAACCCTAACTGTGTTACATTCATACCCAGCAGTTCATTCATTATTCAACCTTTGCTGTGCAGTCATGTATAGCCGTGTCTCGACTCATCATTTATTGCTGATGATGTGCAAGTGTAAACTCAATTCCAGCCTCTTTGTCAGAACCTCTATTGCCTCAGAGGCAAAACACATGATGTTACAGAGAACAAGGCTGCTGCCGTGGGGCCAGAGCCTCTGCGACACTCGCAACACAACGTCGACAATGCAGCATCAAAGAGCAGCAGCAGTGCGCCGGGTCCAGCCAGCAGACACAGATCCAACCCTGCTCATTCACACCGTGTTAAACTCAATTAGAGCAAACATACCGGGATAAAATACTAATGCTCTTGTCTGTGTGAATGAGAAAGGTGTTAAAAGCCAGCAGGGATGTTTTGGAGAGTAGCCTGTACTTTTCACTGCGGGCGAGGCCACTGATGAGCTGGCCAGTGCTGGAAAATGTTAAGAACTGAGTGTACAAGCCATCTTAACCAGCAACCGTCACGCTTGCAAAACAACATTCAAATAAATGAATCATCTGCTTTTTAGTCTCAGTGCAACACTTCCAGAGTCCACAGTCACGGATCTCAACAGCTGTGGGAAGGGCTGCCCTGACTGACTGTCAGGGCAGCCAACACACAGTAAAACTGGATCCAGTATGCATGTTAAAGGTCCCATATAGTATAAAGGTAGATGTCCATATGTCTTAGATTATAAAGCAGGTCTAGGTTCTATATTAATCCTGTGAAAGTACCAAAGCCTCAGTCCACAGAGAAATGCACACAGCCTGTGTTCAGAAACTGAGCCTTAGGACGAGCCATCAGGACTTGTGTAACTTTGTGATGTCACAACAAAGCCATGCCCCAAGCCCAGGTATTTTGTTATTTTTCTAGTGTGTACCATGCTTCTATTTGCATTATAGCTTCCTGACACTGCTAGCCCGGCTATACACTTATAGTTCTACTGTTACTGCACGTAATATTCAAATTTAATTACATCAAATCCAACCCCGATGTCAAACCAGAACCTGAAACATCTCATCTTTGGACAATATCACACAAAGTTAAGTATGTAAAACTTCTGGAGCTGAACTTAATTGGACTAATCACATGACTTTTTCTATCAGCTGTGAGTCTGTCAATCATATGATCCCAGTTTGGTTGAACTGGCGGCACCAACACAGAGTCCCAGTCAGGGAGAGGTTGTTATAGACAGACAGGCTGTCGTAGGGGGCTCATGGAAAGATGGCTGCTGCTCCCTGCACTGTCAGTTACTCTCTCTCTCTTCAGCCAGAACCTTTGCTTGGCAGCGTCAGTGTGTGTGTGTGTGTGTGTGTGTGTGTGTGTGTGTGTGTGTGTGTATGTGTGTGTGTGTGTGTATGTGTGTGTGTGTGTGTGTGTGTGTCTCCTCCTTTGGGCCAATCTTATATTTGCCGATATTTTTTTCTGTCTCTGCCGCCATCCATCAGCTTCTCCTCCCATCAGCCGACTGGCCCACCATTTTGATTTAAGGAAAGGCCCCAGAAATAAGACTTCGCCTCCTCCTCTCGGAGTGGGCTGCAAATCAGGCCGATAAGGCCTTAGCTTAGTATTAATGGTGCAGAAAATTAAATTAAGGCCAAAGTTGGGAAAGAAAAATGTCTAAGTGGAGAGCGGGAGGAGCGGAGGGAGGAGAGTGGGGTGATATGAGGGAGGGAGGGGTGAAAGGAGTATAGGAGAGGAGAGGCGAGGGAAGGAAAGGAGTGTGGTGAAAAGACGCAGGGAAGTGATGGGTGTGAGAAAAGGAGGAGGAGGATGCTTATAGTTAAAGTAGAAGAGAATGAAGAGGGAGAAGGAGGAGGAGGAGGAGGAGGGGGGAGGAAGCCGGGGGGGGTAGAGTGGAGGTAGATAGAGGTGCGTAGGAATGGGGGGGTGAGTGGGAGCAGCAGGGTGGAATGCTGGGAGGCAATTTCAGGAGGAAGATGGTAATTGTCCAGCTAGCCTCGATAAAGATGCCTTTAAAAAACTATTTCATTTTCCCTCCACAAACTCATACTGTTAATGGGATTTCTGCTCTCTGCCCCCGCTGTCATAAACACACACACACACACACACACACAGTCTTATTCAGATAGCCGCTAAGCACAGATACAGTCAGTGAGTTTTCTTCCGCACACAAACACACACACACACACACACACACACACACACACACACACACACACACACACACACACACAAATTCATAAAAACAAGAAGGGAAATGGGGAAATGGGGACACGGCGTGCAAATTCTCATCTTACCCTGACGTCTTGCCAACATTATTCTTTACTTTCATGCCAATAAATCATGTCAAAGTGAACCGAACTGAAATAGACTCTGAGATTATAAGGTGTTACATCCTGTTATTTTGCTCGCAGCTTTTTAAATTACACAGCGTCCTCCGAAAAGGCTCAGTGCTGCTCCTCAAACCATGGAATCAGACATTTATCAGCTCCAAGGATGACACAGTGAACACTTCAACACTGCGGACGCCCTGAGACAGACAGGTGCGTGTGTGTGTGTGTGTGAGGGGGAAAGTGAAGAAGAAGAGAATCGGCATGTTGAACATACAAAGACAAATTACAAATAAAGTCATGTAGGCGTCTGAGGGTGCGCTTGCATCAGTTTTGCAGATTAGCCAATCTATAAAGAGCCAAGCTCATGCATGCTGATGATGCTACAATGTGTGTGTGTGTGTGTGTGTGTGTGTGTGTGTGTGTGTGTGTGTGTGTGTGTCTACCTGAAGCCAAATGTGTGTGTGAAATTGACATTATTTTCATTTCGAGGCAAAGTAAGTACGAAACCTCCCGACCCGCTGCACTGAATGACTCTAATCTGTCCAGGTGTGATGGGCGTTTCGATCGATAGCGGTGACTCAGCAGTTGCGACAGGTGATTTCTTTATTCTGTCATGAAAAAGAAAATGTTCCCCCACCAATGAAAGGTACAACCACTCCCCATCTCATTCTTCACACCTGGTTTCCCCTGAAGGAAGCGCGGAAGCCTGAAAGGCTCGGAGGCCTTGTGCTTAAAGCAGAAAATCAAAGAAATGAATGAGTTTTCAGTGCGGCGCTGTCGTATAAAACCAAGATCTAAGGTCCATTTTATCATTACAGGTATAAAGAAAGTGTTTCACGGCTTCCTCGCGTCGTTTTTAGATGGCTGCAGTTCATTTTATACTGGTGTGAGTCATCTTTAAATGATCTTTGTTCAAGATCCAGCAGCCAGACTTTTAACTTAAGACCCGCGGTCAGGTTGTATCACTCCTGCTTTAGCCTTGTAACAGTGGCTCCAAGTACATTTTAGAATTGATTTTAAGATTGCTTTTTTAATTACCTACAAGGACTCACATGGCAGAGCTCCAGCGTTTATCTTTGAACTCCCCTAAAACTAAAACTCACCCTGCTGCACCTCAAGGTGACAGAAAAGTCACCTAAAAATAAAAAAAACCTAAAAAAAGAACTAAATGTATTCAATAAGGCAAAGTGCAAGAAGATTGAGTAAAGAACTGCATAGTAAGTGCTAGTTCGGCATGTTAGAGTGTTAGAGGTGTTAGGAGCGCTGATTCTTAAAGGTACAGACCCAGACAGAAATGCAACACATGACATACAGTATATGTCCTTCTAGAGTGATGCTGCCATATGTCACTTCAATTATAAACATCCTCTGGATATATGAATATATACATTTATAACATATATGAAATACATATATATATATATATATATATATATATATATATATATATATATATATATAATTTCGGATTAGTTTTAAACACATTTATCTTCCCATTCTGAGAAAGTCATCAACATATCAGCATATATTGACAGGCTTACAAAACATATGTCTATGCTATAAACATACGTATTTGTATGGCCTAGACATATATGTCAAAATATAAAATTGTACCAAATTCTGAAATAAAATTTTTGCATACAGTATGTGCTTTTATTTCAAAAGTACATATTTGTCATTGTGCGTATGGGGAGGGACACCCCCCCTGCTGATAGCATTTGATTGCTCGTTCAGGGAATCACAGACTGAATCCATAAATGATTTCAAATCACACTCTCTGCCTTTTGTTACCCTGAGCACTGTTATTAGCTTCTGTTGTGGTTGTTAGCGATTTTGTGAACATCACTTTGCAACATTTGGATTTTGATTTTGAAAAGTACTTTTGGAGTATAATCAATATAGTATTTTTTGAGGGTTCAGTTAATCAAGATTTATCCTTTGTGATCAAAACGTTACATCTTTGTCACTACATGGAGTTTAACGGCCTCGACAAATTCCCAGTGGCGCCTCCGGCTATTTGAACCCGGGAGGAAATTTAGTCCTTAATAACTCAGAGCACCTGCGTCGGTGTCGGGGGCCCTAGAGCAGTTACAATCAGTTTTCATGGTGGGAAACACGAAATGCCAAAGTGGTATTCTCTCTGCAGCGAGGACAGAAATCAACCAACCATCATGTGTTTTGTTTACTGTTTAAAATGTCACCACCTGCTGCGGTGCGCATGCATACACAGGAACCCGCACATACACAGCCACACAGGGGCCGAAACATGATGAATACTTGTGTAATTTAATGTAAGCCAATATAACAGCCCTGCAGTTTACAGCTTTTCTGACTGTGTCAAAGAAGTTTTAATGAACTTCTATAATCATTTAGAAGTTGTTATTTCTGGTGTTGTTTTGTTTGGTTTTCGTGTTGTTTTGTGATCTCTTCCTGTTCATTCAAACTCAATGAAATTCTTTTTTTTTTTTTTACTGCTCTTTATGTTGCAAACATGCAGAGCTTTTCATGTGAACGTGAAGGCCATTGTGAATAGAAATGCTCACACTTGCAGCCTTTTTGAAGCCTCATAGTTGTCATGTGGAGAGATAAATTGTTTTCCTTGTACCCAGTCTTTGAACAACAGATGTTTCGGTGCAGTTCCTCAGTCGTGAGAGTCCACTGTGAGAGGGACCCGTGGCATAGACAATGAAAGCTAATTGAAAGCACAGTGAAAAGTGCTGTTCACGCCCATAAAAGTGCTGCTCCAGTGCCAAATCTGCAACGGAAAACAAAATGATGGGAGATATTTCGGTAACTGCAAGAAAAGCTTCCACTGCTTATCCTCTGGACTTAATCGAAATGAAATGCAAATCCCTCATTTTGTCAGGGCTACAGTTTTCCAGTGTGAGGTTTAAGTATTATGCTTTAACACTCTGACACAGTAGAATGGCAGCCATTGTAGTCTTCCCTGCCCTGCATCAACCCCTGGAATATAACCGCACAGAGTAGAAATACACCGTGAAGCTATAATTTACTCTGTCAGACCATCCAGACAGATAATTCCTAGTAATTTGTAGCTCTCAAAACAGCTTTTGTTAATCATATTACTACCCAGCTGCAGTATTTAATTGTTGAAGAAAGGAGTTTGTTAAACCTCCTCTAAAAACACCAAAGAGGATTTCTTCTTAATCTTTTCCACCAGAGTTATTTTTATGATCTGTACCCTGAAGCAGGAATTTGGAGGTGCAACTAAGTAATTACAGAATGAATCTATCAATCTTTTTTTCATTTAACAGGATTAATCTTTCAGTCAGTAAAATGGTCAAATTTGTGAAAGATGCCAACCAACCAGGCAAACAAATTAAATGTACAACTATATGAAACACAGATCAGCGTCAAATACTCACAACCGAAAAGGTGGAGGAATGTGATCACTAAGCATTTTTGCCCAAGTTAATTAAACAATACATCAATTTGAAAAATTTCTGTTAATTAAAACACTTTCAGCTTTGCAAGCAGGGCCCTCTAGGAGGCTATTGGGTAAAGGTTGTGGGCCCCAGCTGACCCCTCATTCCTCCCACTTGCTTATAAGTATCCATCAGGTACAGTACAAGCAGCAGATGCCCAAAACTATCATCATAGTACTTTGCTCAGAGCCCCAGGAACCAGCCAGTGCTCCTGCGCTGGATACCTCTCTGAATCAGGTTTGTTTTTTTATTAAAAATGAATCTATCTAGGAATGTGCAGTAAAATCAGCAGAAATAATAAATTCGATTTTGAGACAGAGATTATCTACAGTGTAAGTCAGGGCCTCAAGATCGAATAAAAATGCAGGATCCAGCCCTGACCGTCTCAGCTGACATTGTGCATTAGCTTTGCATGTTCACAAACAATTTTACAACAGATGAAATTTAATGAAAATGAGTTGCCACACAGGGAACCTGGGGCCCTTCAGGTCTCAGGTGGTTTCCCACTTAGTAATCCAGCCTTCAATAGAGGAAAGGGCACATCTATTTGTGGTTCTATCTTTTGGCAGATGCTATCTTCACCCTCAAATCACTGTTCACTCTTCTTTCCTCTTCTTAACCGTTACAGAGAAACACTCCAAACTAAACCCTCTGTCACGACCCTTTAAAAAAATGCTGCCCCATCCTGAGCGTCAGAGACTGGCGTGCTGCCTGATGATGAATTACTTTCCTCAGGGAACCTCACCTACAGACATGTAGGCACCCTGGTCTGAGCCGCAGGACATGAAGCGCCATGTGGAAGCAGCTCTAAGTGCACCTGTTCACCTGCTCTGCAGCAAACTGAACGGTGGGGCTCAGGGGCGAGAGAGCATGGCTCCAACACTGCCAGGATTAAGAGTTCAGTTCTGCTTTGTGGCCGTCCACATTAAAAGTCCATATGCAGCTGTGAAATTGGAAAGGCACGGAGACAGATGTGAAACAAAATAAAAATACCCTCAAACATCAGGTGCTGCAGGAAATCTAAAAGAAACAAGCTACATCCCGGGCAGTAAATCACTCTGTTATGTGTGTGGGGAACTGGATTCACTGCCAGGTTTGTAGTTACACCGCTGACTGAGCGGTGCTATTGGTGTGTTTATGCCTGCCTCTTGGTTCGTTAGCTCTGGGCTCCAACAAAACAGGCCAGCATCAGATGCTGTCTGTCATTTCATGTTACTCATTCCTGCTCACAAGCTCCTACTGTAGCTCTTTGTAGAGAGACGTGAATTTCTCTCATTGTAATCTTGTAATTTTATTGCATAGATTTGTATTTCACATGTTAAAAAAATCTGTCAAATATGAACATTTTGAAAAATTTCCTGCAGATTCAATGGACATTGAAAAAAAAACACAATCAAAGAATGTTTTACATCAATGATACTGTATTTAAAGCTGCTCTAATCAATATTTTATGTTAACAATTACTCAAATGACTATATATACTGTGTGTGTGTGTGTGTGTGTGTGTCATTCATAAGGAATAGAACAATTATGACCTCTCTACAGCCCAGATAGCAAGATACATCTGACTCATACTTGGGCCACATGCATGTTTTCTTCTGGCCCCTGTACAGCATGATTGTCATACAATACGTCCGCACCAGACCAATTCTGGCGCACACACAGAAAATCTTCTGGCCAACAGCCAGGACCAGAGGATAACAGCCAGAATCTGCCCAGATGTGGACGTATATGGGTCAGACTCGGGCCATGGACCTGGGTTGTGTACAGTTCCAGGAGTTTAATTTTGCTATCTGGGCTGGAGCTCTATTTTAACACCTTTCAGCTCATTGTGTTGGTTTTGCATCTCATCACTGTAATGTTTTGGTTCAGTCTCACAAAGCTTTTGAAACTCATTTCTAACAGCTGGTAACCATCAGCGAAAAAAAGACAAAACATATCATAAATAAAGAGTCATGAAGATTTCGCAGCTGGACAGCCAGGTAACGCTGAAGTGACAAAAATAAATCTCTCCTTTCATTTGATCAACATGATCAACACAGAGAGTGTCCTCTAATCAGCATGTTTTCATATTGAGTATGTAATCGCAATGTTTTTGTAAATGTCCCCAACATTCATCATGACATATGCAATATAATGTAGGTCAACTGGGATTTGCAATCCTGAGAAAACCAGATCCAGACTTCGCTGTGAATACCTCAATACCGATAATATAACTGCAATTCTTAAGGGCAGCTATAAAACACAATAAAAGTTCGAGAAATAATTATGTGCATATCACGACCAAGCAGTCACAGGCACCAACTGTTCATTCACTCAGTTAGAAAAGTCACATAAGTTCAGAAAATGATCACACTTCTGCTTCTGAATCCCTCACCGCCCTTCCTTCAGCGGCCCGTATGATCCAGAGCCAGACAGGGGACTGGCAGTCAGACTGGATCCCAGAGGAAATCTTCACACCACAGGCAGAACTTGGCTGGGTCAACCCCGCCATCCCCCCATCCCTTACCTCCGCTGCTATCCCTGCGAGGCCTCTGGGAGGAACGTCGCAGCTTCTAACGGTCACAGATGGCATGGTGTCACGAGCCATGTAATGTGTGAATATCTGGTCCCACTGTTACTGATCCTTCAAAGGCACAAAGTCAGCGCCGCAGTGCACCGTTGCAGGACAGCAATAAAAAAAATGCTAATGTGCACATGAAAAGCCAAACTGTATTCCCGGACACACTTTCATAAGTAGACCTTGAAACTGTGATTTTACATTCACGTGACACACAGTGGTGATCCAACTGTTCCTCCCTCCAAACACAAAGGTTTCACCATGACACTGGGCACAGAGTGCTGCCGATGACTCATGGTAAATATCTGAGGAAAAACAAGCCAGCAGAGAGTGAAACTGAGTAACTGAACTGAAAGAGGGAACGGACGGTTGTCACCTTCTAACCGTGTCTTCAAGTCATGACTGGCTCACAGTGCAGTTCAGTTATTAACCACAACTGGGAAAAAAAACTTAACAGTGTCATTTTCAGACATAACTTAGTTTTAAATTCACCTCAACTGCAGTCAAGTTCATCAGAAGCACCAAAGTAACCTCAGTATTCCTGTTTTTGTGCACTGGGCGGCTCGTTGTCATGGCCGATGTGTTCCTAAAACAACTGCATTGCTGCATAAGCATTTATTTGGAGTTGTATTAGTGTCCAGCTGAAGAATGTAACTCCAGTATTTACTCTTCTTTTTGCTCTGCTTTGGTCTCCACAAAGTCTCTGGCTCTTCAGCAGCGTATGTATGTAAGTATGTAAGCCAACCAATCAGGAGCTTTGTCTGTGCAATGAGTTTATCAGAGCTTTTTAATGGCGGGAAATGGCTGCCTACAGAGAATAATGAGAGCTGTGATGGATACCATTAAAGGCATGGCAGGTTTATTTATATAGCACCATTCAGACACAAAGCGCTCTGCAGAGGCACAGAAATACATTAAAAACAGAACATTAAGATATCATTGAAATCGCATTTAAAAACAATAAAAACAAAACTGAATAAATAAAATAAAAATATTTGAATAAGTCATGTTAATGGCAAGCAAATGCACAAGATTAAAAAAGAGGTTACATATTGGTAAACTGCAGCAAATAGTTTAAAGCTTTGAGCCCTGGTTTAAAAAGGCCAGTCAGTCAGAGCAGAGCTCAGGTGTTCAGGAAGCTCCTTCCACAGGTGGGGGGCAGAGAAATTAAACTGGTTCTGATTCTGGGGACACTGAGTGAACCTGTCCCAGGTGACCTGAGGGGTCTAAGTAAGTAAGTAAGTAAAGCATAAAAACCATCACTGCAGAGTCCAGGACTTCACTGGACTTTATTATAGTCAATGGTATTGAAAACCTAAATGATTCCATGGTTTTGGAAAGAGATATGAAACGTATGGAACTGGACCTGGAATCTAACTTATAAGGATCATTAGTACACAAGATGTCAGAGTAGAAAAGCTGAACAAAGTATTGAGTTGTGACAATATGTGTAGAAATACACACATGAAAGATTCCATAATGTAAAAATGTGAAAACCTGATTCACATCCTGATGTGAAGAAACACCTGTGGGTGAACAGCGCCTGGTTCGTGTATGTTCACCTGTCGGTCTGTTAGTTGTGCATTCAAGCAGGATCAGCAAGGGAGTATAAGATTCTTTGTGTTTGTGTGTGTGTGTGTGAATGCTGAGAACCTTTGTGTCACTCTACATCTACCTGCCTGCCAGATACCTGCTAACAAGGACCTAGCCTCTCGTAGGCTAATACTCTGCCTGCCCATCACATACAAGCCCACACACACATACACATACACATACACACACACACACAGCATACAAACTAAGCATCGGCTGGGCTGCTTTCACAGACCGGTGCAGGGCTGACTAATCAGTGTGACTCACACATCTCTGTGTGCCCAAGACCTGGCCTCATGCTTAATGCAATATGTCAGGAAACACACACACACACACACACACACACACACACACACACACACACACACACACACACACTGTTGCAGAGGTGAAACCTACTCTGTATTTGGTGTGTGTGCTTGTCTTTGTGTCACTAACATCCGTCTCTGTCCCTGAATTTGTCTCCATCAGTTATATACCAGATACAAGAGCATGACAGCTCTGCGTGTTGGGTGGTGGTGGTGGTGGTGTTGTTGTTGTTGTTGTTGCTGTTGTTGTTGTTGTTGTGTTAGTGTGTGTGATTAGGTGTTGTCCCTGTTAGTGTAAATGTCAGACAACAGCTAATATTTCCCTGGAAGACGGAAGGAAAGGGATCAAATTAATGGAGAGGAAAGAGAAAGAGAAGGTTGACAGAAAAGAGAGATAAAAAGAGGAATAGAAGCAGAGAGAAAAACTGTGTGTGGGGCCTCCTCCAAGAGTAAATAACGCCTCTTCCTTTGCCAAAGGAATGACCTTTATTAAATGATGGTTAAAGCTCTATTAAGCTGAACAGTATGTCTCATAAAAATGTTCAATCAAATGACTCCCTGAGGGGGGAAATAACTGCAAAGCCCACTGAGAATCAGTGTCTCTGTGTGCAGCACTGTGAAGCTTTCATTGCTCCAACATCTCTTATTGATATCTCCACATAAAACCTCCACTCTACCTGCCCAGCACCAAACAGCTGAGAGCCAAAGGAAACAGGCGAGTGGAGCATCTACAGCTGAAAAGCCAGATATAAACTCTGTCGGAAACAAACTGCAAAGAAATGAGCTTGGATTTGAAACCTGCTGAATCAGACGACTCCTACGCGACGTCCAGTTTGGCTGTGAGTAAAAAACCGTGGACATCGTATAAAAGCCAAGGCTTCACGCCAATTTAACGGTTATTATATGTGCCAAGCTTTAATTGTCTTTGTCCTGCCAAAAAAATGCACACCTATAGATGAGTTAGGTCACCTAGTGCAAAATCTGCCTTTTGAAAAGATCTCCCTCCTCACCAGGAGCAGATTTTCTACATTGTCTCCCAAACAGTCAGGGAGTCATGAGTGAAATAACCGCTCCACTGTGGGAAACTTCCACATGCACCATTATCAACTGACACTTACACCTGATCCCTGCTGACCAATAGTAAAAGACACAAACCCTCCACCTGTCCTTACATGGGCACGTTGCTTCAACAAAATGAAAAAGAAAACAATAAAAACAGAATGACATCAGGTGTTTCAGCTGTTCAGCACTCAACAGCGCGCTCTCCTTTCAAATGCCGAGTGCAGCTTCAGCAGAGCATAAAGCTTCAGTCCGCTCAGTTGATTTTCACGTGTGCGCCTCTGGCAGGTACCGATGAGTTAGCAGACCAGTAATAAAGTGTTTAGCTCTGAATATTTAGAAGCCACGCCGTGCTGAGCACAGGCTCTGGCTGAATATGAATCCAGGAGCAAACAAATTTGCCATCTTGCAGTACTAAGAAAACATGTCAGTGCTTGGATAGTTGTGTGTGTGTGTGTGTGTGTGTGTGTGTGTGTGTGTGTGTGTGTGTGTGTGTGTGTTTTCACTTCATTTACAGGCACAGTTGCAGAAAAGTGCTTAAAGTCCTCTCACCCACCTCACTCTTACACACACACACACACACACACACACACACACACACACACACACACACACACAAAGAAAGCAAAATGGCTGCACATTTGAAGCTGTGACCCCCCCCCCACCACCACCACCACCACCAGGCGACTTACCCTGCGTGCACACATTAACACGCACACACACACACACACACACACACACACACACAGAGAGGCGCACTTCAGCTGTCAGCTACATCTGCCAGAGTTGCACGGCTCGCCTCGGCCGGGGTATCAGCTGTAGCTGCAGTTTATTTATATCTGTGACTTGGCAACGACTCACATACAGATTGAACTGGCGCACACAGCCATGCAGACGCACTTCCACGCAAACACACACATGCGGAGCCGCAGGGAAGCAGCTGGTCGCACACTCACTTGGAAACACTTAACCGAAAAGGCATGGGTGCAAAGAGAAGACGCTGGCTTGTACAGTACAAAGTCTGAGGCGCAATTACTGTCAAAGTTTTTGTTCCTGCTCATTTATCACACACACTCATATACGCACAAATACATCACACATTCATATGTGTGTCAGACTGCGAGGATATCCATCTGCCTTCAGGTTGGACGGCAGTGACCCCGAAGCCTCACACACAGAGAGAGGATGAGGTGGAGAGGGAGGACAGATTTAACCTGACAGGACAGGGATTTCTGTTTTCCTCATCATAAATGTATCAACCCCACAACCCCACAACCACACACACACACTGCATATCCTTCCCATGCAAAGCCCTGAATAATTGAACCAGCATTTAAACTCACCGTTTGTGGAAAGTGGCCATGAAAACAGACTTCTGTCTGGCCTCCCTCCTTTGTCTCCTAATGGCTGAGACTGCATCAGAGAGATTCTGGCTCTCAGGTCAAAGAAAAGCACAGGAACATTTAGCTTTTTAGGTCTTTCACTGATGTTTTTATCCACTGGATTTTTCAGTACAAGGGCAGGTGGGGGCCTCTACGTCTCATGAAAGGACATTCGTGGATATTGAGAAACTAAAAATGAGACTATGAGCTTATTGAAAAAATGCTGGAAGTCATATTTTTTAGTCCATTTGCCATTTGAATGATATTTTTTTGTTCATGAGTAGAAACCTGTAAACATGAGTTTATTACAGCAAAATGTTTCAAATGAATGCTACCAACAGAATTTTTTTATGCTGTAGGGGAAAACTAAAAAAAATATATATATATAAAAATATAATTTGTAATTGGATGGAATGTGATTAAACAGCAATAAATAACAGTCAATAAATCATATAGTACATATTCAATAATAGCCTCCAGAATTGTAGCATGCATGATTTTAGTTTGCTGATGAACACACCATAATTGTCAGAGTATTTCAGTTCTAAAAAAAAGAAAAAACAGGCTTTCATGCCTTCACCGGTCTGACTGGCCACATCTGTGGCTGCTGCAGCTCATGGCTGAGGAGTCCTCGCCGGATTTCAGCACCACGGACAGATGTCTGCAGAGCTGAGCTCATCTGGCCGTGAAGATTTTCAGCACCTCGGACAGAGACACACTCACACTCAGCTGTGAACGCTCCAATTCGCTGGTAAACTTTTCAGTACATCACCCCTCATTTATTCACAGGAAGTCTCTTCCAACTTATTCTTTCTTTTTTTTTTTTTTTTGTCTTGAGGGTTGTGGGCAGCTAAAGCCTATTTGTTGAAATGCAGAGAGACACTTTGGACAGGCCACCAGTCCATCACACTGCTAACACAGACATGCAGACATTCACAATCATGCCTGTGGGCACTTAGAGGAGACTGAAGTCCACCTGCGCTGGAGTGTGTTTGGACTGTGGGTGGGAATCTATGAGCAGAACATGCCAACTCCACACAGTGAAGCCTGGAAATTGAACATTGGACCTCTGCTAACTGATTGACTTTGCATAGCTTTATGTCATCTGGCTGTATAAAACTGTACGAAAATGAAGAAGTAACTTAATTTTAAGTCTACAAAAGAAAGAATGAAAAGACCAAGACTTTGTTGTTACTTGTTATGCAGATGAAATTACAGGAAAAGGCTTAAACCTGTAGATAAAGCTCAACAGTAAACCCCAGTGAAACAGCCATGGGCACTTTCTTTCTCCTGTCTTTTTTCTCTCTCCAGCAGAGTGGTGTTCAGACCACAGCTGGCTACAGTCTGCCTTGATCCTTGTTCAGCACCACAGACCACTCCAAAAATACAATAAACTCCACTGGCCTCTGGGTGATTCATCACGATTCAATCCTCTACTCATCTGCAGCATAACAAATACATCTGACCCTGCCTTGTCTCTGCCAGGATTCCTCTGCACAAGACCCTTTGTATGTTTTGGTCTGAGAGGAAAAAAGAAGGCTGGAAGTCTTAAATTTAGAACAAGAAAGAAAGAAAGAAAGAAATTCTCCTTCATAGTCTCTTCCCCCAAGTTTTGCTCTTGCTACATAGCCAGCGTTAGCATTAACAGCTGTTTACTTACCGGTCTTGTCAAGAGCCTGAGCCATTGTTGTCTTTACAAGACAAGAGGTTATGCTGCTCAGAGGCTACGGCAGACTGGACATTGCACAAAGTGACGAGACAGTCCAACCAAGCTGGGGCTAGCTGGCTAGCATGCTAATATCAATAGAAGAAAAGAAGTGATAGAAATAGAAGCAAATGGTTGCTTTCTTGATGAGTAAAGGAATAAAGTCTGATGCTAAAGTGACAATATTTCTTCTTGACTGGGAAGTAAACGGCTGTTAATGCTAATGTTGGCTACATCGGTTTAGGTGGTGTAGCCTATAGGCTACGCATTTTAGCAAAATAACATTACAGAAATTCACTGCACCTAACTGTTTTTAATTATACAATTACACAATTTGACTGTCAAACAGCTCAACTGAATAAAATAGCCTGTGGGCTAATTCATCTTTATCCCAACTTCTTGTGGCTCACAGTGGATTTCCTGTCTGAAATCTGCAGCAAAAATAAATCTAACTTTTCATCGTACACAAGGCAAATTCAAGACCAGAAGAAAAAGGAAACATAAGGAGGAGCTTTGCAAAGACATTGTAGCTCACAGAGGTTCCCAAAGTAACAAATGGACTTTGGCTGACTTGCCTACATACACAGAGCTGTGCAGAAGACGTCATTGCTGTGCTTAATCCTGTAAAAGTGTGGCATATGAAACTGACTGAAAAAGTCAACCGCATTGACAGATTTTTGTGGTTTACAGGCGAAAACAAACACTCATCAGAATTAACGAATTAATTACATTAACGAGCTGAGAGTACAAAACTGCATTAAGGCTGATCAATAATCAAAGAACAGCGAGGGATCTGAATCATAGATGTCCACACACTCCATGATTGCATGAGTCAACTGTCCCCAGTGGTAACAGTATGGTCCGTCTATTATCTCTAAAATTACTGCCCATAACTAAATTATTAGTGAATCCGTAATGTGCTCAGGTGTTAACATGCATCTCTGTCCTCCGTGAGAGGAGCTAAGAAATCACAAAGATGTAGGTTAAGTGCTATGAGACATTCTCTGAATATTGATCTAATCTCTCTCCTTGAATCTAATTTTCTACCACCTAATCTGCCCTCCGGGGCAACTGCAGGTGTCTGAAATGCCCACAGAGAGTCATTTCAGAGTATCAGGTTCAGGGGGTAGAGACAGAAAGTAAAACTCTCCTGTCAGCAACCGTTTATTCAGATCTTAGGGATAAAGTGATGTCTTGGTGTCCCATTGAAAACGTAGTTGAAAGTAGTTGTAATGCTGAACTAAAGTAAATGTTACTATGGCGACAGATATAGTATACAGCCATTGAGAGAAATGACTCATATCATCCTACTCTGTTCCTTTTACTCTCCTCAGCTCCGGTGTGAAGTGCACACATGTGTATTCATTTCATCAGTTAACCGAGTCGATGACCTTGGTGTTACTCACACAAAGTGTATTTCTCTCCTGCTTTAACATACTGCTCAGGATGTGTATGTACAACAAACTAAACTAAAAGACTAAAGCAGATGATGAGAACTTGGTCTGACTCAGTGTAAACGTCAGGGGCGGCTGCCAGCCGGCTTCTCCTCAGGCTCGCTGAGGGACTATTTTGTCCAATGTTCGGCTAAATCACTGATTGGCTCCTGGAGCAACAAGCTGTGGGGAAATATCACTTCCTAAATGGAGCCAGTTGCTGATTGCCAGAAACTGTGATGAAGCCTCTTGCAGAATATAGGCTACCGTGGATTTTAGCAAACAAAGAGTGGAAGATGGCTGAATGAACTGCAATCAGGAAAATGATTCTGTATGTGTGTGTTTGTTTATGTGTGTGTGTGTGTGTGTGTGTGTGTGTGTGTGTGTGTGTGTGTGTGTGTGTGTGTGCGTGCTCACACATATGCCACAAGCTGGAGTTTGAATTCAACAAACATTAGAGGCAGAGCTTGTCTGGAGGCAGAGATAAGCTCACTGAGTTAAACCTCAGTGGGTTGAGCAAAACAACTACACTTTCTCTGGTAACGTAGACTGAAGCCCGGTGAAAACTGAGCGGGGCGAGAGAGGGCAGAGCTGAGGAGGAGGGAGAGGCTCTCTCTGGATTACCGTCCATGACAAAAGAACTAAAGCTGGAATCAGTCTTCTCTGAAGAAATGCGTTAATGTCTCTGACGTACATGCCTCCCAAATCTCAATCAATGCATCAAGCCAAACTGTGCATCAAGTAAGTTGACTCTTTCATCCACCTCCTGTGAGGAGGAAGGTTTTAGTTGAAGTCAGCCCCTGTGTGCAGCTGTAGAAGCACAATTCCAGCTTCAGGTCTCAGCTTCGGACACCATGGAGAAGTTGTTCTCATTTTGCTTTGAGCACCCCCCCAGCCCCCCCGCCCCCCGAATATGCAGTACATCATTGTATATGTCCTTGGTACATGCACTTCACAAAACAAATCAAAATGGTGACACCCATTCAAGAAGAAGAAGAAGAAGAGGAGCTGCGCTGTCTGCTGCGCTTATTATTGTAGAGGTGAATCGTAGCCTCTCTTCAAACTCGGCGTTCACGTTCGTTTTCCAGCGCAGGGGCTTGCAGCTGCGTGAACTGTCTGCACAGACACAACAAACAGGCCGGAGCCACTGGTGCCCCCTCCGATGACGAACTTTAGGCCCCAAAATAGCAACTTTCAGATACCCTGCTGAGAAGTGCAAGTTCACTCTTGACTTTGGAAACAGTAGAAACAATCATCTTATTCACCAGCTCTGGAAAAAGCCAGTAAAAGGACCTTGAGTTAAGTTTATTTCACGTTTCACACCATTTCCTTCCTCAGTAAAACATTTTCAAATCAGATTTTTTTTTTTTTTAGGGTGGTTGTCATGGAGAGGACTGACTGTGCTTTGCTATGTTTCTTTTTGCCATGACCCAAGCAGGTTTCAGGTCAGGCTCGCTGATGTTTACCGCTTCAGGCTCAGATCTGATTCAGGTCTGGATATTTTCAAATGGAATGTATCCTGACACACCCCTCTCTCTCTCTCTCTGGCTGCAGCCATGATCTACACCTGAAGTTTATATTCAAATATTACGTCTAGCAGTAAAGAAACAGAGAATATGGCTGTTGAATTAGTGAAGCTCAAAGTCCTAAATCCCTAATGATCCAGGAAAAGCTTTAGTGCTGCGTATTTTTTCCTTGTGTGGAACCTGTACACAGTCCTGCTTTGGACTGTGACTGAACCAGAAAACTAAAAATTAAAAAATTATAGTTAAAATTTTCCAGCCACATTACACAACAAATTTGAACTTGATGGTGTATTATGATCAGATTCTGTAGAGCCATGTGCAGGAAGTTGGTGGAAATTTGTGTCATGGTTCTGCACTTAAACACATCACCAAGCAGACTGTTGTGTTTTGGGATGGTTGGCAGTTTTGCCTCAGTCCTGATAAACATTTTTTTTCTTCTAAAAAAAGCCCATACGTGTAACAGTATATTCCTTTCTCTTTAAAAAGGGATAGCGCTGGACTGAGGGTGGGCCAGGTGTGGTCCATGTTTGGGTCTCTGACCTCTACCTCCAGTGGCGGTCATGTTTATCACAGTCCCAGCAGGGTTTAACACTGTGACTGGTAACTGTAGGTGAACGTGCGAACGCTCTGCGTGGCAGGGTGTCATTTTGTGTCAAAGGATCACACTGGCAGCCCATCATGAAGAGGACCCTCGCTGGTTCTTCCGGCTTTGGTGAGGAAATCTGTGGGCAATAAGCAGAAAACCGGGCACCACATCGAGCCTGACCGCCGCAGCGGCATTCCGAGCCGCTGAAGCCATCGGCCTGGCAGCAGGAAACCAAACACACCATTTTGTGTTTATTGAAGCAGTTTGTGTTTATCAAGCAGTTTATTCAGAACTGAGCTAATTCAACTCACAGCCAAGAAACCGAGAAACTGGTAAAATCCATAAACTACCACACAACATGGCATTAGGAGATTCAGAGCGCACAGAGAAAAACAGTGTTTTTCCTTTAGATCCAGTTTATTAGGTCCAGTGAGCTTTGTGACATCAATGCTACTGAAATGAATTCAAAGGATGCCAGTAAGAAAAATAAAAACTTTTCATTATGTATTTAAAAATAAATTGAATAAAAAAAATAAATAAAAAATTGACAAGGATAAATGACAATGATACGATTATTTCCAGATCTAATAATCCACCCAGGGACTGGTTTTCCATATAACTGACCTTCTCTCTCCACAGTATGAAAACTGAAGCAGTATAACACTAATAGCTTTTTGCCACTGCTTGGTATCAACTCCATTTGGCTCTACTTGCTTTAAGTACCAGGTACTTGTTTTTTTCCTCTGCAGCTAGTACAACCACAATGTAGCGTCGTCACTATGGCGATGATGCACACAGCTATCATGACGTCATCTTCAACAATGGAGGATATAGAAGGGATACTGTTCATGAATGAACATTCAAATAAATTAGCCAAAGAGCTGTCCCTTTGCCTGGTGCTGCTGGCCGTACATAAATAATAAGAAGAATACAAACGTGATTGTGATAAATACGGTTAAATACTTCATATATAATACAGTTAAATGGTGCAGGTAGAGTGTGAGTGCAGTCATGTTTAAGATGGAGCTCGAAGTGACGCTTAAATGAATAATGGTTCCAACACATCATCTTCCGTCTCGATCAACGGCTTTTTCAGATAATTTCACCACAAAGAGCAGTTTTCAGTCTCACGTGTCAGTTCCCAGCGGAGGACAGACTTCAGCTTATTTTTGGATGATGGATTTGGCTTTTAAGTAAATGACAGGAGACTGTTTTGGTCTGATAAACACTGCGCACTCACTCTTGACAAGTAGCTGGAATAAAAGCGAGGCTCCACACCTTTCAAATGGGAGACAAAACAGCGAGATGACAAACCCAGACTGCTAAAAATGGGGTTTAAAAAAAAAAAAAAAAAAGTGGATCAACTGTGTGTTTTGCAACAGAAAACTGTCGCATGAAAGAGCTGAAGTGGCACAAGTGTGTGACGATGAGCTCGACGAGCGTCCTGCTGAGTCAGTGCACACACACAAATGTCAGAAACTATAAGTTGTACACACAAAAAGACACATACTGTAGATTCATGCACACATTCCCACACACACACACACACACACACACACACACACACACACACACACACGCTAAAATAGACAATACATAAACGTAACATGTAACACATTCAGACACACACAATACACTCACAGGCTGCAGCACACAGGAGCAAAGCTGCCATTCAATATTTACGACCTGCAGATAAACACGCAACGTTTAACACAAGCAAACATAACACACACACACACACACACACACGGAGTCAATACTCGAGACACTGTATTCTTAACTGTACTGTCATGCTTGAGCCTGTCAGTCTTTAAAACGAGCTCTACCCTTACTCACTCAAACACACACACACAGGGTCAATAACCCTAATTGCTGTCTGTCTCACTCAAGCTATCACTAAGCCTTCAACCTCCTCCTACCATGAACACACACCATCTCCATCCTCCTGTTATATACACACATGCACGCACACACACACACGCACGCACGCACGCGCACACACGCACACACACACACACACACACAGCTTCTCTCCTCCCTCTCCACCCATCCATCCATTACATTCTGTCATTTATGTCAATCATCGACTATCACAGCTTCCTTTTTTAAATTCTCCTCCTCGTTTCCCCGTCACTCTCAGCTTCACTGTAGCTTCAGCAGCTCCTACGTTCTCTCTCGCTCTCTCCTTCATCTCTCTCTTATTTCACCGCTCACTCTGCTCTCACTCTCAGTTCACAGTCTTGAATGTCTGATTGAAAGAGAAATAAGGTCTGCAACGGACACAAGAGCCCACATATTCATTCATACTGGGTTACTGGTTTTGGAGTTAAATCTAAGCGGTTTTGGGTTGTGCATGCTTTGGCCTCCAGGGTTGTATAAACTCAACATGACGTGTATTCTACAAGATTCTTGTTGCATTTAACAAGACTTTGAAATCGTTGGAAGTTCCCCTCCAGACACGTTTACAAAAATACTCTGCTATGATTCATATTTTGTTTAATGTGGTTTTCCCAAATAAGAAGTGAAACATTCAAAGATTTGAAAAGGAGCTGGAAGCACATTTATTCTTACTTCCTCATTGAGAAATCTGGATCAGCCCTTGTGCCCCGCCCACCACCGCTGCTTATGCTAGGTTGACAGGTGAAAGAGCAGAGAGCGTCAAGATGGTTAGCGTTAGCGGAAACATCAGAGAAACTCAGCCACATATTTGAGCCTCAGTCAGACTCAAATGAGGAGCCTTTCGTCCAACAAAATCAGCGACTAGCAGATGTATCAAACAATAAGCACAGTCAAAATCTAGTTATGTTTGTTAGCTTGTAACTGGCAGTGACTGACACAGTGTTAGCAGTTGTGCTAATGGAAAATCTCGCTTTCTGTACTGACAAGGTTTCAGGTACAGCTTAATACCTGCCATTAAACTTCCCCACTCGGCGTGCCTATTTGTTTATTTCTTTGGGACTCCATTAGCTTTTGCCACAGCAGTCACTAGTCTCCCTGGGTTTTTATTAAACGATAACTGAAGGTAAGGCTAATCAAAACATGTTGGTCCACAAACCCATGATGTAAAAGAAACCTGGTTTTGTCCAATCAGACAACTGGCCTTCACTCCCATCTTACTTTCTTGATCTTTGCTGACGAAAGCAGCTTTAGTAAGTGGTGCATTCAGAGATGGAATTCTGCATACTTAAGCTGAAAGTGGTGATGATTAGCCCAGCAGTGTCCACAAGCACTTGTCATCTATAGAATCAGTGTTTTTTTGTTTTTTGTTTTTTTTTTTCCATCATTCTCAGCAAACCCCTCAGATAACTGTGCTTCAAAATCCCAAAACAGTAGGTGATCTACAAAGGGCATGTCAGTGAGCAGTGATCACGGCATGTTCAAAGTGGGTCATGTTTCACCTGTTTTACCTGTTACAACACTCTACTGAACACTAGCAGATGCTCTACATTATGTCATACACCCCAGTCAGATGATGCCTGACTTCATAAACTGTCACATGTGTGTCTTCGTCCGTATGAAATGTGTTTGGTACATTGAGTTTTGCTCTTGAGATTCAACTCTTCATACCCCAAATTATCCAAAAAAGCACAAGGGTCAGAGGAAGCAGGGCTCACCAACATTACTCTTTCATCCCTTTGGTTTCTGTCAGTATAAATCTACACAGATCTGTCAGGGCATGGCAAGACTTTTGGGTAATGAAATCTTCAAACTACAAACATCAAGGTGTGACAGCACTTTTTACAGTTTTATTTTGGCCACACTAACTTTTAATGATTTACACTTTTGTGTGATAGAGATCTTTTCTTTTACATTGCCTGTTGATTAACTTTTCTGTTGTCTCTTCAACCATGATCACACAGTAAAAACTGCTCGTGCTAAACAACCAATTTTTTAAAAAAAAAAGACATTTTTACAACAGCAAATGCTAAATACTTCTTGACTTGGGTACACGCTGCATTCCCACTGTGCTCCATCAATCAATACTAGCAGAGCAGTAACACTGAAATTCATTTATATGAAAATGTTGCGGGTTACTTATTACTTTCAGATTGAGCATCAGGCTGTGGTGAGATCTCAGAGAGCACATTCATGGTAAGTGCCGATGTGCCTGAGCTAGTCAACCACGGTAATTATCTGGCAGATAATATAAACACTCAGGGCCCCAACCTCTAAAACGGCAATCTCATCACTAAGCCGATCTTTGTCTGCTGCATCATAAAGGCAGAGATGTTTTCTGCAGCTGAGACGTATTCAGAGGCATGTTCAGACCAGCTGAGACATCTGCTGAGCTGAGGTGAAGATCAGCAGGATGAATGGTTTTGGTAAACATTTGTGATTGCTGACACATGGAGAAAAGATAAAGATGCAGATTTTCATATATTTGGGTGGGGTGGGGGGGTTAAGTTTTTGTTGAGCAGAGTTTTAGGCTTTTTTTTCCCCAACATCAATTTCCAGCTTAAAAATTAGCCTACTGAGTCTCATTATGGTCTCTCTCTCTCTCTCTCACACACACACACACACACACACACAATAAGTATATACCAGGTTAATTGAACCTGGGAGCTATGAATGTACCACAACAAAGAGCAGTGGCATTTGGGAAATCGAGGAGGATTACACACTTACAGCACATAAAGTAAGTCATTTGCTCATTCACATGCATACATGTTCACACACACACACACACACACACACACACACACACACACACACAAATGTAGTTGCTTTCGCACCCTGTTGCTTTCTTCCTCTGCAAAAAGGCAGAGCGAAAACATTTCTCATCCCTTCATGCTTTCACCCTGAGCTACCCACTGACTGAATTAAACCACAGAGAGAGGAGGTGAGATGTGAATTACACAGCGTAACCTGTCAAGGTCACTTCAACTCAGCAGCTAACTGCTTTCCAAAGAGTGTATTTTTCTCTGAAAGACTGTTTCCTATGAATTCATTCTGCTTTACTGAGGCCTGTCATGGTACTTTTGTGTGTGTGTGTGTGTGTGTGTGAGTGAGAGAGTGTGCGGCTGCTCGCTATTTAAAGCTACCTCATCTGTGGCAGCTGTATGCAGAGCTGAAAAAAAACAAGTCCCTCAGGTAAAGAATCCTTTTAGGTTTTTTTTTTTTTTTTTTTTTTTAATTTTAACATTTTCCAATCTCATCAAGTTTAACACCAGATCAAAGCTTATTTTATGCTCTCTCGTTCAATTTCCAACAGCCAGCAAACAATTTAGACAAGAGTGTTCTTTCAGCTCACTTTGAGGCACTTTTTGGAAAGACCCCTTTCCTGTTTCAACTGACAATAACCCCCCCTGCACAAAGACGGGTCCATACTGAAATGGCTATCCCTGTTTGGAAAGCCCACCCAGATGTGTAGCAGCAGGTTAATGCCAATGAATTTGTAATTAGATATAAAATAACTGCATGTAATATGAGCATAGCTCATATGCCAAATATGCACCTATGCTCTATTTATGTGACAAGATTATAAGATTATCTCTCATACTCAAAATGTATACAATCAGTTAATCAGTTATTTATGTCTATGGTTTTTTATTTGTACTACTAATGTCAGTTTCCCTTGTTATTGTCATTCTCATTATAATATTACAGGTTTTCTTTTTTGTTAAATTTGCACTAATGTTGGTTTACCATTTGTTTTTCCTAATGTGTACAGTTTGTCTGGCACTGGATGTGTGTTATTTTTTGTGTATTTTGTGTCTACTAATTGAATATGGGTAGATTATTCAGGTGTCCACATATTTTTAACCATGTAGTGAAATCCAGTTTATCTACCAAGTAAACTAATAAACCTAAACAACCTGTGAATTCTGTTTCACCTGTTTGGATTTTTTATTTTTTATTGTATCATTGTTAAACCTGCTGCAATATAAATATATATATATAAAATCTCTTTGTGCTTAGATTTCAAGCCCCAAATCCTGACACTTAAAGATGAGGTTTTAGACAGCTGAAAGGAAGTCTGCTATAAAACTCCACTGTAGCTGCAGCCGAAGTTCAACAATGAAATGACTAACAAAACGGCAGTGGAAGACACATTGTAAAAAAGTGATTTTTTTTGTGTGTGAACATTTCAGGTGTTTCTTTGGAGGATGCTTAATCTTGTGCGGCAGCAGCTGCTAATTAGGCTGCGTAGCAGTGAGGCGCACACAAGCAAATACAAACATATTCTGTATATAATGTGTTAGAGTTAATATTCCACACATATAAAAACAATGGGGCAAAAAAGAATCCTTAACAAGAGTATTAATAACAAAGGAACAATACAGCAACACTTCCAACACAAAGCTGCACATTTTCAACTACAGATGCTTTATGATAATGCTGCTGTTTTGCCCAATTGTTCTTCTCCCTATATACATACTGTGTACATATACAGTATGTTCTTGTTTTGTGACTTATGAGGACATTCACAAGGACATACAATGTGAGGACTTCTATTCATTTATTGAGAGGGTTTCATTCCCCTAAGGTTTACCTGATCTGACTATAAAACTCATCAGAGTCACACTGTTCCTTCACTACCTTGAACACAGGCACTGAAGTTGATGAGTCAATCCAAACTACACTGTCCTGCTGTGGTAAACACTAACTAGTGCACCAAATGTATATTATTAGGCATTTGAACCGAGTGGCAGGGAAGATAGAAAGCATTGAGAAACAGACTAATGCATTGTTGGTTTTAGTCATTTTGTGGTATTTGCTGACAATTAGAAAAATATAGAATAATTATATAAATAAAATAGAATAACAACAGACCTAAGCCTCAATAGCTAAATACTACTCTAACCCTAAAAGTAAGCCTTAAACTTAAATGTTAATTTTTAAACTGTATTCTCAGCCCAGTTATTCCCAAATGGGTGATGAATTGCCACAGTGTCCCCGTAGGGACAGGTCATGTCCCCACAAGTTGGTTAGTACAACGTACAAATGTGGGTTGTCTCTCTGTCTCCCAGTAATCATAGCAATACATACTCTAAATCACACTGGCCCCAAATCTAAAACAGGTAATGTCAAAACAACAGCAAAGCAGTGCAGAGGTATCATCAAACCATGAGACTGAGGACTGTTAGGGACTCCATCTCTTAAAGCACGTCTCGAATGGGAAGCCTGACTCACTCTTCAGAGCGGGAACACTGGGTCTCTGAGGCCACAGACCCCAGTGGAGCTGCATATGTCACTCCTTAATTACACACAATATGTTCAGAAGATGCAAGACATCAACACCTTAAATAATTTGGATAGAATATACCACTTCAAGTTGAGTGGTTGGCTAGAAAATGTCTGACTCCAGCTTACATGGTTCTTAGATTAGATGAAATGAAAGTTTAATGATCCCTGTTGGTAAATTGGGCCATTGCTGCACCCAAGAAAAAAAAAAGTTAAACGTAGATAGGGAGACAGTAAATTGAGATCACAGTAGGAAGTAAACACATTTCATACAATACAATGGAAATGGAAGATGTACCACTCCAAAAGGTCAACCTGAACAACCATATAGGTTGTTTGTCCCTATGCTCAGATACGACCCACAGGTGTGTACCAGCAGCAAGCCATCATTGTCATGGTAACGATAACACAACCCTTAGTAGTGTACCACCAGCTTGTGTACTGAACCTTCGTCATCATGGTAACAAAAATAAACACATGGGTAAGGTTGGTTTGGTTTACGGTCAAAAGCTACTTGGTTATGTTTAGCAAAAGCTCATGGTTTGGGTTCAAATAAGTAATTCCTTAAAGTTAGAAGACCTTTGTTATCATGGTTACATTAATAATGTTGTGTCTTCACGGCAGATTGGAGGCTACAGTGAGTCGCTAACAGACAGTGACAGGGCCGGGGCTAGCTGGTTAGCATGCTAACTTCAGTGGAAGAAAAGACATTATAGAGACGAGTTGCTTTTTATCATTGGAGACAGCTCTTAGTGGGTGAAGGAAGGATGTTCGTTGCTGAACTTGCAATGTTTCCTCTATACTGGTAAGTAAACAGCTGCTAATGCTAACATTGGCTTTGTAGCAATAGCAAAACTTGGCTCGTTTAACTATTGGTTTTGACAGGAGAAACTAAACGGGTCTGCTGTATGAAAGTCCTTTGTTTGCTCTCCCTCCTTTGCTCCTGTGATAATTATTATGGCCTCTAGAGGTCACCTAACGATAAAACATAACTGTGGTTCATAATAAGCTGCTAGCACAGATGACCAATGGGCTAATTTGTGACATCTCCACTACTCATATAGGTTTCCATCTTGTATGTCATTATACACAAGGCTTCTCATCCGCTTCCTCTCGTGTCAAATGCCAGAAGTTGTCATCATCCATTTATTACCAGACACATAAACAGCTTCAAGTGTGGACACATTGCTTTCCAGATATGAGACAGATAGCACAGCCTTTTTGATTTTTGAAGTCTTCGACAGGTAATTAGTTGCAATCTTTTCCAGTTCTTCCTTCGGGCTTAACAGTATCTGTCTGAATTAGAGTGAGGAGCAGTAAAGGAAATGGTTCCTGAGTTATCTTCACACGGAGCTGAACAGTAGTAGACACTTCATTTGCAAGATAAGGTTAGCCTTCCATAGCCGGACCTTTCCACTCACGTCGTTTTAGTACTGTGACTGCAGAAGAGAAAAAAAAGTAACTGACTGAAATGGGAATGGAGTCGGGGGAAAAGTTTAGTGAGAGTCCATACTTCTTCAAACAGAAGAAATTCAGTGTGGTGTATGTATCAAAAGTCACTCTGTAAGTGTTTAGCTGGCATTAGGACACCTTTGGACGCAATTCCAACAGATGAAGTGATTGGTCAAAACACGAGGACAAAATAAAGGCTTGATATAAAAAGAAACAGGGTGGAAACTAATCAGCCTTTATCATCCGCCAGCTGTAGAGTTAAGTGGAAGTTGGTATTTTCCAGTAATCAGTGAAAATTAAGATCAGATGGTTCAAGAAAAGGCCAATCACATTTCCCTCTCCACTAGTGGTGGTGCAAAAAGCAGGAATCATTTTTCTCTGTAAAACATGCAGTGAGCCAGACTGAGATCAGATAAATAAAGTAGGCCTTCAGTTATTCAAAATGTAATTACCCAGTGCTGTAGCTGCTCAGGTCTGCCTGCAGGTGAGTATTCTCTGAATGAGAGGAATACACTGCAAATGAAACATGGTTCATGCCGGTGTATTAACTAGGAAGCTTTCACCAGAGAGTGCAGTGTTCAGTTCAGTTCAGTGCTTTAAGGACTGATTGCCCAAATTGTACTGTAACATGTTTACAGTCTGGTTTCTCTAGTTTTCTAAATATTGACATCCAACCCCCGGGAATTTTTACTTTAAAATAAAAAGTAAACAGGAAAAAAAGTGTAGAGGGAATAAAAAAAAAAAAAGGAAAAACAACATGTGCATGGAAGATATCAAACCCTGACGGGTTTCTAAAAACATCCTATCCCTACAGAGCAAAATAAGAACTACATGACAAAGAAAGAAATGAGTGAACAAGTAAATACAAACAACATGAAGCGTTAATGGTACAAATAACAACATGTACAATTACAAAGAGGAAGTGGGTGAATTAAAGTAGATCTCTTTAACCTAAATAGGAGCTACAAGCACAGTGTGGAGAAGCCTGAAGGCAAATAATAGATGCTGCTGTAGAAGCAGTAGTTAAAGTAATTGTAATGGCCGTCATAGTGGGAACAGATGTTATTTAAATGCTCCGCTTCTACTTCTAAATTTTATGCAAAACATCTTGAGCACTGTTCACTCAGGACCGATTTCTTTGGGGTACTTAAAAGTGTGGAGGGCTTCAGTGTAATCCAGGTGTTCTTCAGTGAGTCCTCAAAGGTTCAAAACAAGGTGCTTTGTCACTGTTACACAAATTATCAACATGACTGGTTCAAAAATGTTCTTAACCTGGTTTCAATGAAGATCATGGGTCATTCAAGTTACATTCAAGAGTCAACCAATCAGTACTGCCTTAGTGTTAATGTGTGTGCAGCACAAAAACTAAAAGCAGTTTTCCCAAAATAAGTGTCTGCACGTGGGACTTTGAGTATTAGTGAATCACTTAAATAGGTCAAATAACAACTATGGGACCAGTTATTAAGGAAGTGACGTATGATGGCATGTTGCCATTTAGGGCTTTATAAATAAACCAATGTCTGTTATGTCTTACTGTTAGAGATCCCCACTTCTTGGGGATGGTCTAATATTCTTTCTCTCTTCCAAAATATAGTTTTAAAGAAAAAGAAGTTCTCCTGGTTATGTTGCAGAATACAGACATGAAATATTTGCTCTGAATGCCAAAGTGTGTTTTTTGCCACTCTGACTGACCAAAATGTCTCTAATTGGTCCATGTGCCCCTGTGGTTAGCCCAGCTCCCACCCCTTTGATCTTAATGCCACTCATTCCAAGGTCGTTTGCAAAATTAATGCTGTTTTTTTTTTTTTTAATTCTCCTCCCTGCCACTTGGACAGCCTCTGCATGTCAATGCTTTGAAGGAATTACCAGTCATTGGTAATCTACAAGCACACTGAGCAAAATGGAATAAACATTTCGCAAAATATATCAAAAACAATTGTTAAGATGTCTACATACATCATAATACAGCCACTTTAGGCAAATAAATGTAAAATAATCATCAAACTAAACAGTAATTTTCCACAGTGTTATTCATCCCATGTGAGCAGGGTGTCATAGAATCACAAGTGCCTCTGTTGAGTGTCAGACCCAAGAATCCATTTGCTTATCACCACCTATTCAACTACTCAGGACCACAGGAGTCGTTTTTTTGTTTGTTGTGCATCTGCATCAATAAATATAGACAAGGAACACACAAGAGACACACGACAAAGAACCAGAGCTGGAGCAGCTGTCGCAGGGCACAGAAACAGATTTTAGATTGCTTGTGAGGCTCTGTTAAGGCATCACATTTGCTGCATTGTGACAGCAAGATCCACTCCACACTACATCATCACTCCTGAGTCTGGGACATTTGATAAACAGTCTGTGGTGCAGACTAATGCACCACCTCAGCTTGAATTTTTTAAGATCTCAGGTGTGGAAAAGCACACTTCCACGTTCTAGCACTGTAGATGCCCTGAAAGTTGTCCTCTACATATTTAAACATCCAAGCGGCTGCCCTGCTGAGTTTAGCCAAACACAGATTTAAAGGTGGAAGAATATGGAGATAAAAGCAATGTGATCTTCTGCGTCTGGTAGACACTGATTCACACTGTTTTCCAGTGGTGCTTTTTCTGCATGTGAAGTTGTGAGAGAGAATTAGGGGACTCGCTGGGAAGAAATGCTCTGCTTTGTGTTTTGAAACTATTCTAAGTCCCACTTTTTTTTTGCTGATCGCTTTGTTCAACTACTGATGTGCTTTGGCTGCAGCTTCAGAAAGGATTGTTTGGGGAAAATCCAATTTTGCTCTTTTATCAGGTAGAAGAAATATGTCCTCCAATTATTATGAACTCATAATAATTATCAACTCCTCATTGTATTTGTTGTTGCTTGTTGTGCAGAACCAGGGAAGACAAGCGTCCACTTTGTGGAAGCAAATGGGGGAAAAAAAGAAAGAACTTGCAGGTTGAGAGACACTTCATTTCTGCTGAAGATACTTCTTAACATTGTGTGCATGGTGGTGCATAAAGAAACTCTAATGCTGCAGAACTGTATGAAAACATGAGTTCTACCTCTGCCTCTATGTTGATCATCTAAATTTGTGATTTACATATTTATTCCACCACTGTGCTGCCCTACTGAGAGTCAGAAAACACAGAAAATCAGAGAGAAAAAAAGTGGCCAATGCTCTGCAGAGAATGATTCATACCACTTCAGATGAGCTTTTGCATTGTGTATTTTATGTAGGGCAATCAGTATCACTATTATTTCAAACTTCTACCTCCATTACAATTAATGAATGATTATGTTGCTACTTACTGAGCTTTCTTTTTTGAGCCATGCACTCTCTGGGGGCGTGTGTGGAGCAGAGACTTTGGCGCATGGCGGTTTGTGGCAAGCATACACTCACCAACCTATCACACAAAAGTAGCCACGCCCTCAATTATGCAGAACTTTAAGCGTTAATAAAATTTAAACAGATTAGTTATATAAAAATGTACCCCCCGTACAGTTGTCACGATTGGGGAAATCTGGGTTTTTGTTCCAGGCTGTAAACTTGTTTATTTCTGCTGTACAATGGCAGTTGGCACTTCACTATTGGCTTTTCACGCTATTCACTTCAAATTCACCACTGTCTGGTAGTTTCAACTGAGGTAACCCAATCAGGAGGCAAGGAAGGTCAATTCAGAGGCGTCATTGTTTCCAAAAGTCTCACTTTCTGTCCATCCAGACTACCTCACCAACTAAAACAGGGCTAACATTGGTTGAATGGGGCAGAGGCATGAGGTAGTATTTTTTTAAGGGGACATTTCATGAACGCACACATTGAGTAAACTATTGACCAAATTTACCAACATGAGCAAGATTAAGTTGTTGAGAGGTTCTAAATGCCGGCTAATTGCCCAGCCCCAATTATATGTGGAGAGAATTTAGGGATTTCACTGTAGCTTAAGAAAATGTGCTTTCTGGCAATTTCCCCATTTTTCACTGCGCTGTTGCCAAACCCCAAAACAAAACTATTCAACTGAAACCAGCCAACATCAGCTGCCCAATTCAGTAAATCCCATCATTTGAAGAATCAGACTTTTCAAATCACTCCGTTCAACTGTGAATCCAGTGTTGCTGTTTTTCCAGCCTTCAGAAATTACTGCAAACTGTCTGAGAGATGAATGCTTTATATTACAAAACTGTACAACATTCAATAAGTAACTGTAGTGCAAGGGATTTCTTTAAAATACTGATTTTTGTTGTTGTTGTTCTGAAACCAAAGTGAGGACAAATTTGGAAAAAAAAAAAAGAAAAAAAAGTGCAAAGACTAAATCAGAAGCAGTTTCTCTAGGCCAAATTCCCTCAGCTCTATATGCAGGTTCTCTCATTTTTTCACTCCACTGTGATTTGCATTTTTATCTATTTTGCATTCACTTCCACTTTTGTCTTCTTCTCTATTTTTTTTTTTTTTTTTTTTTTTTTTCAATCAGCACCCAAGGCAACGCGGCGGAAGATTACGAAGTTTCAGGCAACAAAATAAAGTGTACAAAAACAGCTTTACTGGAAAAAAGACCAAATGGAGAAGGTGTGTGTGTGTGTGTGTGTGTGTGTGTGTGTGTGTGTTTGTGTCTACCTGACAGAGTGTGGAGTCCGGAAACCAAACAACAACTTGATTCAACACATCATACACTCCCGCTGGATTCAGCTGCCATCACCATAAACAAGTTTAACACTGAGAGGAATTTCCGGTCTTTCCGCAGGCTACAGGACGACTCATACAGAATAAAGAATGCTAAAGATTTCTCGGCCATCTCCCTCCCAACCTGCATGAGCTAGATTTCTCTGTAAAAATGCATCCATTCTATCAGTAAAAATCATAAAGTGAAGCTGCAACGCGATATCACACAGGCGCAACATTGCAACATATAAATGGCCGGGCTCAGGACTACAGAAGTTTTACAATCCTAACTGGTTTTGAAATTAGGTTGCCTTCACAGGTGTTCTTCCCTCTAATCTCAAACACGCACACATGCAAACATGCAAGACAATAATGGCACATCACACACAACATGATCGCATGATCATGTCAGAGGGAGCAATCAGGGGGCGATGCACCGCCTCGCGTGATCTCATGGGGACGCAGATGTAAACGAAACAGAGGCTCTGGTGGAACAACTTGTTGTACTGTTAGTAAAACTTTACGGTGAGGAAAAAACTAAAACAGAAGGCTGATGCAGTCTAAATGAAAAAAAATAGTTTCTTCAGCAAGGACTGGAGGTTTAGTTTTAATAGCCAGCAACAGTTGTATGGTAGCCGATGTTAGCCTGAGGGGCTAGAATGTTTGCTGTTGGCTGGCAGCACCATCAACTGCTCTGTAATCATAAGCTGTGTCCCAATTCAGAGGCCGCATCCTTTGCAGACTGCATTTGAAAACCGATTATGTCACAGCAGCACGACTAGGCTGTTCCATTTCAAAGGCTCCTTCAAATGCAGCCGAGAAATGTGGCCTTCTTTTCCCGGGCAACGAAGACTCCAATAGGGGATCCTTAGTGGCCCAACCTATCCCAAGATTCAATCAGTAATGAAAGCAAACAACACCAACAGTGAGCCCAAGGATTACTCAAACCAAGGGCCTTAAAACCTCAAGTTTCGTGACAAAAAAAAAAAGGTATGTGTTCTCAATGTTGCTAGGCAACAGGACTCGCACTTCGTGACGCAATGGTAAGGGTAGGTGCAGCTGGCAATACAAAGCGAAAGTCCTCCATAACCCAGATCATCTCATTTTGGTTCGGCCTTTGCTTTCTGCGACAGCTACAAAGGACCACAGCTTCATAGACCACGTCCTAGAGGGAAAACTTCCTACTTTTGTAAACTCTAACATTTCTTCAGTCCATGACCCGAACTGTAAGTGAGCAACGGATCTTTCTCGTATCCACAGCTGACTGTCAACCTTTGCTGGTTCCAGTATGAGATGATGTTTTCTGAGACAACTGCTGGTTGTTGTTGAGATACTGAATAATGCTGTGTATCTCCAGAAAGGCCTGCAGCAGTCCCTGAATAGCGGCACCACACTTTAACAGTTCTGCAAGGTTGAAACTCTTTCTCTCCTTCCCAAAGGCCATCCCTCTTCTCCTTTTTTGCATTCATGTAAAGAAAAAAAAGAAGCAGCCAAATGGTGTTTTTCTTCACTAACTTATCACTACCAGCCACAGTCTGCTGTTTCACAATGGCAGAAAATAAATATTTGGGTTGAGATAAGATTTGTCCTCCCTGTTGCTAGTCTTATTGTTGGAGACAAACAGCAGAGTTAACGTTCGAAAGCATCCATCTCCCCCTCCAACCTCCATCTCTTCTCTCCATTCCTCTCATATTTGTGTTGTGGGAAAACAGAGGAAAGAAGAGGCAGAAAACCTTCCACATATACAAATAGAGACACATGGAGCAAACCTGTCACTTCACAGCCTCAGATTTTATACACACGCAGTCAAACACACTCATGAACTCACAGAGGACAGGAGGGTGAAAAATGTCAAAGCAAAAATCTATGGTGCATTTGGACTGAAACACTTCTTCACCTATTTTCTATTTCCACATATTTTCCATCCCAGCATGCACTGGCTGAGATCCCAGGTGCCAACCCTGCTACAGTGGAGGTGAATGAAGTGAGTGAATCACATTTCTGATGCTCAAACTAATGAACTTAACATTTGAAAAACTCAACATAAACATCTTTTTCTGGAAACAAAACCTGTTGCAGATCTCATCTGATGATTTGCCGATGCCTCTTGCTCATAGACTGTAAATAAAAATGGATGTAGACTCCGGGTCTGAAAGGTGAAGCTAATGCTGAAGTGCCTTAAACCTGCATTCTATCTAATGACCATCAGGGGGCGACTCCACTGGTTTGGAAATAAAAGGTCTGAATGTATTGAAGTCAATGGGAAAATGTCTCTACTTCTCACTTGATTTATTACCTCAGTAAATATTTTCCTAATGAGTTTATGGTTTCAATCTCTAGTTTCAAGTCTTCTTCAATACAACATGATGTTCATTTTTTAAATGATGGTCCCATCTTGAGGAAAATAGACGATAATGCAGGGTATGCATCAGGGCGTGGCGACCGTGTTATTGACAGACTGTACCACACAGGACGACCTGCCTGAGGACAGAGTACAGAGCAGGTCAGATATATCTCTCACTCCTACTCAGTAGCAGAACCTCGTCTTCTGGTTTCAAAAAACCAAGATAGCGATGGCCAAATTACAAACTTGAGGCTTCAAAACAGCAGTTCACACACCAACGGATGACGTCATGATGCGTTTGCCAGTTGCTTTTGCTACCACCTACCTTTTTCTCCAAGCAATCAACACACCATACCACAGCTGTATACTGGAACCAGATGTGCACCTGAAACTCACTGCCTTTATCCTGGAGATCGCAAGGTGCCACATTTCTCACTGCGATTGTGCTCAGCAGTTGCTTTTATTATAAGCTAGTGCACAGAGAGGGCAGGAGGGAGGGAGGAAGAGAAATGATGTTGCCTGAGTCCAATTCTATTTCTGTTGCTGGTTAGAGACCGCAGCTCATCTGAGGTGTTGAGAGGAATCAATACTGATTTGTGCTTTGACTTTTCTCCTGATTAGCGATCGTAGCTTGCTGAAGGCTACTCATCTGTGCTCATGCTCATATGGGTCATTGAGATTTCTGTAATCTCTGTTAAGACAGTAGCTGACCTGGAAGTCTAACCTGCTCTAATCTTTGAGAAATACTTGTAATTGTTGTTTTGTTTTTCTGCAAGACAGTGTAGATGTCTGTCTTCTTCTGTGGTTCATAGTGGCAGACAAACTGCTGATGTTAATAGGACATTTGGAGGTTTAAGTCTCAAAGGTCAGCAGAGTGTGAACAGTAGCTGAGAGACGACAGGTGCTCAGGATTCTTCAGCGTCTGCCTCCATCTTTCTAGTTTAGCTCCCCATCGTTTCCTTTCCTCCAGGGAATCTTCTCATCCTAAAAATACTCAGATTCTTAAAAAGAAACTGTCTATAAATTATATTCATGTGGTTTGAAAAGTGTCAAAATGTCTTTTACAGTTAGTAAAAAGTAGATAGTAGTGTATGTTTAATTTTTTCAAAGTGAATGCTCACTGTCAAGTCTTAACAAGCTCCACCAAGTGATTGCCACTTTGGTCATGCATGCAGGGAATCTTCTTGTGCATTCTTTACGTTAATGCGAGGAGTTCACAAGCCATTGGACATTCATTTAAAAGGTTTTACTGGCTGATCAAATGTCAGTGCTGTTGCATATAGATTTAGCAGCTGTGGTCTGTTGACAGGAGAGCAGAAAGTTGTCCAAATCTAAATGTGAAGATCAATTTTTATTAGGATAGGAATTGGAACACGCTAAGAGAGCATAAAAATGGTCATGTTTCTGGTGAACGGTCAACTAAACGTATCCGTTTGATGCTACTGAACATGAACGTGCACCAGAAGGCAGCGGTCAAAAAGCTGTTTGCCAACCACCAAAAACCATCAGAGGAAGTACAACTGTGTTTTACGGTGTTTTCTGGCATGCAAACTGAAGTCAATCTTTCAAGCTAGTGACTGCAATGAAGCCGGTGGTGGAGTTTGTATCAGCCTGTTTTCTATTTTATGTTTTTGAACTGCTGCATAATTTGGTGCATGCAGGCTAAATCAAATTTCTATTGCATCTGCAGTTCACCTTTACTGCACCTTGTTTTCACTTTCTGCAGAATAAAAATGTAAATAGAGCTGAATTACATTAGTAACCTGGTCTGTTCTGAGCTGTCCTGTTTGGTTTTTCTTGTCTTTTGAAAGTAATCTCTCTCTGTGATTCTGTAGTAGTAGCCTATAAGGTAATGTGGCAAAGATTGGGGGCTGGGGATGGATGGGTAGGAGGTATGAGCTTTGCGCAACCTCTTACTTGCAAAAGACTAAGTTGCACAATTAGTGACTAAGTAAACATTTTTCTGTTGCCCCTTCAGAATAAAAGTCTCCCAGCAAGAGAGACAGTGCATGGACAGAGAGTTTTCAGCCTGGATTAACAGTAGCTGCATCATCGTTGCACCTGTGACAGTAGACAGGATAAAGTGGATCAGGACAAGATGACTGTAAGGACAGAGATGTAGGAAAGGAACAAAACGGTAAACTGCTGTTTAAAAATCACTCCCCACGCCAGAATTAAGCTTTTACTTAAATAATACTGACTGATATTGCACATAACACCACATCATTGATAAACCTTATTGTCATCGACCGGAGTCCTATTGTAGGAAACCACATCCCCCAAATGTTCACAAATGACATGCGTGTTTTTGCCTTTTCTTTTTATTTCTTTCACTTCATACATTTTATACTTTAAAACCAATTCTTCCCCAGCACTCAGGTTTTGCTGCTTTGTTAAATTTTCAGTGGCTTTAAAGACCTCTTAATAAGTATTGAATTTGTCTTTGTGAGACCTGTAGATACTGCACCCAGTGTTCTTCAATGTTCTCTCCCCTTCCTCCATTTTCTCCACTGCCACCCCTCTCTGTCCCTCGTTACTGTCTCCTCTCATCTCCCCCGCTTCCTCCCTCCATCTCATCCACCTCATTCTCTCTCTTTCTCATTTCTCTGATCTGCCCTGCTCACATTTTCATTGGATTGGGTGTGGCCCTTCGGGACCCTAAATCCAATCCTCTGCTCAGAGTCCCGTCGGCATCGGATCGTAGCTTCACTTACGATGAGAAGCACATTACTGCAGCAACACGCAGATACATGATATAGACCCTTGCCTGAGATCATGGTTTTCAATTTTCTTTTTATACTTAGAGAGAATTTGGTGAGGCATACATGTGCATCGCTTTACATAATTTACCATTTCATCACTCACTATTTCTCAAAATAGAGAAAACATCTCATGTCATGCATCCTCATTCGAGCCTACTGTTGTTTTACTTTATATAAACACAAAGGGCGTACACTACAGGGACGCAAACACATATAGGCTGACTTAAATGCATGTATCAAACCCACTGTGGAATCAACTCTGTCTCCTAAAAATGATGTTTCTATACAACGATCCTGGACTGGTTTAAAATAGAAAAAAATTCACTGGGATTTCAGACACACGTTTATTTATATTTAACCAGAACCAGAGTCTTTCCTGAACCTCTGGACTATGGATGTGAAACCCTGTCTCTGGTGTGACTGTGCGTGCCCACCTCCTGGCATCTCCTGACAGAACACGGCGCTTCCTTCATTCAAAAAATATGTTGCCTCTGAACAGAATCCAGCCAGCGACTGCATGTCCTGCAAAACTATTCACTGCAACATTCGCTGTTGCAGTGAATAGAAATGTAACTTCTAGGAGACAGAGTTGGTTGAATACAAGTGCATTTTTCCAGGTGCTTCTGTATGCAACTCCAGCCTGATGCCTGCACACCTGTTGCCCCCACACAGAAGAATTATGAATGAGATCTCAGCCTGTGGGCAGTAACAGACCTCTGCTTGGTGATAGTGTGTCGTATTTCAAAGCTGGCTGCGAGAGGAGAGAGGTGGAGGAGAGGAGAGGAGAGGAGGAGCATGAAATATGCACAAGTGTGAATCTATTTCATCTTTTAAAGATGCAGTTTAGCCCCAAAATGTAAGGATGATGATCATGAGGGCGGATAGAAAGGTGTGGTCTGACCAGAGACGAAACAAACCTCCATCTCCACTCATGTCTCTCCACTGCCTTTACATGCAGTCACTGTGACTCTGCTGTTTAAACTCTCCTTAATGATGATAATGATGATTAATGTAACAGTGATGAAGCTCATGATGAGATATAATAAGAGCAGTCAGGTTGATTGTAAAAGTAGATGATAATTATGATGATGATGATGATGATGATGATGATGATGATGATGATGATGATGATGAAAATGGTAGTGGTGCTGATGTTAATGGCAGTGATAATAGAGATTTAAAAAAAAAAAGGATGATCATGAGGAAGGGGATAGAAACAGAAGGAACAATGATGGTAGAGGGTGGAGGATGAACAGGATGGTGATGATGATGATGATGATGACAGTAGAAATGATGAAGATTGTAGGGTGATTGTAGGGATAATGAGAGGTAAGATGATGAGGTGCTAATGAAGAAGAGAAAGAGAGAGATGATGATGAGGAAGGCGATGATAACGATGACAAAAAAGTACAGGGATCATCATCCTCATCATCATCATCAGTATTGAGGAAGATGATGATGGATGGGATGGTCATCATCATCATCATCATCTTCCTCAATACTGATGATGATGATGATGACCATCCCGTTCCAGCAGTTCCTATTCGCTCTGTAAAACTTGGCGCCGCTCTCCCTCAGCCTGCAGCCCTCCACTGTCCCGGCCCCACGCAGCCACACGAGTCACGCAAGCACCATCACAATGACACGCAGAAACGACTTCATCCAGAGGCGGGATGAAGTCTCGCTGGAGTCAGAACACGGCCCCGCTGACCGGTCACACGGCGTCACTCAGGACTGCTTTCACGGCGCCAACCATCCGTCACGTCTAAACGTGTGTTTGGCCTGTGGGGCCGCCCGGTAATAACAGGGGAGGAAGAGGAGGGGGCGGGGGGGGGGGTGTTACGGGGGTTACGGGGGTTTCACGTCGGGGTGAGGGTGTGTTCCTGGTGGCCAGATGGGTCGACCACCGTCAGTCCCGGATAATCCCGATCAGTCGGTGAGATGACAGCGAGCAGGAGCGGGGACCCGGAGCTCTGTGCGTCAGTGCGCAATGGAGAGGCGATAAATCAAAGGGCTGCCAGAGAGCGCTGGTGTAGGGCGCCATCTCTCTCCCTCTCTCTCATCTCTCTCACCTCCCCTCTCCCCCCTTCGCTCTCTCATCTTCCCTCCATCTCATCTCCCTCTCTTCTCGATTCTCTCACCATCTCCAAACGCGCACGCTGCTGTAGGACAGAGAGACTGAACAGCCCCCCTCTCTTCCCTCCATCCTCATTAACGCAAAATCTATCCAAAACCCAAAAAACACTTTGATGTGGAAACTGATAACTCGAGCAGCTTCTTCTTCCTTTTTTTTTTTTTTTTTTTTTTTTTTAAATCAGCGATCACTGCTACACACCATCTCCCCCATCTCTGCCTGTCTCTTTCAACAAACACACACAAGGAGTCTGTGATGATGGCAGTGACTACACACACACACACACACACACACACACACACACACACACACACACACCCATGCAGAGATCGCCGCTGCGCACACACAAACAGCAGCTGCCTTCTCCGTGTTTGGCGCCGAGCAGCTCCGGCGCCACCTCACCGCTCCGAGCGCATCAGCCCGGGCTCTCCTGATCCGCAGGCAGCCGCTACAGACCGGAGAGTCCGCCCGATCATCCCGGCACCACCCCCACTGTTCAACAGCTGTCCTGCCCACCTGAATATATAACACACACGCTGTGAAGCGATAATGAGGCCACTGCCCTTTGTCCATCCACTGAGAACTAGTTTACAGTCTAGTCGCGCCGGCAACAATTTGCACAGTTCTCTCAACCTTTGCTCGTTTCTCATGTTTTCTTCCCCACGTCTTTCTTCTTCTCCCATCCCCCCCCCCCCCCCCCAGCAAGGGTCCGGGACAGACCGTCCGAGCAGTTTCAGGCGCTATCACAAGATGAGCAGGAGCGTATTTTTTGGCCAAAATGAGCATTTTCACAACATTTCCATGGGATCCACAGATCACAACCTCTCAACGGGGCAGCATGCATGAGTCCCCGGTGCGCACCTCGCATCCCAGTGAACCCACAAGTGCAGAAGCACACCCCCCACCCCCCCCCCCACCCAGAAACACTGGCAGCTGAGCCCAGGTTGGACACAACACGGTGAGGTTCTTACCTTGATCGGGGTCTCGGTCTGGGAGGGAGGAGGGGGCAGCATGCAGCTTTACGGTCCGTTCTGCAGCGGCACAGACGGAGGAAGCGTCTGAGAGTATTATCCCTGGACAGCTGCGGAGGTCCGTGCGTTCCAGCAGAGAGAGAGAGAGGGAGGGAGAGGAAGGAGGAAGGAGGGGGGGAGGGGGAGAGAGAGAGAGAGAGAGAGAGAGAGAGAGAGAGAGAGAGAGAATGCAAGAGGAGGGATGAGAGGCAGAGGCGGGCTGCCTGAAGAGGGGGGGGGGGCTCAGTCCGACAGAGGGGTGATGCTGAATCGGGCAACAGCCGCTCCCGATTTCACACGAGTGACACAAACCTGCAGGATGCACTTAAAGGAAAGAAGAAGAAGCCTCACTGAGGTTTTCCTCTTGATGTCAGTATTTCACAAATGTCGGCTGTGCGTCGTTAAAATGCCAAAGCGGAGCCGATTTAAATATCACAGTGATATTCCCACCGGGACTTCACGCATCGGTGACTCTCAGTCCACAGATTCTGACGACCTTGCTTTAATTGTGCTATTTTTATCTCTACTCTCATCGTCATAGCAGGTCATTCATATCCTGTCAATTTCATATATGGACTTAACTTCCTCCAGAAATGTTCTGTTGCAACAGTACAGCTGCGTTCCCGGCTCAGTGTATCCACAGTGGCACGCACGGATGAAAGCAGTGCCTATTACTGCCTACAATCTGCAGATACTGAGAATTATGGGAGGTTGAGCTGCAGCCCACTCGTGTCTCCAGAGGTGGTAATTACATAATGTTTAGCCTCAGACAGTGGCTGAAGTTCCGGGGGAAACTGGGGAGCCACTCGCTGGTCTGCATCTCCCTCCATCATTTGTGCAACTTATTGCCTCCACACGCAGCGGCGCGCAGCTGCTTTCCAATCTGGGCACGTAGCAACGCGCCTCAGAAAGTGCGCGCCAGGGGCAGGCTGACACATGAGCGTGTGCGCGCAAAGACGGGCACGGAGAGAAAAGGGGGAGCTCCAACTGTGCAGCTGACGTCACTGCCGGTCAGCTTGAGAGGTATTGATTTGCTTCTGTGTAATTTCTGCATGAGTATTTCGTCTGTGTGTCAGTGTGTGTGCTTCCATTGGTTCCAGTGTCCACACACACACACACAGAGGCAGAGAGAGAGGTCAGTGGTTGTCCACCACTCAGACACATCACTGTGTCCCATATCCCAGCCCAGTGATCAAGCGCCTCATCCAGGCCTCACTGACTCCTCGGCTCCCTCAGTCCTCTTGGTTCTCATCATGTAGCTGTGATGCTCCACTGGATACCTTCACATATGTAATCACGGACTTCATTATCAACCCGGAGTGGATTTCCATTATTGTGGGGCTGGGGTAAGATGAGCTCAGCTTGTTAATAGAGAATTAATCAAGAAAGAAAGAAAAAAAAACAGCTCATCTAAATCACACACTGAAAAAAAAAAAAGACATTTGCTCACAAGTCTCAAGTGATAATCATGCAGATAGTTTGGTTCTACTTGCTCAGGTGCAACTGTCCCAGGGCCCCAGACCACATGGGGCCTCCGATGCCCTAGATCACCTGCATGTGAATTGGTTTTCATTCCCTCCAAACTGGTGAGATAATTTGCACCACTGAAGTGCAAAATCAACTATATCTGAGGAACTGTCTTAACAATTTTAAGAGCTCTAATATATCAGTTTATATTGTGCTCTCATGATACATATTCCTAACAAAACCCACAAATGAAGCACTGGGAGTACTGGTGGATTTAATGGGAACTATAGTAACACAGCACATATTGGATGGTGGAGGGTCTACTATGTTAATATAGGTTAATATGGCCATGACTTAAACCTCAATACAATGGTACAGGGTCCCTCCTATGGTCCACTTATTCTGGATAATCCACATAGCTTCCTCCTCATTTGCTGCTCCACATAGAAAACTGTTCCTGGTTAAAGCTCGGTGGTAATTCGGATGAGCTGACCCTTCACCTCTGTAAAGGTTTTTTCTGTCTGAATTATGGATTCATCAGTCCTGACGCAAGTCTGCACTCAGTTCATTCTGTTATATAACTCCAGCCTTGCATAATTAAAGGTTATCAAAACTCTGTCCAGTAAATGAGTTATAGGAGTGTATGTGACTTTGGCTAACAAGCTCCGATTTGCTCATAATTGAGAAGCATGGAAACAAATTAACCTAATATATATATTTTTTTCCATTCATACCAGGGACAAAAATCAGTGATGACATTGTATCTTATTTTTTCAGAATGAGTGAAGTGGTGTAAAGTAAAGTACAGTGGCCCTGAGAGCTCAATGCACTGCCAGTTAAGAAAACACACTCAAATACTCACTACACAACCGAGGGGGACATTAAAGAGTGATGACCCTGGCTGGGACGCACTTGTTGTACAATGCATTGTGACTTTTGAAGTTAAAAGCACTGAACAAAAAGTGCACATGGACGCATTATAACACATCAAGAATCCAAGCCTGCGTTCAACGTACAATGTTATCTGTGCTCCTTGCAGCACATTTCTGTATTTGGTTGTGTTGCAGCACATCTTGTCAAACTGATGGTGTTTTCTGAAATCGCTTGTGTTTTATCTATTTGCGTGTGTCTTCTTTGGCACTACACAAATAAAACTGAATTGACAATCTAAGAGAAAAAAAACTCATCAAACAGCCTATTCAGATGCAAAAAGGGTGAATTAATTCCCATGAAGGTGACAATAAGTTAACTAAAGTGAGAGAAAAAAATACATGTAAATGTTTATTAGCACAAATAAAAGAGCGTAAAAATCTAGAGGCTTCCCAGGAAATGGGTAATATTCAATCGGAAGATGGTTAATGAAAGGATGAGGTTGAAAACCTACACTGGTCGTGGCCAGAAGGCATTCAAACATCTCCTAAAAATTACAGAGGGACAATGCAGGACATAAAATAAGCAACCAGCCACAAAGATGACTTTAATTCTGTATATCACCTGCGGTATTGAGTCGGCTCCGTTCAATGTGTCACTTCCATTACCTGTTAAAGTTTTAGTCTGGCTTTCATTCGGACCCATCTTTCATGATGTATGCACTATACTTGTACTGTAATTGCCTTACATTTGTTTGTTTTAGGTGAGCAATAAGGCTGGAGTCGAGTTTCATGGCTTCTACATTTGTCTTTTGATGGGGGGGTAATTTCCCAGCACTTCCTGGCTGCTGCTGATAAATTAGTGCAGAGGAGGAGGAGGAGGAGGAGGAGGAGGAGAGCACGCGGGCTCATGTACAACCTCTGTGAGCTGGTTCATTAGACACTTCAAAACGGACACTGTTAGAAAGTCTAAAGTTTAAAGTGATCAGTTACCTTTTTACAGATCTTAGTAAAAGGTAAAAGTAATTCTCCACAGCAGCTGCCTGCAGGATATTAGCCTGGGTTTCCAGTTAGGATTCAATTAATCCATTTTTTAAATGCACTAAAACATAAGGAACATGAAACATTGAAATTTAATACGAATGTGGTTTGAAAAGATAATGAGGTAAAAATATAAGAATAAAAGTAAAATCTAAGCTTTAAGATACAGGTATCTCTTTGTGTTCTTTTGTTTTAGATATTAAAGGAGAATTGATCTGTGATGGTGAGTCCATCTGAGTGATTATACTTAGTGGTAAAACAGTAATAAGCATCATGATAGCAACAACATTAAAGAGAGTCAAGCTTTTCAATTTTCCGCCTTAAACTGGCCGCAGGAAATATCTTGAGACGTTAACGTTTTCTACATTAAGCCAGTGACCCACAGAAAAAAAGAAGACAACGCCAACATTTTCCTCCAAGGCATTTGACTGTCACAAAACATTTCTGGAATAATGTTCAAAAATTTTTTTTTTTCCTTTTTAAAGAAAAAGTGAAAAAATGATGTGCTGATGGTCACCGGACAGTTTCTTTGTGAATGAATATGTAATTTTGGTGACTAATGCAGGCAGTAAAGGTTCCGTTGTGCTGTGCTGTGTAATAATATGCAGGAAGATGTACTGCATAGGAGGCACAGTGGTGCAGTTGTTAGTACTGTTGCCCCACAGCAAGAAGGTCCTGGGTGTGAACCTGCCGGGGCCTTTCTGTGTGTGTTAACATGTTCTCCCTGTGTTTTTCTCAATTTATATTGGTAATGAAACACGAAGCCTATACTGGAAATGAAAAGGTGCGCTATCAGCTAGCTAACATTAGTTAGCTAGCTAAACTGTAACTTAAGGAAAAAGATAGGTATCTACAGAAGGAGGCTAATAACAAGTTTCTGACAGTCTCATTCAGAAACTCTGAAAGTAAGAAAGTATTTTAAAGTGTATTAACCAAGCTAAAGAGTTAGCAACTGCTGCTTAACTTTATCTACAGTGTCTCAATTTGCTTGTGCGACTCACAGGAGCAGAGACTTGAGGACAGAGCTGCTGGAGGGAGTGAGGAAGGCAGTCGAAACGTTCCGCTAACATCAAGGTTAGGAAATGGTATGGTCCTCTTTAGGGGTGTCTGAAATCGTAGTACACGATTCTTCCAGGCATGAATATGGGAAATATATTGTAATATTTGCAATTTCAGGTCAGTAGGATATATGAATGTTTCAACCCTCTGAACTGTTGTTTTAACCTCTTTTGGGGGTGTCCGAGTGTTAATCAGAGGGTCAGACTCACCAAATCCCCCCTAAATTCAAACCCTGCATCCATCCACCATCCACTTCACTACACTTCTGTGCAGCATAAGAATATCATACTTCACAGACTAAAAAAACACATTGTCAGTGTATGTATTTCAGGCAGCAATTAGTTTTCCTCCAGGCTTTATCTGGAAAAGCAAAACATAAACATGTTTTTTAGGACAGGGTTGAATATATGTTCATTAGTGAATACTTATATCCAAACCTCTGTACAGTATAATAAGTGTTTACACGGCGTAGTCTTGTCCTGAAATGTTTATCTCTGTTGCTCGATCTGCGCTGTTTGCAACAATAAGATCATAAACGAGCCTGATCCCTGTTTATCACGAGGCAACTAGGTGGGCTACTTTCATTCTTTGTAATCCCATGAAATGATTTTAAACAGCTGTTTTACAATTTGAGAGAAACAGCAATAGAAAAAAAATCCACACAAATAGAAATGATTTCATTATGCTCCTCTCTGCCGTGAAATTGAGAGCCACAGTATTTTGGGGGGGAATATAAATTTGGGCACAACATAGTGCTACAGTTACATAAACAGCATTTTCATACTGTTGGTGTCTCTTTTTTCTATTTTATTTATTTTTCGTCTCATTATATATTCATGTGTGTGTTTACATCTAAATCCAAGAAAAATCTGTCACCCTGTCTAGCATGTGTACTCATTTACTTACCTTTCCTTCTGTCTTGGGATTCATTAAAGAGCTAAACAAAGCACTTGGAGTCCCTACCCACAGCAGTCCTTGGTATTCGATCGCTGGATTGTCTTGTGGGTTTTTCCATCTCTTACTTTTATTGACTGCTCTGCCAGTGCTCATATAGATGCTTCCCCACGGTCTGTAATGCATTTAAAATCTTCAATCTCGACATAGGTTTGGCCTTTGCCCTAAGACCGCAACGAGCGCCTGTGTTTGTGAACTACGACGGAGAAGAACGTGTTTTGTGCCAAAGATCAGCACCAGAGAGATTTTAATCTGACCTGGCTGACTGTCTTCTGAGTGATCAAATAGAAACATAGCAGTGAAACCAAATCCTACAAGATTGGATGGTGGGGCCAGGTGGACGGGCTTAGGGCCACGCCGAGGGTGGGGACTGCTTTGTGACAGTTGTGACATCACAAAGTTACACAAGTCCTGACGCCTCGTTTTAAGGCTCAGTTTCTGAATACAGGCTGTGTGCATTTCTCTGTGTATGGAGGCTTTGATACTTTAACAGTATTAATATAGAACCTAGACCTGCTTTTTAATCAAAAAGACATTGAAATGTCACTTTTGACAATATGAGACCTTTAAAATTAGGTTCGATAGATAGATAGATAGATAGATAGATAGATAGATAGATAGATAGATAGATAGATAGATAGATAGATAGATAGATAGCCAGCCAGCCAGCCAGCCAGCCAGCCAGCCTCAGGCCATGTGTGCTACAGAAGTCTGGGTGAGTGGAAATGTGACAGCATCTCCATAAGTAAACATCTTGTCCCACAGAAATTATGCAGCAGCCCCTTGGGCTGAAGACCAGCAAGATCCATCATTCTTTCAAGTTTTATTCAAATCAGACCGCTGGTTGAAGCTATTATGGCCTCTCAAGGCTGTTAATGAGGTCAAAATGTGTAAATGTTTTAAAAAGCAAGAGACCGTAACACAACACATTATCTCTTTGACACAGTCAGACTGGTGGTGTCTGTCATATCATGACTGAGCTAAAAAAAAAAAAAAAAGAAAAAACAAAACACCAACTCTTCCCTTTAGGTTGATACAAAGCCATACCTTTTAACAAAATGGCAGCTCTCCTTCCACCTCTCCTTTGTGCCATTATCTCCTTGTCTTCTCATTTTTTATGTATTTATCTATGTATAGGCTGTTAGACTTGCCCGTGTATTAGTTTTATCCTTGTAAATACGCCCCTTCTGAAGTATATCTTAGAGCTGGAGCTGTGGGAAATGTAACAGAGGGATTATGAGATGACAGTGATCTCATTAATCTGTGTTTTTTCTTCCTCCTTTTTTATGTTTGTCCTTGTCTGTGATATTTGTGACTGTGATGTGTAAATCTAAATTGGGATGTTTAAAGGGTAAGCTTGATGTAAATATGTGACATTTTAGTTTAGTGCCCTGTCTGATGGTGTACTGGGTGGGGAGTGAGACTGAGCGTCTACATCAATGCTAGCAGCTCTGTGAGGCTGTATTTAGGCAGAACAGTGCTTTGTGCTTAATGCTAACATTAGCTTTGGTATTGTACTCACAGAAATACTGACATACTGATGATTAGCAGGTCTAAAATATACGCGGTTCATTGAGATCGTGTAGCTGTACATCGTGTAGTGTAGTTTTGCACATAGTCGGTCATAAACCTGAGAAATGTACAGTATCTTCTCTGCACCTCAAACATCTTTCGTAGCAATCCAACCAATAATTGACAACATAATTCCCTCAAAACCAAAAATGTGAACCTTATGTTGGCAGGAAAAGTCTAGGGGTTACCAAAGTCGGTAGGATACATCCTTCGAGGTAGATGATGTCATGGTTTTTCATCAAGTCATTCATTCATTTCTAGTTTCATTCCAGACCCAGTCATTCCCACCTGCCCGGCCGTTACCCCTGCCTTTCCAGCCATTCCTTGCCTGATTACCTGCCCATGCCTGACCTTTCTCTTCCTTTTTGGATGGCAAAGGTCTTTGTATCTATTTGCCCATCTGTCTGTATCTGTTTTTACCGGCTGACCTGCTGACTGCTCCTGACTGACCAAGGATTTCAACCCCTTGCGTTACTCATCGGGGAACATCAGTGAGACATCTGATCCATCCCCTGAGATTGAGATTCATCGCCTGGAAACCATGAATGTATGCACCAAATTCCACATCCATACAACAGCTGGGAAGTGTAATTTTTCAGATTTGCAAAACAGTGCCAAAATGCATCATCCCTCCATATGAGCAGTGGCGCTGGAGATATCCCCTTGGAAATCACATGTGGTAAATGAATGTAGAGAGGGCCACCTGTCACCTTTTATTTTTCTGTACGCACTCCTTGGTGTCCTTTCTTTGTCAAAGTGGAAGAAAACTCTCCAAATATCCCTGGCAATCTCCTCACTATCTCATCACACACTCAGCGGGCAGACAGAGGGCTTTGTGACTGTGACTGTTTTTCCATCAGTGAGGATTACCTCAGTGTCTGCATTCGACACAGGCACGGACCTGGGGAAAAATCTGTCTGATGCTGTGGGGAAAAGTGAGTTGTGCTTAGTACATACACACTTGCTTTCTATTCAGATGGAATTGTTGTATAGAGGATTCAGACATGAATGGTAATAGACAATAGCATGCAATTCAATACCACAACAAGACAATCTACAGCTTCTAAAATTACTATAGAGTTAATAAACACCTCTCTGACACAGTCTCAACAAAAACAATATAAGCTTCACCAAGGTTGTGTTTATCGCTGGGAAGCTGATTGAAACAATAATGTGCCGCTATATATCACCTGCACTTTACCAGCAGGAGTTAGTGTTTAAATTTCATCTGGAAAAGTTGATGCACTCTAAAGCTGTACAAGAAATCATTCACTGTTTGCTGCCCGGTGTATTATATTTACCGACCATTGTATTTGAGCCTCCAAATTTCCAGTGTAAAAGTCAAGGCAGGGTCACACATTAGTTTTGTTGAGCTGATACAAATATGATTCTAGTCCTGAAAACTGATTGGATTTAGTTGGACCAAGTCTGTTCTACTTTGGTTTGTTAGTTTTGACATTAAGGAGATAAATTCATGCAGTGTTGAAAGATTCGAATAGGCTCCCTTCTATTTATCTTAATTCTAAGGACCATGTACAATATCAAACCGACATGTTACCATTTAATGTACGGCACCAGAGATAACACAAGGTTCATTTTCAGGTAGTTGCTGCATGTTGTTCCTGTTAAGATTGAGCCAAGTCTGATATTTATGACTAGAACTGATGGCATCTTGTGAACAGGAGAAATATAAAAATTGTCCAAAATGGCAAGAAATCTGTGATGTACAGTGAGTGAAAGAGCTAATTAGCTAACAATAGCAATTTGAGACAAAACAGGCAATATGGTTTGGGTTCAGGCAACTAAAAGCTCCTGCGTGAAGTCATACAAGGTCAAGATGGGATGTGTTCCAGAGACTCTGGTGGTTATGTCAAATCTACCACCCAGGACTCTGACATTTCATTCTATAGCCATCCATCCATCCATCCATCCATCTTCTGTCTCCACTCATCCTGCCCAGGGTCACAGAGGCCTGCAGCCTAGCTCAGCATGGATGGATGCATCAAGGTTACTCCCTGGATAGGTCTGTTTATGGGAGGATGAACTGATGGTTGTCTAATATCAACAAACCACCATTTACACTCAAATTCTCAGTCATTGGACTGTGGAAAGAAAAACCCACAGATGAGGGAGGGAGTTCTCTTATGAATGTAACTCATGATTCCCAACAGACCCCAGAGGCAAAAATATCATCCTTATAATCATCGCGACTCTAATTGCAACAGCACGCCTTTTTGCTTTTCTAATATTATATTATATACTGTCAAATGGCTCATTGGAGAGTTTATAAAGCAGTCAGAACACAGCTGTATACTGTACTATGAAATTCACATGCCCTCGAGCAAGGCACTCACCCACACTACTAGGCTGACCCACTTCAGGGTCAAGCAGTCGAAGTCTGAGATTGTTCTCAATGGAGAATATCTGATCTGTGTAGGTGTGCAACAGGGCATAACTGGAAAGCAGGATGCAGGCTCAGCAAACCCTCCCTGGATAAATAAAGGTTAGGAAAAAAAAAAAAAAAGACAGGAGTGTGTGTCAGATAGATGGATGGCAGGGTTAGGTGTTTGGGACACCGAGACAGTTGGGAGCGCACCTCATTGACTGCCCTGCAAACAGACAGCTCGAGAAATGAACTGGACTCAGCCACTATTGAATAGAGCTCAATGGTCTGCATCACCGCTGGGGATTACCACACACACACACACACACACACACACACACACACACACACACACACACACACGTAGGCAAACGTTACACCAGGTGTGACTTGACTCGAACTTGTCCTCAAATACTTGAGACTTGCTTTGAAAGGACTTGAGACTTGCTTCCAGTGACTTGAGACTCAAGTTCAAAATCAGCTGGTTGGTAAAGGTTAAATGTGGCAGGTGAACAATATGTTTCCTCTCTTGCACCTGCCTTGTGGCTGCTCGCTGACAACTGATACTACACTAGGAAAATCACAGCTTTGAATGCGTGAATCCTCTGTCAAGGGACGCTCCTATCAAAGGGTGCCCCCTACAAAGGTGCTGTCTCTTTTATTTTATTTTATTTTATTTTATTTTATTTTATTTTTACAGCAGTACTGCTACACCAGGGCAACTGCAAGCAGCCTCAGCCTACATCCAACAGAGAACTGACGGGTGATATGAACACAGTTCTTCAGAGGAAACGTCGCTCTGTGCCTGAAAGTCAAAGTCTAATGATAATCCAAAAAAAGAGCCAACATTGTGATAGTACAAACAGAAACAATGGTCAGGTTGCATGAAAAACTATCATTGTTAGTCCTTTTGAACATTTGTAAACTTGTTGATTTATCATTGTGATTTATCATTTTGTTTGTTTTTTTACCAGTGGTGAGCCAGCAGGTAAAACATATCAGGATTTTCAATGTTATATTTAATGTCTTTCACTCAATATTTTTTCTCTTCTAATTCTGAATGTATAATTATTCTCTTGTTACTCAAAGTTTAGAGTTCTTTTCTATCAGCTTAGAAATAAAGGGTTACTATGGAGGTCCTGCAAGGCAAGTGATTTTTTGTTTTTGTTTTTTTGTTTTCCATCTTACATAGAAAAATGATCCTGACAAAAGATGATGAAAAAATAATTAACTTGCCTTTCAGGGCTTCAGTGGGTTACTGTCCTAAAACCATGAAAATAAAGTTACCGGGACAGAAGGTCTAAAGCCCCCACAGCTGCGTGTGCTTGTTTGGAAAGTGGAAGGTGAATTAACCAATCACATTTTGATTTATAGTGGGTGGGACCAAAGTCACTGCCATAAGCCATTCCTGAATGCTCGAGGCCAGAGCTATCGCCAAATCATCATTTTCGAGTTGAAGGCCCAGCTCTGATACTCATGGTTTTCCACTGGTTCTCACTTGTTTCACACTTTGTTTTCAGTTGGTCTTTATCAGTTTGGAGATGTTTAAATATAATTTTTTCCCTGTGTTTGGGTGTAATTGTTGCCTCCTCAGTTCTTTGTGACAGCTACATAATCACTGTCTCTGTGTTGTTCCTTCTACCACGAGAAGCTCCCTCTGCACTTTATTGGGCACTCTTTATGGATCATGCATCAGTGTGATCTGTCATTAACCATCAAAGGAGCTGAAGCCCAAACCTGGACCCTCTTGAGCCCCTTGGAAAGAGCTTTGAGCAGACGTTCTTTTGGTGCATAAAAGTTGAAAATACACAAGCCATGTTGCTCACACACAGCCAACTACAGATCACATACTGAAATCCCCCAGCTCACCTCCTCCAAATCCACCTTGCACAAATACCAGCGAGAGATAATTCTCTTATTTTGCCTCACTGCAGTTTGCCCGATTTGTGTCCGCCTGAAAGATCTACAGACAATCTCTTCGCCTGCTCTGGGGGAAAGTAAGTGAGAGTCACTGAAGTGTTTTTTTAAACACTTAAACCCAGCAAGAGGTACAGGCAGGGAGGTGAAGAGGCAGCAAGTGAGGAGGCAGGAGTTGGCTGGTCTCCGTGGAGGTGACAAAGATGCCGGCCCAGCCAAGAGGCACTCGAGTGAGTACAGAAAACTGGGAGTTGGGATGGAGAGATAAGAAGGACATCCAAGCCCCTGAACTCAAATTCATCCATACAGAAAAGGGGTTGGAGGTAGAGATTACGTCGGACAGGAACACACAGGTAGCCCACTGCTCTGTTCCCGTTATTGTTTGTCTTTAGCATTATCTTTCTGTTCTTACACCTGCTGACGGACCCTGGCACACACTCAAACACAAACATAAATCTTACCGATGTTATAGTTCACTCCTGCAGGATAAAGAAAGAATGTAGCTTTAAAAAAAAAAAAAAAAACATGTTTACTGCTATGTGAGTCTCTTGAGTTGGTGTGATCAGATGGCAACGTGCAGGACACTGATGTTTACTGTATAACATCATAAGTGCAACAGTCATCATCACATACAGCTTTAAAAATCACCTGGGAAGAAGCTTTAGAAAGGTCATAAGAAGTTTCAGAAATCCAAACAGTTCCCACAGACATCTCATGCTCCTAAACACATCACCAATCTGTCAAACAGGGCGGATACAGACATTTTAGGATTTTAACTTTTTGAGTTTATGCCATAATAGTCCCATCTAGAAAACAACTCTGACCTATGTGACATGGTTACATCACAATATGCACAATATGTATATTTTTTTGCATTACACAACTTTTCCAGTCTTTTGTTGCTCCTGTCCCAACTTTTCTGAAACATGTTGCTGGCATCAAATTCAAATGGGCAATATATTTTTCATAAAACAATAAAATGTAATCATTTCAACATTTGATATGTTCTCTTTGTTCTATTTTCAATTAAATATGGGTTTACATGATTTGCAAATCAAAGCATTTTGTTCTTATTTACATTTTACAGTATCCCAACTTTTCTTGGAAACAGGGTTGCAATTGCAGAAGGAGAAAATATTATTGAGTCAGGGGGAAGAACATAAACAGACAAGTAACATTGAATAGGGCACAATAAAAATAGTAGAACCCAATACAATGATGAAATTGTGCTACCTGATGTTTACATAAGCATCATCTCATTCAGAGGAGGTTTTTCCTTTACTAAGTCACCCCATTTTCCGCTGAGCTCCCGTGTTGCAATGTGAGTTTTAAAATAGGTTAGATTGACCTCATCACTGCTGGGAATCCTGCCCTGAATGATAGCACTTCATCTCAATTAATATGCAACTGGAAAAGTCATTTATTATGGATAGCTACGGTCAATAACTTCCTGCTGTTTGTTCGAAGCCCCACTTTAAAAGCAGTGTGAGCTAATGGCTACAATACTAATGCTTCTTATAGCCTATCTCTGATAATTATCACAGGAAGCAAAGTCATTCTGTGGCTCTTAATGTATGTAGCATGTGAGCTATTCACACATTTTGCTCTTACTCTCTTAACTGAACTTGTCCATGACATGCAGCATAAGTTACCACAGTGAAGAGCTTTGTTTTACTGCTTAGCCCAGGTTAACCTCTGTATATCTGGTTATTCTGAAGAATCATATTGAATATTATTTAAGGAGTACCTCAACATTAAATCCCCTTGTTTGAGTTAGTGTAATGCAGTGACATGATTTACTATCTATTGATCCTGATGCCATTTAATACCAATTATTGCTACATAAGTTATTTTACTTTCTTCAGAAAAAATCCAAGAGTTCTGTCCACTTGACCCCAAAAAACCTCAAACAACAAGGTTATGTCATGTTCATCCCACACTCCATCCCCCAATATATACAAACAATACATCAGTCAGCTGAGTGTAGACAGTGTGCTGAGTGAAAGACTGTGAGCATGCAACTGAGTAGTAGTAGTAGTAAAAGAAAAAATATTACCTACACAGATTGTAAGCTAGTAGTTTACAGAGTTGATCAGTGTTAGTGTTTGCAGTAAATGTACATCTGCTCCATCATTCATTCATATTGATGGTGTTACTTTTGTCTGTTCATAACAAACACAACCAGCTAAACTGCAACCAGAAATTACTATCATTAAAAAAATGTGACAAAGAGCTACGATGTGAAATGCAAAGACCTCTTTTGGTCATGAAATGCACGTGCTCTACGCATTTGGTAGCACTTGCTAAAAGTTGAACATCCACAGTTTTTAATCACACAGAAAACCTTCTGGAAAGTAGGTGAAGACCTCTACAGTACTGAGTACAGTATCTTTATTGTGAGCTAATACAAGATGGCTATTTACCTCATTTGTTTGCATGTTAGCTACATCAATGCTAAGCCAGCTAAATCCATGTTTTCATGGTGATCTGATTTTGTTCAACCACTGTAAAAGGCCTTGTCAGTGGAAAAATGGCAAAATCTTGTTCTTCTTCACTTCAGAAATAAAATAATCTTTGATGACAGCCATAATGGGAACAATTCATCAGTCGATTAAACCTCCACTCAGTCATGAACTGATATTAACCATCACCGATGAAGTTGCTTTACTGAAAGCAGAGTTCATTCTCTCTCATTTCATTCTTTTTCTGTTTAACTGAATGGGGATGAACAGTAATTTGATTGTAGCTTATTAATGCTAACGCTAAGTGCTAACCAGGCAAACCAATGCCATCAGGATTAACATGTTAGCAAACAGCTGCCTGACACATAGCGACACAATCATCCTGTCATGTTTCTGCTTTTTGATTTATTCAAAATTCAACAGATTCAACAGATTCAGCAGATTTAAACAACCAAACTTCTCTCCTAACTTTGGAAGCGTTTTTGTTTTTGGTGCTTCACCTCAGTGGCATGAACAGTTTTCAGAGCTGAATTTTCTCCCTTCTGCTGGGCAGTTGCAAAACCCATTGCTACAAAACATTTTGTATTAGTGGGCAATAAAATGTAATGTTTCTCTGCTCCATCCTGACATGATTATTACCAACTCACTGCAGCATGGATGAACATAAGACCACCATTTCCATTTGCACTCAGTGAGTAAAGTGCAGCATTTAATTATATCGGTGGCATTTCTCTAGATAACCGTGAACACTTGATTTGGGAGTCAATAAGGCAATAAAGCAAAAGGTTGATACACAGTTTGTGCAAGCAGCTCTCAGTCTTCATTTACAAAACTAAATATTTTGTGCAGTTAAATGTGCTGCACTAATGTATTTATTTCCTGTGTCCCCTTCATCCTATCCAGGCTCATGAAGGTAGAGAAGGTGGTGCAGTCTGCAAGCATTGAGATCAATATCATACCACTTAAAGCCATACCCAAATCCATTGAGGGCCCCAGTATGGCACTGGGATTCACAGATCAATATGAGCCTTCCTCTGACATCCAAAACATTAAGATGGCAGACAACAGTTTTAATCATAGATTGATAGAAGTTCTTCATCTTTAATAGCCAAGGAACCAATACATTATCCATATGGTTTTTGCCTTTCACACAGAGAAAGAAATCATTGAAGGTAATTTAATTCATTGCTGATCCAGTGACAGTTACAAAGCACTTGGTGCTACAACCACACAGTGCTCACATCTATCACAGATCACCTCTGGTTATATAAAAATCTCATTGCATAATACTCTCAAATTGCAGTCCAGCCATAGGGTATGATGATGATACCAAGTCTGTTTTTATATAATTGGAATAGTTTATTGGTTCAATTATTTTCTATCTCAATATTCTTTATTGCCATTGAGCCTTGTCAACACAGTCAAATAAGGAATCTCTCTTAGTGTAAACTGCATCCCTACTGACCAAACAAAACAGAATGCAATGATGCATAATGTGATTTTAAGGTAATAAATGACAGCCAAATCTGAATTGGACATACTGATTTACTGTAGGAGGATTAACCAATTTCCTTGACAAAAAGCCACATCACCAAATTTATTTAGTCTATTTTGGGTGATATTTGTTTCAGCTTTTGTATTTTTACATTTATTTTCAACTATGACAAATAATGTGCTGTTTACTGATACAGGAATAAGAAGCAATAATGTCTGCTGATTTCCCTTTTGCAAATGTAAAGTAAAAGCTGTGCAAAGAAATATAAGGTGTTGAAGTGTACAGAGGAGAGAAAAGCTGCAGAGAGAACAACAGAATGCAAGTAAAAAAAATTTCAGCTTGTTCGTTTGTCATCACAGACACACAAATCATGGGAAGACAAGAATGAAGAAAACAAACATGGTACCCCCAGGGAAAGTGCTTATATGTGGGTGGGTGGGTGGGTGCTATCATTAAGCAAAGACGTGTGTTCCCCCCTTCAAAGAACCCTGACGACAGCTGATTGCTTTATTTGGCTAGTATTCCTTCTCAATCACTGAGGCTCCCTTTGAAAATATTCACAGAGTCACCAATGATAGTTTTGAGAAAACATCAGTTGCACCATATTTTCCACATAATTTTCTGTTAATATGTTAATGTAAACTTCTGAAAGTTATCGTCTGCAAAATGGAATCAGCTGTTGCCTTTTCACCACAATAGGATTGATGACAGTTGGACAATCATTTATTCTAATTTACATAACTTCATTGAACTACATATTGGATTAATTATGGACATACTGTATTTTGAAATTTAAATTAAAAGTGAGCTGACTAATGAGTTTTTAAGAGGTTTTGAAGGAAGTATTGCTAATTATAATTTAAGCACATAACAGTTCCAAATAGCATAACAAAGCCAAAGAAATGAGCTGTCAATCAAGCCACATCGTGATCTCTTGTGCTGTAAAATTTTTTTTGTTGCTAAAGTTTCAGCTTAATGTTTTCAACTGTTGTGACTGTTGCTCCTTATGTTAACTAGGAAACTATAGAGGGTTCATTTGAAGTTTGAATTTGAACCTTAGCTTGATCAATTTACCACAACATGTGCCAAATTAACCAAGCAAGATGTTGCTAGATTTAGAGACTTTTTCAAACAGACTGGATATAAACCTGGTAGATGGCTGGACTGTGTGTGGATGCCAACCGCTGGCTACACTTCTTGTTACTGGCAGTCTACAGAGCCGCTCTGATTTTACAGCTGCAGGGAAGTGGAGCAGCACTTCCATTATGGCAAAATACGGAATACAATAATTATATTACTATATCATTATCATTGTATCATTATTACTGAAGGATGTACTGGGATATCTAAACATCTGACACAGCGAGCAGAGAGAGCAGGAGAGAGGGAGAGAGGGAGAGGTCATCATTAACTGCTACAGATGTTTACAGATGTTTATTATTTGTATTCCTTGACTGGGACACTTGGTAATACATGTATTATTTTAGACCACATAGAGCCCACAGTTTACTGCACAAAGAAAACATTTGATTTGTTTATTCAAAAATCTTTGTGTGTTTTTGTTTAATAATTTATGCGTATGACATAATCATACTGTATCCTAATGGATCTATTCACCCCACTTGAGAATTACTCTTGGTGTCAAAGCTGATTACATGTTAAACAGTTATCTGTAAATGAGCACATTTGCAACCTGCTTAGCTCAGTGTATCTTTGAATGACGGCTGCAAACAGCCCTGTTGATGGATGATAATTGGCCTGTCTGCTTTCTTAAAGGCTGCCAATCTCCCCTGAGCTGTCACCTCCTTCCTGATGAGTCCATATGACACCCATTTTATGAAAAGCATGATTATTTTTGAGCAAACAAACCATCCCCTCGTTAGATGTGTTAATCAGGCACAACCTGTCTTTTTAATGTCCAAGGGAATGTCTTATTCTATCCACCAGTCAAACTGACAGAGAGACACTAAGAGGGACAAATGAACACAGAGCAGCGTGGCAGTGCCAGAGCAAACAGCTGTCGGTCAGCGGAGGCTCTGGTGTTTTGGCGGGGGGAAGCTGTGACACTGGTGAAAGTTTGTGCTCTCACATTTCTCTCCAGTGTTTTAAACTAATAAAGAATAAAAGGTTCCTTGAACCAAGATGGTAATAGCAAATATATGACGTACAACATCTTTATAACAAGATATAATATACTTGTATATATACACAAACAGCACAAAGTATAAAAATATTTTATAATATAAATTTTGAATATATTCTTTAAATAATCTCTAATAATAATAAAATAATCTCTTTTCTCAAAAGATTAGTAAATTGAGCATAATAGTTCTAACCAGTAATATTTATGTATATTAGTATTCACACCTCCAACCACCAAGCGGGGCATCCCTGTTTTTTTTTTGTTTGTTTGTTTTTTTTAAGGTTAGATAATTGAAATAAATGTACTTAAGAAAGTACACCCCAGTCTTTGTTTATGACCAATTGTGCAGCTTTGATTTTACCTTGAACCAATTTGATTTATGTTATGTAAGAAGGAAACAAATGGGCTTCACTGGACTTTACTGGAAAACCAATTGGTGGGCTATAAAAAAACGTTTTCCATTGCAATCCATCCAATAATCGTTGACATCGCCATCCCTTGGGCCACTCCTCTAACACAGCTAAGTAAGACTAAGTAACGTGATTGCTTGTTTGCTTGTGATATCCATCAGTCCATCCATTCATTTCCGAGCTACTCATCCATATCAGGCTATAGGGCAGTGGCTGGGCAATCTTGCAGCCCAGACGTCCTTTTCTAAGCAATCTCCCTCCAGCTCCTCCTGGAGAATCCCTGAGGACTTCTGAGCCAGTTGAGAGATTTAATCCCTCCAGTGTGACCTGGGTCCGCCTTGTCCATCACACACCTCCAGAATAGAGGCACCCGCTGGGCATCCTTTCTTGGAGCCACCTGTCTGCCTGTCAATGTGACAGTGAATGGAACACATTAGGATTTTTGCTTTTTCATCCAGTTAAAGTGGGTGGGGGGAGAGAGAGACTGAGGAAATTGAAACCACACAGGTGCGCCGCCATTGTGGCTCGATACATTCTACAAGGGGACTCAATTTGTCTTCGGAGCCCATTAGAGTGATGAAGGTGAAACTGAGCAGGTGTTCAGATACTGGAAGAGTTCATTTCCAAAACAGCCCATTATCCATTTTGTAGACTGTGAGAATGCAATTACCTGATGTCCATCATTTTGTGATGAGAGAGAGAGAGAGAGAGAGAGAGAGAGAGAGAGAGAGAGAGAGAGAGAGAGAGAGAGAGAGAGAGAGAGAGAGAGAGAGAGAGAGAGAGAGAGAGAGAGAGAGAGAGAGAGAGAGAGAGAGAGAGAGAGAGAGAGAGCATAATTGTTTTGGTATTTGAAAATATTTTGTGATTTGGGTTCTTTTTGTAGGGGAAACAAATCTTCCATTTTTCCCCTCAGCTGGGGGGCAGATGTTTAACATCACCCACTGTGCACATCTGTTTAGTCTGCAGACTGCTGTGCCAAGGCCTCGGCTCAATCACGGCTCTCTGCTGTTCCTCGGGCTGCTTGTCTGGTATTGACGTTGTGTGTAATGGATGACCTCGGGGTTTGCTTAACACTTTTCTCTCAGAGGTTACACAGACACCCCACACACTAGTCACGCGTGGGTCAACCCATAAACAGTGGGTGGGTTCGGATAAACTTACTAGAAATGATCACGGGTTTGGGCAAATGGTCTATTGTGGTTTTGGTCAATGCGTGAGTTTTAGAGTGTTGATAATGAGCTTCTGTTTCTACCTCACAGCCACTCTGTTTTTGGTCAGAAAGAAAAGGCTACAACTGGCAATATGGCCGACTTCATCAGAAGAAAGTTCAAAACAGGCAATGCTACGGCCATGAAAGGGTGAAAGGGAAAGTGAAAAAAGGTCATTTATGGGAGTGACTTTGGACAGATTGTTCTGTCCGATGACAACATCACAAACTACGTTATCTGCTTGAGTTGTGAGGCATTGTAAATGTAATTGTACAGATATGATGGCCATAATACAGGTACATCAAACCTGCTGCCCTACAGCCTAACAAGCAGACTCACACTCAAGCTCTATCAAATTATCCATTGATGTCGGCAATCATGAAGAACAAGGTGCTGCTTGCAGCAAAATCCAAACTCACGGAGAAGTTTGTGGAGCTCTACTGCTCTGACCTGTGTCCGTTTGATATCGTATCAAGTACGGGCTTCATTTGTGTGGCTAATAAATATAACGTTCACGTTATGGAGCAGTGGATGCAGAGTCCCTCATCTCTCACAGGCAGATCATCTGCGACAGAGCAAAAGAACGGGCAAAAAGAAAATCTGTCACAACAGATATGTGGACAGACAGCTTCAATGTGGGATCTTATACAGTGCTGACATGAGAGTTTGTCACAGAAGACTGGAAACCGTTGAGTCAAGTCAGTTCCACTTTAGAGTTCAATGCAACAATATGAAAAAATGCCATGAACATACACACACAAATCAGCAGGGAACTTTCAGAAGTTGGAATATCAGCTGTAGGACTGTCAAAGGTCATCTTTGTAGGTGATCAGTGGCCCTCTGTCAAAGCTGCGCTTCTATTCATGGATACTGTGCACAGTGCATGTAATCAATACATCCTGAAGCATACATTCAAGGAAAGGGATTAACCAAACCTCTTCTGGGAGGTGACTGACCAAATACCTAAGTGCAAAAACCTGGTTGCGTACCTGAAGAACACAGGTAGCATGTTCAGCCCTCTGAATTCTGCTCTACTAGATGGAACAGCGAGGTCTTGACGCTCAACTTAAGGAGATCCAGACACAATTTTTTTGTTTTTGCCCCCCATTAAAGATCCATCAGAAGACATAGAGAGTGACCTCTACCCAACAATCAGCACAGTTCTGTTGTGGCACTATAGGCTGAAAGGACATTGTGTGAGCCTCAGTCACCCCCACCCACAAAATTACCACCTTCCTCTCTCTCCCCATGTTTCAGATCAATGAAATTGCTCCCACCAAATGAAAGGCTGACTGTCCAAGCCGAAGCCCAAAGACTGACGGCCATCATCCCGACACAGCAGGTCTGAGCAAACTAGTCAAGGTAGACAAAGCTGAAACATGTAGCACTAAATCTTCCATAGTCAGATTTCCACTTTTTTTGTTTTTTGTTTTGTTGTTTTTTTTTAACAAAACGAGATGAGATATAATGATCACGCATGTACTACATGCCGCATAATTTTAGGTTACAATTCAAGGCCCTAATGGAGGATATTGTTACATTGGTACGTTACTATTCAGGTTACTGTTACACTGGTATGTTATTAACCAGGCTATTGTTCCATTGGTGCATTAATATCGCAGTTAACCAACCTAAGTGCATCAACCACCTATGCACATAAAAGACACAGACTCATTGTTCCCACTGAAGTAAGGGTGGCTGTTGTTTTCCTCCGTGTCTCTGTGGACATCCTTGTCATCAAGTACACTCTCCAGGTGAGTCTACGGAGAGCAACGTTTTTCTCACTTTTCTGCTGTAATATTGAATTCCTTCAAGTTTGCTTGACATTGTCTCTAAAGTGTTTCTTCTGTCCACCTGTGGTTCACTTGCCTTCATTCCTCTGGGAGCAGAGAATCTGTTTGGAGAAGCGCGAGATTGACGTATGGCTGGCATGGCCTGTCAATCAAAGCTGGAGTTGCATATCAGAGATGGAGGTGCTTTTATGTTGGCCTCCTGCAGAGAAGCGCACGCACAATCACTCAGGTGTAGATCTGCAAACATGTGGATGCACAGAAACCCGTAGACTTGCACCCAGTGAGGGATGAAAACAACTCACATACATCCGTCATTCCCCAGAGTATTGTCCCAGAAACACCCTCTGCCATGCCCTGAGATATTTCTGCACCACACAAAAACAATATCGCCACATACATCTTCGCAACAGCAACTTGAGGCTGCACCAGCCATCAGTCATTGCTCTCTAGTGTTCCACCCCACTGTCATCATCCAATTACCAGCTCACGAAGCCATGAATCAACCAATCAGCACAAGCCAGGGGCTGACCACATATTGCTCTGCTCCTCCTAACAGAAAATAAGCTGTAAAAAGAAAAAAAAAAAAAAAAAAAGATCAAATCAAATGGAATCCAATACACTCTTTGTGCAGTCTGAAACCTTAGCAAAGATGATGTTCTGAAGAGGAATTTGACAGAAAGACGTAAAAGAAAAACATTACTGGAGGATTTAGAAAGACTTTCACCCAGAAAGTGTTGCACCCCCCCCCCCCCAAAAAAAATGAGATGATGATGAGAGCAGAGGGAGTGTATCAAAAACATTAAAGCATTAATCAATGCAAACAATGCTTTTACGTTGCACAGTCATTTGACTTATTTTAGTACAGCTTTGATTCTTTGTCATTTACTCATTGCTTACTCCCCTTTGTAAGGAGTAAATAAAATTGATGCACAAAATTACCACAAATTTTAAAAGGAGGTGAAAAAGAAAAAGACAATTTGAATTTTTTCAATCTTTACATCTCCTCATTCTGCTGCCAACTTATGTGCAGTGAAATATTTTATATGCTTTGACAGGAACTGTACCATGAGGTCGTCTGAGGGCCCATTAATGCTGAGGTGGTGTCGTAACAGAGGAGTTCACCGTGGCAACACTCATAGGTACTTTAAAAAGTCAAGACTCTCACAGACTCTCAACCCAGCAGTGAAAACGCAGAGCAGCTACAGTCTTCGCTGAGGGTTTCTTTATTTAACACGAGCCTTTATTCCTGGTGAGGGCCTCTGTGAACCATACAGGAAGTGTATTGATATGCATGTAACATCCACCGCCAGCTGTGTGGTTGCACACATTTGAAGTGCTAGACAGTTGACAGCTCAGCTAATGGCTCACCTCATGCTCTGACCTTGTTTGTGTGTGTGTGTGTGTGTGTGTGTGTGTGTGTGTGTGTGTGTGTGTGTGTGTGAGAAACAGAGGGAGACAGCAAAGAAGATAAATCTCTAATTATGTCTTTCAGGTGCTAGAGAATTAGCATATACATTCATGTATATGATGAAGCAGTCAATCAAACTAACGTTATTCACTAAAAAGACATCCACTCCACTCAACAATTATATAAAAAATCACTAGAATGGGAGCATATAAAGAGAAAAGGAATTCAGTTTTATGTTTTCTAACCATGGACGCCGCCATCTTGCCTGTGACGTCACACGGTTGGTTCGCTCCGCTGCTTTGAGAGAAACAGGGATTAAAAAAAGGCAGAGACAGTGAAAGATAAATACAGTGAAAGATAGATATTGTATTGATGAGAATTTCACCGACCAACATATTCCCACAACAGCGACAAGGCGGCATCAGTCCGCCGCAGGTAAATGGCGCCAAAACGCACCAGGCAGGCAGGGGAGAGACAGACAGGACATTTAGCAACCCTCTAAAGCCACCAAAGACATCAGCTATGCCAAAAAAAAAAAAAAAACAGTATCCTCCAGCATGTCACAGAAACTGTCTGACATGAACATCACCACTGACTGCGATAAGGTTCATCATGAGCGTCTCTGTCATTGAACGCATCAGGCAACACCTGCAAAACACCTGTTGACCCCGCTTCCGTCCTGACAGCCACGTCCTCTGGCCTCAAGGTTCCCACCGCATCTCTGCGTCTGATGGGAAATCAGCTATATAATATAATATAATATAGTCGCCAAAATGAATGAGCCAAAATTAAAAAATGAACCACAACCATCATAAACACCCGGTTCTGAAAGGTGTTCGCCTAAAACTTGTGTCCTCCCACATCACACATTTGATTGAGGACACAGCTGATGTAAACCTCCAAAAAAACATAAATACTTCTTACCTTGACTCCTTGACGTTTTCCAAAGCAGTCAGCCAGGACTCCAAATGTTAAAATAATCCACGGACCTTATCCCCAATTCCTCGCCAAGTCCTCGCCGCCATCTTGTTTCTTCCATTTGCAACGAGTGCAATAAAGTTTTTAAGCTAGCTCTTCCTTCACATGCCCCGACCACAGAAAAGCCGTCATGCGTGGCAAATTAAACTTAACGTACAATAATTTACCTCTGGAACAATAAACTTCTTCAAAGTGCCGACTGTCTGTCGAGGAAAACGCCGGAAGTCTGACTTTTCTGTTTACTTTTTATACCGCTCCGTGATTGGCTGGCAGTAAAGGCGTTTTTTATTGGCCGATGTCAAGTCTACCTGCTCGCTTTCAGTACCTGATGTCAATAACACTATTTAATCGACAATATGAACAGATAGTTGAGACAGTGGGCAAATAAAAATAATTGAGCATGGCCATTTTCAGTATTTCTCTCTAGTTTAGCCTTTGAATTTTACATATATAACACACATAACATATATTTTTAAATGCTATGCAAATAGCCCTCTACTGGTCCTGTGCTGCAATAATTTACAACAGCCACTTCATGACATACTATTAGTTAATAGTCAATCTCTAAAGCTACTATTGGTAATTGTAACCTTTAAACAGCATCTAGTGAAGACCAGCATAGACTCTAAACATTAATAAAACAGATTTTTAATCCCAAAGGAAAATTTGTGTTAACAGCAGCTACTTGACACAAATCACATACAAAAACAATGAGGTAGGTATAAGAAACCAATACAATTAAAGGTTTAGTTGTATACAACTATACACTAATTTAAATATAAATTATAAATAGAATAAATAAATAGAACTGAGACTGGATATATATTCATAACTATAATACACTGTTCAGTGATGCTATTGTGCTGAAATACATTAGTACAAGTCAGGGGGATGTTGCTTGAGTAGTAAGGTGCATGATTGTCCACGGATGTACGAATAAGTAGAACTAGGAAAGGAGAAAAATAGATACTAGTGAGACAAGAAAAAAGAAACGTGATATTAACATCAAAATGTGTTTATTTTGTTCAATGTCCCACCAGTATACACATATTAATGTTATGATAATACAACACAAAATAAAAGCAGTAATTGTTAGAATAATAACACTACAAAAAGTGTCAAAAAGTATATGATTCATTAATATGCTTTAAATCAGTAGTCGGGATGTAAGTGCATAGTCTTTCATGTTATGGCTTTCATTGTCAACTGGAAACCTGAAAACAGTAAAGTTGTGTTCACAGGAGAGACAGACATACATGCAACAGGTGGCCAGCAGCAAATTCCCAGAGGCTGAATTCTTTCATCACACCTTGAATTAAAATTATTCACGGTCAGTTGAGGACATCTGTGCATCTGAACACTTAGTTCTATGAGAAAGCTGCTACACGGAGCATAGAATATCAAAAGGAGTACAAGTATACTGGTATGATCCATCAAACACAGTCTCATGATATCAAGGAGCAAAACCTCAGAGGTTTAACATCAGGAAAGTCCCACCATACAGAAGAAAAATCAAACCTCTGATACGAGTGACGAAACATTTCAAAACTACACAGCAAGTCCAGTTACCTGTGACTCACTACTACTAGAAACTTCAAAGATGAGGCAAACTAAAGAAGTACTCTGCCGTCTTTGAAAAAGGAGGTGGGAAGCTCAGGGAGTGTTGAAAAGGAGGAAAGAAGCGAGAGAAAAAGTAAAATGTCTAATTAAGTTGAAATGTGGGAGAAAGAGTGAAGCGGCAAAAGGGAAGAAAGCACAACGGGAGGAGCCTTAAAGTCGAGAAGAGGAGGTGAACGTGTCAGTGGAGCAGCCAGGATAAACCCTGTGGGGAGCTGCTGTATCTACCTCCTCAGGCAAAAAGAGAGGAGGGGGTGGAAAACAAGGGAGCGAAAGAGAGAAGGGAGAGAGAAAGTGAGCAAACAAGAGAATGAAAATAAAGAGGCAGCAGAAGAGGAATGCAGGGGACAAAAAAAACATTGTTTCTTGTTTTCAAATTGCCTTATTTTGTGTTGGAATGAGAACTTGTATAACCTAGAGGCTTGCTGCTGTAATATAATCTTATACGCACCCACCCACGCACTTCCCACACAGAAACACACTCACACATAAACACACTCTGTGTAAGTGGTAGAAGAATTGGGGAAGCCCTGCAGTTTATTGGGTCACTCCAGATTCCTCTCTGGATGAAATATGCTTTAATTTGTGCAGTGCTGGAGGGAGAGTCAATAGGAAACCTCTGTGTGAAACAGAGACGAAAAGAGGGGTTCAGGAGCGAGGAGAAGGAGGAAGAGAGGGAAAGGTAAGAAGGGAAGGCTGAGTGAGAAGGAAAAGGAGGAGGCAAAGGGAGGGAAGGAAGGAGGGAGGTTTGTTGAGGTGGAGGTATGGGCCGGGAGGACCAGGCAGGAGGAGAAGGAGGCAGGAAGAGAGGACTGATTACAATGAGGGGAGGAAGGTAAAGAAGGAAAGGAAAGGAAAGGGGAGCAAGAGAGAGGATGACAGGAAGCGTAGGGAGGATGAGAGTAAGGTGGGGAAAGAGAGGGAGTATGACTTGATATTTATTTTATCTTGTTTCTTCTATGATCCCTTCTGTTGTCATTCAATTTGAGACCTTCTTCACAAGTAAAATGGCATTACGTTGCATTGCAACATTGCGTTGCATTCCGTTCTGTTCCTTTAGGTTGCATTATGCTAGGTTTCGTTTCATTATGTTGAATTGTACTACGTTATGTTGCACTACGTTATGTTGCACTATGTTATGTTGTATTGCATCACATTGCATTGCAATATGTTGCCTTGCCTTATGTTACGTTGCCTTATTTACGTTGCCTTATGTTACGTTGCCTTATTTACGTTGCCTTATGTTATGTTGCATTATACTGTGTTTTGTTACATGGCGTTATGTTATGTTGCGTTACTGCATTGCAGTTTCATCGTCAGTTTTTTGGCAAATCACACTGAGACACCAGGAGAATGTTGCCTCATTTGATTTTTTAAAAATCTGCACCATCTGGAATCCCACAATGTTTTAGGAAACAATTATTCACAACCAGTAGGGGTGAACTTGTTCAGTGGGTCATGGTTATACTCACATAGCCTGGTTTTCAGTCCTCTGACCTCTCTTCTTTTTTTCCTGCAGTGCTTCAAATACTTCTGAGTCCCCAGCTGGAAAAACAACTGAGCCAAACAGAGCTTTGTAGAAGAATTTAAAATCAGAACATCAGCTTCTTGTGCCATGGCCATTCAATTCATTCAGACAACAATGGAGACAGACATGCATGAAATTATTACTGTTATGCAAGTTGTTGTAAATCAATATACAAAAAACAACTCTTTAAACAATATTGTCACAAACATCAGCCACTATGCCTCAAAGCACTGAGGGAATGGTGTCAGTCAGCGCTGAAAAAAACACTGTAAACCTTTTGCCACCTGCTTTGCCAATATTATAATTGATTATGGTTATGCCAATGAAGCGTCATTTCAAATTTAATTTGGAAGTCAGTATCAAAGGGAGGGTGACGGGGTGAATGTCTGACGATGGCAGAAAAAGAAGAGGATAAGTAGGAAATTAAGAAGGGAGGAAAGGGAAGGATAGAGTGAAGGTGGTATTATATGGTGAAGTGAAGGAAGTTGAGGAAGAAACGGCAAAATGAGGGGGAGTGCGATGGAGCTTAGCAGGGGGGTGAGAGGAGGGGTGAGAAAAGGGAGGGTGGGTGAAAGGGAGACAGGCTGAGGAAGAGAAGGAAGAGAAAGAGAGCTGGAATACGAGGAGAATCTCAAGTGCTCCACCCCTGGGTTCGGTCCATTGTCATGGTAACAGCAGTGAGGCGAGACGAGCAGCAGAAAGACAAACTCGCTCTCTCTTGCGCTCAGTCTCTTTCTATGTCTCTCACCCAGGAGATTAGTAGACAGCTGATCTCAGTCCCTGGTTGCATCTGTCTTCTTCTTCTTGCCGACGAGAAATGGACTGACAGCAAGGAGACCAGTGGCTAGGACACACACGGACCACTTCTGACCAGAGTGTGTGTGTGTGTGTGTGTGTGTGTGTGTGTTCATTCCTCTGCTCTCTCGGGAGTTTTGAACTTGTTCTTTAGGTTCACGAAAACCAGGGGATCCACATACACTAACCTTTTCTTTTCTGAACCTACACAGTAACATTTACAACTGGGAGCTGCACCTCAGAAATCCAGCTCTCCATTTCTGCCTGGCAGCTGCTCCACTACAGCTGCAGGCAACTCGCTGCCTTGCTCAGCAGCACTAGGTTTAAGCCATTAAACAAATATGATCATAAAGAAAACATGACATTAAATTAAACTCACCACCAACATCCCTATATCCCTGTATCTCTATTTACTGGCCACAGTGGAAACAAGTTGTGCTCACAGTCTCACAGATCATCGACTTTTAAGTTGATATGGCAAACATCTTAGCAAAAACCTGTTTATTTACAGCAATGACAGAGCAGCATTAGCTTTCACCTGGACATACCTCTGGTTACCTGGTAAGCATAAGTCCAATAAAAAAAAAAAAACTTTAACCACTGTGTGGACAGAAAACAGATTTCCCAACAGTGACAGAAGCATCAGGTCAGAAACATGTGTCGTTATCACACATGGACAAACAACGTATTCTGTCATTACAACTTGTTGATTTGCTGATATAAAGTTTGGAGGAAGCCCTGACGAAACTAAAGTTGGTTTGATTTTCTATAATGAAAAAAAAAAGTCATAATAGCTCAGCAGGTCATTCTGTATTATTTTAAAGGAAATGGAACAATTTGTGTTCAATATACTGTAGGTCTGAATTTGCTCAACACTAAGAGATTTTTTTCACACCTTCTTTTCTGTTGTTTTGCTTCACATACATTCAAAAAGTAATCATAGAGTTTTGGATCACATTTTTGTAGCAGCAATATTTCACATTTTTTGCCCATTAAGTGTAATGGAATAAACCTGCAAATGACCAAACTTACCCAACCCTGACTATGTCATTACCTGTACTCTAATAACATGTCTGCTTCCATATATTTATTTGTACACAGATGTTATTCATACTAGCCGCCTTCATCTGAGCATTCAACCTGCCCCAGTCCCTGTGCAAAGAGCAAAATGCCCAGTGCATTATGGTCCATGAATCAGAATCAGACTGGCTGAGTGGTTTATACAATGAAGGAAAAAAAAAAAAAGCTTTTACCATAGGGGTGCCAACGGAAATGCATCACATGCAGCCTAAAATGCACTCCAGCAGGAGCTAAACGGAAAGTAGCTCAGCGGAAATGAATGTGAGGATCATAAAAATGTCCCCAACTCGCTTACAAATTACACAGCAAACTTAAAATGTGCTATAGCAGCAGATCTCTACGGCAAAGTGGTGTAGTGTGACGATTAGCAGCCCGAGCCTAATCAGTGTGAATGATCTGGATCAAATGAAGAACACACTCCCTGTTCTGCTTTGTGTTACCTTACCGGCACTTTGTTGATGCATCATTCATCTATTACTGGATTTCTGTCAGTTCGCAGCGGCGCAGGCGTCCGACCCTCTTCATTGCTTGAAATGTTGGAGATATGTAACAAAGCTCATTATCATAAAGCTAAACACCCACAGTATTAGTGTGTATTCATTTGGTCTGTGAACGCAGAATTCACAGTGCCCTGTCATTTCAGGCACTGCCATGCCTCACCTGCTCACTAAACACCTTAACTGCTTCTAAGTATCACCTGGCCCAAGTGATTCGCTCCCGAGGAGAAATTCAGCCACTCATAGCATTTTCAGCTGCAGTTACTCATCTGTTGCCTGAAGCTCTTGCTAACTAATGCTTTGCCTGCCTGCTGTATTTACTTGGATTTGTTTGCCTGTTCTCTGCAAACCTCAGGAAACTGTCTGTTTTTGTGTCTTAATGCCGCCTAAAGAGTCTGTCTTTGTTATCACAGTGTGATTTGTGTTCTCCTCAGATTGTAATTAGACAGTGTCGACATGAGCGGTCCTCTTCCACTTCACAATTATTGAGGATCCTGTGGCTGAACAGTCTGGTAAAGAGTTTTTGGTTCAAAGGAGAGTTCAAGCTCTGTAGTAAGTTTAATCACATTGTGATATTGGTATTGATAAACAACCATATAAACCTCTCAGATATAGTATATTATTGTGAGCTGTAGTGCAATAAACCTTATTGCCTCTCACAGACAGCAGCATATTGTGTTTTCTAACATTATGTTTTTGGCAGGTGACCCCTGGAATAAGATTTCTTCCTCTGTAGAAACGGTGACTACTTAATAGAGTGTCTCCCAGCAGGGCAGACAGCGGGCAGGGTGGCCAAGGACCCGCCTGACCCTAAACTCCATTAGTCATCCCAGTCCGATCCTCAGAACCTTTTCCCACAGGCGCACGGCCGGCCGGCCGGGCCAGATGCACTGTTGCCTGAGCAACAGGAGTGTGAGCGAAATGCAGAACATGAGAGCCCAGTCGGCAGGACGGCTGCGGATTGGCATCTGCTGGGCTACGACGGAGCATGTGCCCACGGGAAAATGAAAAAATGTCAAGAGAGATTAGAGTGGAGGGGGGAGGTGGAGAGGAGATGGAGACTGCAAAGCGATCTGGAAAGGTGGTTGGGATTGTGTGTGTGTGTGTGTGTGTGTGTGTGTGTGTGTGTGTGTGTGTGTGTTTGTGTGTGTGTGTGTGTTTGTGTGTGTTAGTGTGTGCAGGGAGAGGGATTTGTAGGTGTGTGTTGTCATGCTTCACTGACTCGCTGCTTCCACCTGCCAGCTTGTTTGCAAGCGTGTGTGTGTGTGTGTGTGTGTGTGTGTGTGTGTGTGTGTACATGCATGTTCATATCACTACTGGTTATACTGTATGAAGTCATGTCGCTGTAGTTCATTTCATTCCGCAGTAGCTTAGAGAGAAGCCCACCACCTCCATCTCCAGTCTTGGGTGAATAGATCAAAGTAGTGACACAATAGCAGTAACAATATCTGCCAACCTACACCTCCAAAGCTCACCAATCAACCCCACATGAAAACTGTCAGTTTTATTTATCTAATTATTTGTTGATGGAGAGATTAAACAAACTAGGTGAGAGTTGTTGAAATAAGCACAGATGCACTTCCTCATAGAGTTTCCTCATAGTGGATTGTTGGATTTGAGGCATTGAGCATTAGGACTAGTTCTAATTACAGACTCTTATTGTGTCTTTCAAATTACTCTGGTGATGCAAGTTTTTGTTAATATATGAGTAATAATAATCGTAATGATGATAATAATAATAATAACTGTATTTGTTTAGAACCTTTCATACAAGAAATTAACAATGTAGCTAGGTCCTCGCCCATTAAGGCCTTTGTATATAAGGAGGAGGACCTTAAAATCAATTCTAAGTGTAACAGGAAGCCACTGCAGAGCAGCTAAAACTGGACTAATGTGGTCTCCCCTCTTGGTTCTGGTTCATGGCTGAGCTGCAGAGTTTTGAATGAACTAAGATTCCATGTGGGGTTTTTTCGGGACCCCAGTAAAAAGTGCATTACAGGAACCAAGTCAGCTTGAAATGAGGGCATGAATCAATCTTTCAGCATCTTTTTGATGAATAAATGGTTGTACTTTTGTCATGTTTCTAACATGGAAAAAGGATGTTTTGGTCACCTTCTTTATGAACAAGAAAATCGCTGTGATGATTGAAAGCTGGTGGACAGTCATTCTCAGTGCACGTCTGATCTTCTTCACCATCTAAGACGATATGAATTCAGCGAAAGAGGCAATTTTTTGCCCTTCATAAAATGTGTGCAAATCAAATTGAGGCACATACAAACCCTCAAACAGTGCAGTGTGCAAGAGAAACCCCACTTTATCATTGAAATTCAGACAAACCAGATTAATCCACAGGGGCAGGCTCCCTGCACCCTGAAGTGTCCTCTATAATTGGAGCAGTTTCAGATCTGATCTCAGCATCTGAGATGGGAGGCCTCACATCCGCATCACTGCTCTATCAAATTCGAGGAGTGATTTCATCAAATACAAGGGCTGTTTTTCCATTGTTTTAACAAGAGCATGAGATTCCCACTACAGCTCACAGCTTTTGAATTTAAAATTGGGTCCTCCAGTACCCAGTCTTTACTGGGAAGAAAGATGGCAAGCCTAATTGTCTTTCTCTGTGACAAAGCTTTACCTCTCAAGGACATTTGATGAGACCTTTTTCAGTCAGGTGGTTAGACTTATAGACTGTTTACAGTGGTAGTAATCACTGCAGCAGCCACTATCTCTTCACTTACTGGTAATTCCATAACAGTATAAACCTCTAATAGTGTTTCTCCTTCCATCTCAATGAATACATACATATACCTTAATCAGTACAGAGAAAAACATCTACAGCTAGAATGGGACTTTGTAGAGCGCTTTCCTCCACCAAGGCCAAACATTTTTTTTTCACCAGATCTGTGATATGATCGGGATCTGCATCAAACTGTACGTATTTGTAGATATCAACACCATAAATATGTACAAAAAAAATTTTTGACATCAATATTCATATATTATTTTCTAAGAGATTGACAAAAACTGCCCTATTGCAATGTTGAGGAAAGTGATGAAATATTCCTGGATTTAACCAGATCTGCACCAGAAATTTAATGGGTTCGTCCCTTGTCCATACCCAATCCCTCCACCAAGTTTGGTGCAAATTAGTTCAGTACTTTTTGTGTAATCCCTCTAACAAACAAACAGACCCCTGGTGAAAATATAACCTCATGAGTGGAGGTAATTAAAATCAGGCACAGGCCAGACTTGCAATAGAAAATGCATTTGGGATCGTAGCCTCAAGATTCTGGCTCCTCGACAGACTGTTTGACTGCTCACCTGACAAAGCAGTGGTCAATATCAAGGCCTGTGTTGCCCCACACAGTTGTCTGAGCCACACTGATGACACCATGCAAGAGCTATACAGGCACCTGGAAATTGAACCGGTTGACAGCAACACCTCAGATGCAGGGGTACGAAGCTGTCGAGTGGAAGCAAGTGGTCATATGTGACAGCTGCCTACAGGATCCTGTATGGATGAGAGAGAGAAGACTACAAACCAAGCATTGTCTGTCAGAGACAATTTCAAAGGCGATTTTCTCTCTGAGGCTGGGATCGCTGCCATACCAGGAGGTAGTTGTTCAGCAAGGAACTCTGCCCTCAGGATGACAGGCTATTTTTGTTACTGTTATGTTTACTGCTTATATTTAGTGTTAGATTATTCATGAACTTGCTGTATAACTTAAATGTTAGGATAATCACTAAGCACTCTGCCTATTCCAGTTGTTTAAAGCAGTGCATTTCCATTTCTTCATTTTATTTTAAGAAAGTGCAACACAAGGCCTTCTCAACACAAGAACACTCAACAATTTTCATTTTGACACTGCAGAAATAAAGTTTGCTTCATTTAGTTCACAAAGCTTCATAAGTGTAAAAAAACAAAAAACAAAAAACAGTTTCAAGTTATTAACACCGACAATGGCAAAGAGCCATATATCTAAGCATGTCCATAAGAGCACTAATTGAGATCTCACTCATCAGACACTTTCCTTCTCCCTCTGGGAGCTCAGTGAAGAAATGGTGAAGATTCTGTGAAAGCAGAAAAGATGGCCTGTGTCTGTTTGGCAGCTGTGTTTTCCTCTGTCATCTTTCTCAGCCTATCACTGAACAGCAACTTCAGTTGGATCCTGTTTTCTCTTCCTCTTGAAGGGTATGGGGAAGAAGGATAAGGGGAGGATAAATTCAGCCACAGCTTTGCTGAAGTGGTCAGCCATGGTTGTTTTGAGTAGAAGTGAACCCAGACAGAAGAGGTTAGCTATCCCTTGTTGTTTCATGCTATAACACCCCCAGCTGCAACACTCAGACTGCAGCTCGTGCTTTTTCAGGTGACACGCTTCAGGCAACTCCGTGTAAAATCGATTTCGTGTAGCTCAAAGCATCTGTTTTCACGTACATGCACCGACCATGTTTGGAGCCTCAAGACTCACCTATGCTCACTGTTAGATACCGATCCGGACGGAGCCTTCTGTCCATGCTTAGCATTCATTTCATCCATATTTATGCTTATTTTCTGAAGGTTTACAGATATGGATGAAATGGAGCAGTACCATCAGAATTAGTGGGGGTTCTGTAGCTGGTAATTCAAGCGAGACCAAGAAACCAGTACACAAAGAAACTTAAAAAATGGCTGAACTTTTTGAGGAGAGGTTATTTGATTCATTTCTTGGCCTCACGGATCACCACCATTAACAACAATGTGTTCACTCGTACCCCTTTCCTTCCACCGTCACCATATTTGTCATTGTTGGAAACCTTTGACACAGGGCTGCCCTCTTGATCCATGGCTGTACGTGGGCAGTGATGATTACAGCGTTTGAAGTAGATGTATCTGTTTTGTGTGTAAGAGGAACATGAGCCATCCCTGAGGCAACATATTGCCAGTATAAAACAGCATTAAAAACTAGGCTGTTAAGGATTATGACTTTAAAAACACTTCAGCAGTGAAGATGTTCACTGTTAGGGTACCCCTCAATTCAATGCCTGTATGAAGCCTCGACTCTGCTGTCCTGTTTGCATCCTTTAACTTAGACTTAGATCATCACAACCGCTGGTACATCAAGATTCAGGAGATGACACTCATTACAGAAAGTTTTCTGTTTACGCACTGATGTGATCAAAGTTTCCTGAAGTGTAATTTTGTCTGAGAACTCATGTTTTGTTTTGATTGGCTCTATTACCTAAACGCGTACTGACACCATGTGGAATCAGGCAAATTTGTAGCGTTTGAACTGACAGCCAAACTGAAAAGGCCCCAGTCAAAAAATAGTTTTTCTCTCAGCCAGTCAGGCTTCAGTACCGAGAGTGAATATTATCTTAACGACAGTGCAATTACTTGGGATGAAAAAACTTTTTTATACCCCACTAAACCACTTTGTATTAGAAAACAAAACTATAAAGGATGAGTAATACAGGACCTTCACTGTCTCCTGAAAACAGATTTTAAGTCGGTACATTGAGAATAATAATTACCGAGGTCGTGTTCACCAGCAACCTTCTTCGGCACACTCTTGGCTCCTCTCTGTTGTTGTTCCCAAATCCTCTGAGCATTAGCATGTGTTTTCAGTTCAGAGTGCCAAGTACAAAAAAAAACACAGAGTCAAATAAGATGTTTCAACAGTTGAGTAGTAGCAGTGGAAGCCATGACCAGCGAACACTGAACAACAGTGAACAGTATAGGTCACATTAGCTTTGATTAATGAGATTACCCACATGTCGACCCCATCGCAACCATGACATCGCATCCTCAAAAAAGTGTGACGAGGTTGATGAAGACTGAGCAGACAATCGGGAGCTTATGACTGATGAAGGAGGGTGATGCTTCAGTTTGTAGTCTATCAGCGTAATGTACAGAGTGTAAAGAGCAAAAACATGCTCTCCAAAATTGTTAGCACTGCAGGGAAGGTGATTGGCAAGTCACAAAAACAATTTCAAGATATTTGACAGTGCTGTACAGAGGAAGGCTAACACATAGCTGCAGATATCTCACACCAGCTACACTCAGTGTTTGAACTGCGTCCGTCTGGCCGTCAATTCAGGGCCCCAAGGGCCAGCTGGAACATATACAGAAAGTCTCTTATTCCCCACACCATACAGGCAATGAACACAAAATGACAGCAGCTCAACTCAAGCCGGTGGATGTGCTGGCAGCTTCCACCTGTGGTTGTGTCTGAACTGTATGGATGCAGATAATTTCACAAACTTGAGTGACACTGCTCAAACCTTACAATAAAACTCTAATCAAAAACTCTAATCGAGGTATGTTGTTATAATTATCATTGATGTGCCCTAATATGCCGGTATCGACAATAATCGTGATAGTTACAAAAATCCACTTCCCTACACTTGTATTTGAGTCTAATTTATTTGCCTTAAAAGAGACAAAACCCACAATAAATTTACTGATAGCATCATTTTTATCACAATAATATCGTTATCATGAGTTCTTTTGGTCACATTAATGGTGCCCTAATGTCAAAAACAAGTGGGTACAGAATATAAAGTATATAAAATGTCAATATGTGCACAAAAGAGAAAACACAATAAAAATATTGAGATAATCAAAGTTCAGCTGGTTAAACTAAAGTACTCTTTTCTTACATTACATGGAGATTTCGACACTCTTCCATCTAAACTTGCTTAGTGAGAGCTGTTGCCACTATTACAGTGTAACTTAAGCTCTCCTGGTCAAGCACCACTCAGGTAAAAGCTGCCTGAGCAAAACACAAGTCGAGAGGCTAATCCTGGAAAATCCAACAGTATCCGAGTGTTTTATATTCGACTCTCCTGCTCTTGGATTAATTTGAGCCAAAATGGAATCTGAAATTGGTTTGGTTGTTGAATACTCGTCTGCCTCTCGGTGAAATGAGGAAGGGAGAGGATGAGCACACATGTGCACACACACACACACCCATAAAAACACAGCTTGACCTGTCTTCTCCAGTTGGTTTTTATGGAAAGGAAAGGCCAGATTGACATGACATGTAAACAGTAATTGTAAGAAAGAAGCAGAGACCTACTGTGAAATTCAAGGTAACTGGAACAAATAGATCTGTGAGGGCTGGGATGGTAGAATTGTTTTTTTTTTTCTTTTTTCTTTTTTTTCTTCGTCATGGTTGCAACCATGATGTATGTTTAATTTGTACATACAAGTTCATTAAAACAACATACATATAACAATTCTATATGCTTGTTCCCCCCTTCTTCTTATTAATTACTCATTAATTTTAAACATGTTCCCATTGTGGGAAAATAAATATTTAATGCAACCTCAAAATTAGAACCTCAAATTGCTCCCTGACGTGTCATCGGTGTGTAAATGTGTGTGTAGGGAGAAGTGCTGTGTGAATGGGTCAATGTGACGTCCATTGTAAAGTACATTGAATGGTCAATAAACAGAAAGGCGCTATGTAAATGCAGTCCATTTACCAAAGTGGTCTCAGACTTTAGCAACCCTCTGTATATAATATCAACATATATTGACAGGCTTTGGGATGGATACCTAACACATGTCTACAGTATAAGCATACATACATAATATGTATGTATGATATTGTTCCAATTTCTAATAGGTTTCATACATAATTTCTACACAATTTATTTTATATGGACTTGTATTTCATATATGGAAATTCAATATATGTACATATATATTACAATTGCATATTTTTTTCCACTCTTTGCCTCTTTTACCAATTCCTTCTCTCTTTTCAGTCAGATGATTCCTTTGCTTTTGTTTTTCTCCCCCCATTTTTCTGTATGACGCTGCCCCTCAATATCCAGCAGAGCAGCCTGAGAAATCTCAAGAAAATCCACTCCCTCCATTTCCCACCTGTCACTGGTGATCAGTCTCCGAATCTATCCGATCCGCAGATCACACGGGAACTCATCCTGATGCAGATGATAATGTACACAAGCCTCTTTCGTGCACCACGCTGAGGCTGTGCGCTCTGCCATCTCCATTCCCTGTGCCTCTAATTCAAGCTTTTCCATTCATTAGTGGGTGTTTGTTGGCAGGCTGCTGCCTCTTGGTGGTTGCTGGCGGTACGCTTGGTGCCGTTCACAGCTGGAGTGTTTTTGCTCTATGGTGTTTTCATAATGGGGGGAGAATTGTCCCAGCGCCCCAGGCCATCTGTCTAAGGGACTATGCTCCATTTCCCAAGTGAACCATGCTTGCCTGCCTCCACCTTCACCCACATCATCTTCTCTTTTTCTCTTGCTTTTCAACCCTCTCACAGGTGTTGCTTTGCTTCTTTTCACTGATTATTGCATCGTGAAAAGCCTCAGAAATCCTGTCTTCCATTTGCAAGCTGGGCCTAAACACCAAGCTGAAGCACTCTTGCTTCACATCACTATTAATTAGATCCAGCAATTCAAGTTTAACCAGACACATGTAATATCCCTCTACAAGAACATGCATGGAAGTGGGATCTTTGAAGGATGTGGCCAACAAAGGTGGACCTGAAAGAAAGACTGAAGCTGCCCCTCCTCCTCAAAAGAGTTAGCTCAACCACAAAGGAACCAAAAGACATCAGCATTCTTCAAACTTTTGGCGCACCCTGCACACAACCATACACAGTCCAGCCATTTTACCTAGGTCTTGTTTATTCTTTAGAGCCGAATTATCACTTTTCTGATGGACGGGGCAAACACCACGAATGCCTTTGAGGAGAGACTGTCTGAAAGTGCGCTTCATTTTCTTTCAACAGGCTCCTCACCCTGCCCTTGATTGTAGCTGTTCAGAACATCTTTTGCCGTTGGACATACAAGTTTTTTTAAATGCTAAGACTTGATAAATACGGCATTGTCACGTAATGTTTTCCATCACAGAAAGGCATGCATGAGCCATTAAATCTACCAGGGCACAATGAATTATGTTGTTACCAGTGTTGCAAAGAATAAAGCGTTTGTGTCGTCAGTTCAGGCAAAAGAGGACTGTATGCCTTGGCGACATCTATTAGAACCTTTCACACAGGACAGGTCTTGTTGACCCATTATGACATACTCGGTCTAGAAACCCAGACTTCAAAGGACCCATCTCCTGAATTGGAGCACAGCGACTATCTGCCTTTTGATCTCTCTCTCTCTCTCTATCTCTCTCTCCTCCTACATAACTCCATATTCCCTTTATTGTTCCTGTCAAAGCAGCATCTTCATGTGTTGATCAGGCCAAGAGATCTGTGGGTTTCGTTTGGCCCTTGTTGCATTGTGCATGCCTGAAATGCTTTCCGCTGTTGCACCGGGAGATTCCACTTTCACACTTATCTATAATTCAAAATGTTTGTGAAAGTGCTCTGCTAGTTAGTTAGAGGCCTGGTTTACTGATATGGTCAGTCATGTAATTCTGAAACCCACTCAACTTCGTCAGTCCAGAGACACTTCAGAGCTTATGCACTGAGAAGAAGAGTTAAGGTCTGACCAAAAAAAATAGCCAGATATGTTGCCAAAGGGTTCATGAGAAGGAAACCTCCCTAAACGGCCTTTACGTGTTGATGAGCACTGGTCTTATAATGAGGATAATTTACAATGTGTCATTTATTGTTCTTTAGAATCTGTAAAAAAAAATGACAAGGTTTTGTATGTTCTTTATATTTAGCTATGTTTTGAAAATTCAACTGTCGTGAACATTTGGAATAAAATAAAATCTTTTTGATTTGGTACATTTTTCGTCGGTGTCAGATTATTAATGTTGCAGAAGAACGCTGATTGAAGGAGCCCTCTGACAATTTTTTGCCCAGGGCCCCAACAAACTCTAGACTCACCACTAAGATAATGACTAGATATGTCACTATATCTGGGCCAGATCAGTCTGCTATGTGGGTATTGAAAACCTCAGCAAAACCCTGGATTACTTTCAACACCTTTGTTTTTTAAATTCTTGAATTCTGCAACTACATTATGTTTAAGATTAGGGAAAGAGGGGTATTTACTTATGTTAGGTGCCATATCTTTACAATAAATATGAAGGCACCAGCAATATCTTGTTAGTTTAGCTTAGCATTAAGACTGGAACCTCACAGTGCCCACAAACCTGTAGGAGTCTTAGGGTTACTGAGACAAACCTTTAGTAATCTTTAGACAAAAGCACCCTTTTTATCTCCTTTTTCCAGTCTTTATGCTAAGCTAAGCTAACTGGCTGCTGGTGGTAGCTTCATATTTACCATACAGATTGGAGAGTGGTATCAATTTTCTCATTTAATTCTTGATAAGTGAACAAAATATGTGTATGAGAGATGCAGAACTGTTTCTTTAAACTTTTGCAGAGGCTCAAAGTCTGACTCTGCTGTGTTCATTAGCAGTGACTTCAGTCATTATATTTTCACCTGAATGCCTAACATACTAAGATGCTCACAGCTGGCAAACATGAGTAGCAGTAAACAAGTTTTCACATATTTCTCCGCCTCTGCAAATCTGTCCTCTGTCACCCAAACATACACACACACACACACACACACAAACACAAAAACAGGAGAAAATGGTGGCTGGCAGCCCAGTCACACCTGCTATGCCTGACATCTTTCCATTAAGTTCAGCACTTGCTGGAGGAGGAGAGATGCTATGGCAGAGAAACAGAGGGAAAGAGGTGACAAGATGGTGAGCAGAGGAACAGCTGAGGCTGAAAACAAAAGATGAAACTGGAATGGAGGAATAAAGAGAGTGATGCTCAGGAATCATGAGAAAATGGAGGCTGAGGACAGAGGACAGAAATGAGATAGACAGAGAGAGACCTGCAGGCAGCAGAGGGGCTGATACAGCACACAAACAGTTCATATATTTGCAGAATTGCTAATATGTGACATTCCTGTCAATACAGCTTTTTTGAATAGGATAGAGAGCGGAGCCGACAGACTGAATAAAACATGAAGACAGATGATAATCTCCAAAAACCTGTCAATGTTCAGTGCAGTTTTGTTTTCAGCTTTCATGCCAACAAAAATCCTGATTGACCTTTCACTCTCAGAGATACCACAGCACATAGCATTTCATTATTTAAGATACTTACATGTTTTGCTCAGCAGGATAATCTTCACTAATAAACACCACTTTTACAGTTTTTGAAGCTTGAATACAATCGCCAGAAGTAAAAAGCTAAGAAAGGCTATAAACAAACTACACCACTGTTGCATAACTTCAGTGTCTCCACCACAAAACTTCCAACTTGTAATTTGATTTAGCTCTGACCTCTTCTACAAAAGCCTTTCCTCTCACAAAGTTAGTAATAGCATGCAAAAAAAAAAAAAAAATATATATATATATATATATATATATCGCAAATATAAACACAACGAAGTTGTAAAGGTGGACAGGTGAGTAGATCAGTTTTCATGTTCAGACTGATGACATTTAACATCCTCAACAACCTCTGTAGTCTCATTTAGACATTTGTTACCAACCGGCCTTTTTTAGAAGACATAAAAGCTTAAAGAAATCAGGACTGGGGTATTTGCTGACATATTTTATGTTGTAGAATAAAACGTGAAAATGTCTTGACCTGATGTTTACCACTGACCTTTTCTGAGCCATCCCACCAAAAACCTGTTAAAAAAAACTCTAGAGACTTCAGGACGGGAGCACAGGAAGTGCTAACATGCAACTAATTTCTGTGTTCATATTGCAAACACCACGAATGCCTTTGAGACACTCTATTACACATAAATTTAATCAGTATGATGCAAAATCACCAGATGTAGACACATCATTTACCAATACCTGATTGACTATTTGTGATCAATAGACTCCTATAATGAGTTTGGACATAAAGTTTTTGAGGATTTCTCACACTGTTGGAAGCTGAAGTTTGTGAGATGCTTTATTTTGAATGTTTTGGTTGTGTACTCTGGTAATTTGTGCAATGTGCCTGTTCCACTACAACCGAACAACAGAAAATTTTATTTGTCCATATTAATTTACGCTAAATGGCCAGAACTATGTGGACACCTGAACATTACTTCCATGTGATTGTTGAACATGTCATTCCAGATCCATAAGTAATAACCTGCTGCTATAACCGCTGCCACTCTTCTGGTTTCAGGCTGGAGGGGTTTGAGCCCATTCATCCACAAAAGCATTAGTGAGGTCAGAGCCTGGTGTTGGGTGATAAGGTCTGGCTCACAGTTGATGTTCTAGTTCATCTCATAGGTTTTGGATGGGTTTGAGGTCAGGCCAGTCGAGTTCTTCCACAACAAACCACTTCTTTATAGGCCTGGCTTTGTGCATGGGGGGCTTTGCCATGTTGAAACTGGAAGGGGCCCTCCCCAAACTGTTGCCACAAAGTTGGAGGTAAACATCTTTGTATGCTGTAGCATTATTTCCTTTCTAAGAGGCCCAGCCCAAACCAACAGCTAGGGTCCAGTGGGTGGAACAGTGGAGGGTAAAAGATGAAGCTTTACCATTTCTGTGCTGTAACACTGGCTGATTAATAACAGTGGTGTATGGACCAATCCAATGATCTATCAAGAATCTGTTGAATATCAACATCTAATTCAGAAAAATAAATCAGTCAATTGAGTCCCTTGCAGTAATAGAAAACTTCAGCGTTATCAGCATTCGCAACATATTTTTTTCATGATTCCAGATTAAAATCTACCTGCTTCTCGCTGCTTTGCTCCCTCCATCACCTCCTCAATCATTTTATTCTTCCTAGGCTACCATTTCTGCCCAGCTGTCCTTTACAAGCCCCTGTCGATTTAATGTGATGGACAGAGGGGAAGCGAGGGATCGCTCCTCTGACAGCTGTAACACTCTGCCTCCAATTGACCTGGTCCTCTGCTACCACAGTCTGTCCTGTTTATGGACAGCTGAGGTCATAAATTTATTGTACAAGGGACACAGACAAACAGAGGGGAGGAAGTTGCAGGAATATAATTTTCACATACTCGGACAAGACAGGCCCGCCTGCTTGTACAAATGCATATGGAAGATGTACGTGCACACTGTATATCAAAGGATCCTCAAGTCGTTAAAGGTGCAGGGTGGAAGATTGCACCTTTTGCTGGATTGATATCTGTAAATCATTTCCAGGTCCATTATCAGATATTACTGTAGTTGCCGTAAAGAGACTAGTGCTGACAACGCTTTCAGCCTCTATCAGCTGTTACCACTTTTTGCCATTATGTTTGATTTTGCAGAAAATCTGCAGCTTGGAGTTTTTTCCCCCGTTTTGCATCCATCTTTCAGGTCAACATCCTGCGAAATAAGACAAAAACAAAAGACAAACAGGACTGAAAGCACAGCCTTCCTCATTATGCAGAGGTGATAACAGCCAGTATGATTCATTTTAGGAAGCTTCTGTCCACGTAAGCAGATTATGATGAAATATGGAAAAATATCAGCTATCACAAACAAATAAAAAACTGTCCATATCAAACAAGAGTACCCACAATGAATAGTCATTTAGTTTGGTTAAGTGTAAAAAGAAGGTGTCCTCATCATCAGAAAAATTGTCATAATTATAGTGACATATCATCCTTCGTAGATAGGCATCATCATTTTACTGGGCAGGCAACAAAGCGTCACTTTCTGTTGCCACAATGTAGAACTAGTTTAATACAGAGAACAGTTAAATATCAATCAATGGTGTCATGGAATTCATCACCAAATTTCTTGACTTCAGATAATAGTATAATATGTTGGTTTTGTTTTTGTTTTACCATTTGTATTCTATTATTTTTGTTTTTTGTTATGTCTTTTTATTTATTTATTTGTGACTTTGTGGCTATTTATATATTTAGAGGGACCCCAGGAGGAGTAGCCACTGTTACAGTACAGTGGCTAATGGAAATCAAACAAGCAAATAAAAACAAGGTGATTCCCCATAGAAATTTAACTGAAGAAGCTGGTAATGGTAATTGTCTCTGTTCTTGGTTCATTTTAGCCTTTCGTGTTTTCTCCATTTGACAGTTTTTGTGTTGTCTTGAGGTCAACGTTTTATATTCCAAGCAGCCAGTTTTCTGTGAGAGTGGATTAAAGATGGAGAACTAAAACATGCTGGTGCACATATGGGTTCCCAGCTCATTACTAGGAATTGTAACTCTGTTAAAACTAAACTAATCACATTGCAACGCATGCACAAATTTAATTGACATTCACATGTATCAACTAATCAGATCAATTAAAAACACAACCCCACTTAAAGTTCCAGTGTGCAAAAAGAGCTGAAAACCTACGGCAAGATTATTTTATTCAAGGGCTCCAAAGGTCATAAAAACACCATTAAAAAAAACTCGACACCTCCAGCCAGAAACGATATCATTCATTACAGAAACAGTTTCACTCTCTTGTTGAGCAGAGTTGCACATTGTGACTTCAGTACACCTGGAGGCTTTGATATGGCAGTCAGCCAGAAATACATCCTCTGACAAAGCCGCAGTGCACTGTCTGCCCGTCACCAAATGGCTAATAAGACAAGTTGGTGGTGAAAGAAAGTGCAATATTTAGTAAGATATAGTATTATAGTAGTATAGTCTAGTAAGATGTTTTCTCAGGAGTTGGTGGAGGTCAAAACAAAACTAAAAGACGGGTTAATGTTAAACTTATATTCACTGTTATGTTCACTGTTCAGCTTCTAGTGTAGTTTTTCTGTCCCTAGTGGCCACTTAGCTTAAAATGCCAAAGTAACAGGTTTCACCTTTTCAGAAAGGAAAATCTCTTTGAGAGGTTTGGATCTGAAAGTTCCCGTGTGACATCCTCTGACTCCAAAAAAGAACCATCACATCAGACTGTGCAGCACTAACCGCGCCAAGGTTAGCAGTTGTATTCCTCAAAGGACCCAAGTACTCAAGTATTCTAAAAGAAATGAAACTGTGAAATACCTCAATGACCTCTGGATTATCATGAAATGTTTTTCACTTTTGTTTTTTTTTTTAATCAATGTTAGCGGCACAACTCCAGAGATTGTACTGAAAGTGAGTCACTCCATCACTTCCAGAATTGCCATAATGGAGGTTCAGCACCACCAGCAGGTAAGAGCTTTTACTAATCCTGTGGAATATCTCTACTAGATGGGTTGACACAAAGTACACATATTCATGGTGATAAGAGGATGTATCCTAATGACTGTGGTGATCTCCTGATTTTACCTCTAGCACCATTATGACGTTGATATGTTTGCTTAAACTACTGCAAAAACTACTGGACAGATTGTCATTTACTGTAATATCCGTCATGATCTCTTAACCTTTAACCGATGCTTAGAACCAAACACCAAACCAGCAAAACTAACAGACAATCCCATCAACCACCGCTGTGCTCAGTGTTCAGTGCTAATTGGGAATGGCTGAGAGCAGTGACTGCTTTGTTGTGACACCACAAAGTTCCAGAAGTCCTGACGGCTGGTTTTAAGGCTCAGTTTCTGAATACAGGCTGTGTGCATTTCTCTGTGGACTGAGGCTTTGATACTTTCACAGTATTAATATAGAACCTAGACCTGCTTTATAATCACAAACACATGGAAATCTCACTTAAGACAATATGGGACCTTTAAACAAAAATTATTTTGAAAGTATGAATATAAGAATATCTTATTCTGTAACCACAGCATTAAATTGATTTTGTATTTGCTGTAAACCTTCAGCCTCCATTCAAACACTTGTGTTATTGACTCCACATGATGGGTCTCAGCATTCTCGTACGAGCCACACAGCCACTCCTACAAATTCTCAACCACTTTCCATCCACTTCACACAAGGTCAGCCCCAGACGTATTCAGCAGCATATCTGTATTCATCATATCTCCATTCACAGCAAACAAGCAACCCGTGGGCCGCTGCCAGCGCGGTGTCATCTCTCTGCAGGTACGCTGCACATGGCCTCTGCCTCCTATTCCTCCACCAATATTTTAGTTCTGTGCATGTTGTTGTGAAATTTGTATTCTCGTTCTGACCCTGATCTGTCCACCGTGATGAGATTCGCCTGCAAATGTGAGCTTTTTTTTTTTTTGTTTGTTTTTTTAATGTGGCGAGGAGCAGGTTTCAGGCATCAGTTGTGACCTTCTTCATGCTCTTAGTGGTTTGTTGTTGTTTTTTTTCTTTTTTTATTAAGGGTAAAAAAGAAATGAGTCAACTGGGATGAGGGCAAGTTCATTTTACTTTCAGCCACGGCCTTGAAGGAGCAGGCAGAGCTATAGCGGATAAGACTGAGTAAACAGAGGGAGGAGGGAGGAGGGAAGAAGACAGATGGAGAGGTGGAGGGAAGAAGGTAGAGAGCGAGAAAAGCCAGGGAGGGAGGACAGAAGGTTTGGATGAGGAGGGAGATGTGGGTCAGAATGGTTCATTGTCTGCAGACTTCATGGGCACAAGGACACCATCCCCTTCATAAAACAGAGGAGGCCACACACATTCGTTCAATAAAAACAGAAATAAATTCAGCAACTTCTACCTCAGCACCACCTGAAGATACCTCAGGCCCTGTGGGTGCAGGTGTTTGTGGTTTTAATCATCATCAATCTTAAGTTTTGATGATTATAAAGAAATAATACAATGAAATCAAATCAAAGTGCACAGAAATTTTGTAAAATTAAAAAAATAAGCGCAATTTCATTTACATTTTGTCAATTTGTCGACAAGACGACTTGGCAAAGTTTCAGTAAGTAAGTAAGTACAAGTTCTGCCTCGTCTTAAGTGCTTCGCTGCAAACAAACAACAACAAGCAAAAATTCCCCATTTTCCTCATGCAGCAGTCTGTTTATGATGCTCTTCATATCCTGTGTCCTGAGCGTCCATCAGGTCAGATCGGATTTGTGCCTTTCCAGTTCTGCTATCTGCAGCTAATACTGTTCCATCAAACTGAATCCATCAGTTTTCTCTGCGTTCAGACACATGGTTTAATTCCCAGGATGATCCCTCCATCCAGGAGGGTCGGCAGTCTTGTCCCAAATGTTTTTGGAGTCTTTTATGAAGAGCTCAGGGACACCAGCTGGTGAAGGGATACAACATGCAGTGGACAGTCTTAAACCTGTAGAGGACAGAAGTGATGAATAATAACTCTGAGTTGTGTTTTATTTTGAAACTCTTGGTATCCAATGTCAGTGATGTCTGGAATTGTTTATCCTCCATGTAAAGCATGTTTGATTCAGTTTAAATATTAATATATTTGTTTGCATATTCCTCTAATACTAATATTCTACATGCATACATGGTAAGTTGGCTATGAGAAAATGTTTCAGTATAGTGGTTAAAACTGTAAACCAGTAGGAAGGAAATAAAAAAGCTCCAGTTCAAAGGATGTTTTTGTTTTTTAAGAATCAGTTTTCTGGCATTTTTCAGAGTGGGCTGCTCTGCAGTTGCCATCTTGGCAGTGCCTGACTCCAAATATGGGCGAAGAGGTGGGGCGTGCGTAGAACCGAGACTTTGGTGCATGCCAGTTTGTTGCATGTATATGATCACACACCTGTTCAGGTTGGGTTCAGACAGAAATATATGTCCTGAGCTGCACTCTAATGAGATGCAACAAAGGTCCCTAGCCAGACTCAAAACAGGGACATAGCAATTTCATAGTCAGCATCTAAAACTCTGAGTACAAGTAGAAGTGTTGTTTGACACAAATGAGTATAACTTATATTAAATAGGAAAGCGCCTCTCTGAAATTCAAAAATCAGTTTCATGGAAGAGTCCTGGCCAAGACATCTGCAGTAAAAAAAACCTGACAGTTACTTATTGCTACTTGTACATGCTGACAGATCAGCTTTGCAGGTTGTGACTGCAGTGACCCTTACTGATACATAAAGGTGAACCCAGGTGAAGTAGATCTTCTGTGGCCTTGACAACAGGATTCCCAGCTCAATTACAATAAAAATCACAGGAGGGAGCAGCACTGTTGCTCATTTTAGGTCCATATATTGTGTATGAGCTGTAGGGTCTGCTGGTTCCCATTGTGTTTTAAAGGGGGACATGAAGTTACCTATGACTTTGTATTGTCCTCTATCAGCAGCCAGTAGAGACTGGTGATACTGATGATCTGCTACAGCAGCTAAAAATAGTTCAGCAGCACTTAATGAAAATGTCATACAGTAAAATCATTATGCCTGAATGTTTATGCTCTTTATATATATATATATATATATATATGTATTTTTTTTTTTACCTCTGGCAAGGAGATGATGTTTCTTTTCTTCTATTTGATTGTCTGTTCTTGTTTAGCAGAAACACTTGTTAAATTGTTGTTGTTATATGAAAAATTGCAAAGTAGAAAGTAGAACAAAGAAGAGCAAGTGATGAGTGTTTTGTGTGTTTCATGGATTTTTTTTTTAAGGTTTTGAATAAATTCTCTATTTTTTGCATTTTCTCTGTTTTTATCATATAAACTGTTTTGTGTTTTGGGCTTTGCAGCTCTTTGCAGATCTCAAGCACAGCTTTTGGTTTGGTTTTCTTAACCTTGTGCGATATGCATTTCTTTTCTCTTATTGCATTTAATACTGCACTTGAATGAGAAACATCTGGTACATTTCAACCAGACTTTGTGTTATGGGACAGCACGTCCTATGATACAAGTAAAACAAACAGTAAAATTATTGGATATTCAGACTAATTGTGTCTAAACCTGTTCATCTGCTTTTAAAAGGATTCACAAAACTTGCCTGGGGAAGATGCTGCAGATTAGCAACCAAGAACATTTACAGAAGGTCCTTTATACCAAATGTACACTGGAATCACATCTGTAAAGGTACATTTCCACATCTGTGGACAATAAAGATTATTATTATTATCATTATTATTATTATTTCATAACATTTCACATCTTTCCCCTTAAGAATTGCAGCACTGTGAAACCATGTTAGCAGCATGGTGTCAGTGCATCAGAGAAATGACCAATGTGACCTTGTTTATAGTCTCAGCCTTTCCCACACTGTCCACACAGCTTTGTTGTTGTCTTCTCTTATCATTTATCAGTAATTGCATTTTCATATTACAAGAGTTGTTTCATTTCTGTCTCCGAACCTGTTTAGTGATGCTGTCCACAAATCTGATTTCTCATGCTGCTATATTCCTGACCTGATTTATTTGTAGGGGGAAAAAAAGTATATTTCCCACAAATATACCTGAGTTAACAGAAAAATCAAATATGAAGAAAATGTTCCTGTTCAGAAACCCGACCAACTTTGTTTGCACAGGCAGATGAACGTCTGACCTGCTGCTCTAAAGCCTGCGGTGATGTTGAACGTAACTCTGTGCGACACCAGTGGATGGAAACAAATGGAAAGAGCTCGCTGCGGAGCGTTTGTGGTGATATGTTCTTACAGCTGAGGACGGTGAGGACTGGGAGAGACAAACACATCTGGGTTCCATTGTGTTACATCAAACTGCTTTTATCTCTGAGTGAACAGGGAACAAGACGAACTGGAGCTGCAGGGGAGTCACGTCTTCAGGTCGGATCATCGCACAAGTAAAACTGAGAGCTGGGGGCTTCCTGAAGCAAAGTGGCCTGCAGCAAACTGTCATCTTGCCATAACAATGAACTATTCATGCAATGCACAGGTAGATCAGCTTTAAATATTTATAATATACACTTGTGCTAAATATTTGATGTCTTGATTACAGCTTTTAAAGTAAAATTAAATCCACATTTAGACATTCAAGATTTGGAGCAAAGCAGCATCTGATTTAAGAGTCAGTCTGTCCAACACTTTTCTAGAGTAAGATACAATTCCTCATCTGGGAATCCTGAGTTTTTTTCCGGTGCCATCATCACATCAAATTTCTTGTCAAATAAAAACTAATAGGTATGATTCATAGATTGTATATAAAGATATACGCAGCGTCCATGACGTCACCCACTGGTTTCTGAAGAGCCATTTTGAAGCTCAGAGTGGGCTGCTCCGCCGTCGCCATCTTGGCAGTGCCTGACTCTGCCTAACTCCCAGCTAATCTATAAATGGGCAAAAGGGTGGGGCATGGGTGGAGCAGAGACTTCAGTGCATGATGGTTTGTGGCAAGCATAGGCTCACCCAGCTGTCACTCAAAGTGGCCACACCCTCAATTATGCAGAACTTTAAGCCTTAATAAAATTTAGACGAGTCAGTTACAGTATGTAAATATTCAGCCCCCTGCAGATGCCAAAACCGTTTTTTGTACCAGGCTGTAAATCAGGTTGTAAAGTTGGGCACTTTAACACGGTAGTCTATGGGGGTTGAGTCGTCTTTGGAGCCAACCTCAAGTGGCCATTTGAGGAACTGCAGGTTCGGCACTTGCATGTTGGCTTCCTGGAGGTCGCTGCTTGGTATAATTATAAGAAATTTGTTACAGACATTCAAAGTCCTCAGAGGTAGAACCCTGTGTTTTCAAATTTACACAAAAGACATCTCAAAACTGAATTATCAGATGTATGGTTAGCACATTGGTAATTTAAAGGTAATGAGCTCTGACTTTTACTCTAGCACCACCCTCAGAACAAACCTTACTCCCATGACTGCAGAGACAGTCAACAAGACAACCAGTTTTCATAGTATTGTTTCAGACTAGACACATGCAGTGTAGAAAGTGGAAGTTGCAGTGGTTATGTTTTGATTATCAATGAGCCATGTGAAATTTCAGCTGTGTGCACCGGAGCGACACACTAACCTGGAGGGGTCGTACTCCTTAGAGAAGCTTCCTTTCACCTCGATGCTGTTCATCTTGTTCTCAAACATCCCATAACTCAGTGTCACCTGCAGTGGAGAGAAAACACACACACACAACCATAAAAAGAAGTGCATCTGTATTCATTTCTGTGTGTGTGTGTGTGTGTGTGTGTGTGTGCGTTTGTCACTACCTGGTGTGGTATGCTTCTGTGGCTGATGAGCAGCAGGTTTTCCAGGTGGGAGTGGAATAAGGGACAGTGGACCATGGAGATGCCGAGCCTTTTCTCCACAATAAATCCCACCGTACAGTCGTCAGGGAGACGGATGGTCGCTGAAGTCTGCTCGAACCGGGAGCCGCTGAAGTACACAAATAAAAAAAACCAACCACAGGCAGATTTAATTACTGTGGATTTAACCTGCTTTCTTTATATATCTACAGATCGTAAATTGAATTCTACTTTTTCTGGTTATTAGTGGACATTTATTTTAAGTAAAACTATAAAACTGCCCAACTTTCAACCTGAAAGGCAAATGATGATGATTTTGCATGTTTTCGCCAATTAACTATTTATTGCGTGTACTTTACTGCTGACCTTTTCCAAAGAGGCCTGTAAATTCTTAGCTTGAGTCCCTACCTTCTAGCCCTGGGCAGCCATTAGTCTCAGTTGTTTGAGTGGAGTATAAATATAAACTTCCAGAGACTTGAAACTTGCTTCAGACTGAAGATTCATCACTGTGAACATTTAGTCAGCTCTAATGTTTGGCCGAAGTCACGCTGCTGGTTGAAGCAGTTGAAGAAAGAAACTGTCGGTGCATTTTTGTGTTTGCCAGTCAGAAAACAGAGTTCAGCAAAAATGCAAAAAGTTGTGAAATTCAGATTATCTCTCATCTCTGGGTGCAAATTGTTTTTCTGTTTGTTTTCCTGACAACAAAGAAAAGGAACGCAAAGTTTTTTGGCTTTTTTGGCTCTCAAATCTTAAATTAAGCAGCTTCCAACAAGTACCTGATTATTGTCTGTGTTACTGAGAAACCATAATATAAATTTAAGAAAGTACCTAAAATATTGTATCGTATCATAGATTACCTATTGTATTTCAAGCTAACTTCAGGTTGCTTCACTGGATTTTCATGTCATGAACTAAAAGTATTCCCTGCACATAATGAAACGAGAAACTTTGGTCTCTTTTGGAAAATGGTAAATAGATGAAATTTGTGGTAAATGAGCTAAAACACGCAAAAACTGATTTCCCTTCATTGGGAACGGATTAAACAGTTTTAACTCTCACTTTTTAAACTCATCTGGACATTTGGTCAAAGACAAATTACACACACAAAAACACACACACACACACACACAGACACACACACACACGGGGACCATCAGTTCATTTATACCTGGCCCATGGAGCCATCTTCTCCGCCAGCCGCCGACTCAGACAGAAACCTGCTCCACCTGTAGCAAACCAGAATCGCACCTCCCTCTGAATGACAACACACACACACACACACACACACACACACAGAGAGAGAGAGAGAGGGAGAGAGGGAGAGAGATATTGACAAATACATACATGCAAACACAAAGTCAATTTTTTTAAACAAATCCCTAGTTTTGACAAGTATTCTTAAGTTGGCAAAGCAAAAAATAAATACTACATCTGGGCCAATTAAGAAGAGAGGAGACTGTGCTGTAAAAAACTGGTCGTCTGCAGCAGGTTTCATGACCCATAGTTGTGTTTTGTTGTGAGGCGACGTCTAGTGGTCATCGAGGGAGGTTGGGGGGGGATGGATGGGTCAACAAAACACAGGAATATGACACCAGGGAGTGGTGCTGTTCAGGTTGGAGAGAGCTGACAACCACAACACAGGCAGGAGCTGCTGATGACTGTTCCAAATAGCAGTCTTAACACTGGCTAGCTGAGCTAACTAGTGTCCTGTTTCTGAGTGGTAGCCTTTCCTTTCCTTCTAGCTCCTCTCCTTTCCCCTTTCTGTCATCCTTTTCTGAACATTTTTATTATTTCCTTTCCTTTTTCTTTTCCCATTTCCTGTCATGTAGCTAGCAAACCAACTTTGCTAGCTACACGTGAAATACAAACACAATGTGTCCTCCCAAATGTTAGATGTAAAAAAGCGTCAGGTGTCTTAATGTGTCACCAGTGTGTAACTCGCGCTGTATGTGGGAGGAAACATCTTGTACCATTGTTAGCAGGCTGCAGAGTTACGACATGCTACAGTCAGTACTACTGCCCCAAAAAACTCTTTATTTTCTTTTAAAAGAGATAAATAAATGGAGACTGGCACATTTTAATAGTGTCATTATAGTTTAAAGTCCTTTAAACTAAAAATTTCAGTGTGACTTTGAGCCTGCCTGACCTCGAGGGAACGAGCCTTGTACCTGCAGCTCTCCAGCCTTGAAAAGGTTTGTTTTTGTGTCTCTTTGTCTGCTATTTACTCTCCTGTTTACTCATCTTACAGATCCACACATGCAAACACACACCAGCAGATATAATGGGATAGACACAGTCACACTGACACCATCATTAAGAGACAAATGCTTAAAATACAAAAAAAAAACAAAATCTAAGGAATAATGAGAATATTTAGCAAACTGACTCGGTATCTTTCCCTCCCACACACAAACAATGTGTGTAATAGATAAGAGAGGGGAGAGTACAACACTTTTCTTCCCCTCTCTGCTCAGTTTTCCCCTCAGATGTGTATTGATTGCTTGGTCTTTTCCAAACCAGCCTGGGATGAATTTTACGTCTTTATCTGCTAACTCTCAAGCAGATGCAGTGTTTATTGCTTCCTGCAGCATAAACTGTTTAGGTGATTTTTTTTTAAAGGGGGGGGTGTGTCTTACTGGTGTTCTGTTGGTGTGTAAGTCACAGCAGTCAAATTAGGAGTTTAAAGTGGAGACTGGGCTGTAATTACACAACAAATTAGTGTCTCAGACTGTGCGTATTTTCTTTACTTTCCTTTTCATTTCCTGTATGTTTCGTGCCTTGATGTCCTTCCCTTTCATTTCTTTTCCCGTAGTCATTTCACACATTTCCTTGATATGATTTCATTTCCTTTCCTTACCTTTCCATCTCTTTCTTTTTCCTTTCCTTTCCTTTCTTTGACTCTCCTCTCCTTTGACTTTCCTTTCCTTTTATTTCCTGTCTTTTCCCCTTTCTGTCTTTCTTTTCTTAACATATTTATTATTTCCTTTCCTTTTTCTTTTCCCATTTCCTGTCTTGTTGTTTACCCCTCTTTCCTCTTCGTTTTGATTTCTCTCTCATCCATTTCATTCCTTTGGATCTTTTTCTTCTATTTCCTTCCTTTTTGTTTTAAAGGCTGTTCCTTTCTTTTAATTTCCTTTCTGTCATTCCTCCCTTTTCTTACCATTTTTCCCCCTTTGGCTCTTTTTCTTCCTCCTTTCAAGATAGGCGGTGAAATGTAAGAAAATGAGAAGAAGGACCTGACATTGAGTTTTGTTTTCTCTGTTTTCTCACCCTTCGCCCATCCCTCCTCAGCAGAGGATGGAAAAGATGAAAAAAAAGGAAGAAAAGAGAGAAGAGAAAGAAAGCGAACAGTCAGACAGTGGGAACAAGGAGAAGGAGGAAGGAAACAAGGAGAAAAGGAGGTAGGAAACAAAGATAAATATCTATTTTTCAGTGTAAATGGGTGCAATCAGAGCAGAGAATGTGACACATGGGAAACGGAGAGAGTCTTTTCAGGAAATGAGTGAGAGAGATTGAAAAAGTGCAAGGAGGAAGGAGAGAGAGAGAGAGAGAAAGAGAGAGGATGAAATTCCATTCAGAAAGCTCACTGGAGTCATGATGTACTTTAACTCAATAGGAGCATAAATCCTGCTGCAAAGCTGTAAAGCATGTGAACCCAGCGACACATGCACATGCACACACAAACAAATACACACACAAACACACACACACAAACAAATACACACACACACACACACACACAAACACACAGTAAATAACTGTATGTATGTTCCAAAAACAAACTATCAACCTCCTGCAGTTTGACAGCCTCCTTCCCCGAGGGAGTCTTCCTCCTTGTGTGTGTATCTGTGTATGTCTGTGTGTGTGCGCACGTGTGTGTGTGTGTGTGTGTGTGTGTGTGTGTTTTTGTGTGTTACCACCAATCAATAGCCCAACAAGACACTAATCACTCATTGATCCACTTGGTATGAAAATCCTTCCCATGTGAACAAAACACACAGACCTACATGTTCCCTGCATCTCCATCCATCCATCCATCCATCCAACCCTAACTGCATCCTCCTCTCCATCCCTTCACCAGTGATGAGAGTAAAAAAGGATGGAAAGTATGGATTTTGCCTGGCAGTGGTTAACCTGGATGGGCCGCGTTTTGGCATAAAACCAATAAGAAGAGACCTCAGCTTTGTTTTATAGTGCATCAGTGTCCTCAGTAGAGCAGCAGAGCATCAAAAAGGAAAGAAAAAAGGAAGGATGGAACAATGGCTTGACTGACAGAAGGATGAAAAGAGGAAAAGAGGCAAGAGGAAGAACAAACAAACAAACTTAAGAGGACAAAGCAATTATGTGAAACACCTATTTTAAAGTTTATATTAAGTTCACAACAGAAACACACAGATGCAATCAGTCTGAGGGGGTCAGGAGTCTGCGTCTGGGAGAGACAACAGCTGCTCTGTTCAATGGACAGAATAGTTTTCAGTGTGATGCATGAGAAGTATATAAGAGAGAAACTAGTGTTGTTTTACTCAATCATTCTTCTTTATTATTCATTCTATAGTCAGTCTTGAACGATGGTTGTATAGTAAAGTAAAGATAAAAAACACAGGATCTCCTTCAACCTAAACAACATTTGTCATTTGTTCCAACCCTCCGATACGACCCACTGGAGTGTCTCCTGAAATACCCCCCCCCCCCCCCCCCCCCAGGTTGTAAACACGCAGACTGTACCAACAAGCGGTGTACCGGACCTTCATCACCATGGTTACAATATAAAACAGTCGTGGCTTGGTTACGTTCGGGAAAAGATTGTGGCTTGGGTTAAAATAAGTACTTCTCTAAGGTTTCACGATCTTTGTTGTCATGGTTACAATAATAACGAGGTTAAGGTTGTCGAATGATCATGAATAAAAGAAACAACGTAAACTGCTGGTTTCACACGAGAATCGAACACCCGTCCATCCACCCAAACCTCCTCCTGTCGCTCCATAAACTACCTCACCGCACTTTTCCCTTCGCTCCTGTCATAATTAGTACGGCCACTAGATGTCGCCTAGCAACACCTTACTCAGGAGGACAGTCTCCAATCCAGAAAGTTCAGCTTGGGTAATTCACTTAAAGGATTCTCAGATGCCAAAACACTGCTCAACAGTTTTAATACTCACAGCCATCTCTGGAAAGTGGCAATTATTTTATCTTTTGTCAGGATGATTGCGAAGTAAACAACAGAAATTCTGCATCATGTTGCACATTAATCCACCACAAATGTGTGCTCGCCTGTCAGTGATTGGCAGCGTCTTGTTGGACGAGACTGAGGCTGAGCCAGGTCCAACATTTTTACTTTGTTTGTTCTACTGTATGTTGGCACCCCCACTGTGCCAACAGTCTGGCTCCACTCCACACTACACTCAGCTGTTATTAAACACGATGAATGATTATACAGGACATTTCAGGTACATTTAAATAGCAGTTACGATCACTGGAGTAAATGCGATTTGTTGAATGTTTGTGTTTGTTCCTATAACTGTGTCCAGTGAAATGAAAATACATTTGTTTCCTTGATGAAGAAAGGGTCAAAGAGCTGGAAGACTGAAGGAATGGGATGTTTGGTTATGAGTGGCAGCAGTTAAAGTTTGGTTGCAGGGAAGAACTTTGGTTTGATTGAAGAGAGTATTAATTTCCACCGTGTTGCACTGGAAAAGAGCAGAGGAGGAAGAGGAGTAGCAAAGGAAGGAAACAAAGACAGAAGGAAAGAGGGAAGGGTGCAAAGAAACATGTAGGCGAAGGACAGAGAAACAGAGAAAGAGAGGAATTCATGAGAATCAGAGAGTTGTTGACAGCAAAGACGGAAGGAAGGAAAGAAGAAAAAGAATCTCTGCTAGAAAAAAATTGATCTGCAGAGTCACATCCAAGACGGTAACGTATCTCAGAGGGGTCACCCTGCCTTAAGGAGTTATCGGCCACCATAAATTAAATTCCTTCAGGTTACAGGGGAGTAATAAAGTGCTGTGGTGTAAATGCCAGTTCAGAGGCTTTCCATTCCTGCCAAGAAAAATGTTCCGATGAAAACACTGAGGACTTAGAGAACTGACACATTTGGACTGTTGAGTGCTCCCGCAGAATAGTGTTCGTAATAGTGACTCACTAAACCCTTATCTACAAAGCTGCTGTGTGAACTGTGAATCTGAAGTCATGTGTCACTGAGAACAAAGCAAACTTCTTCTTTTTCACTGAATTACAGCACCAGTAAAATATGTTGTACTTTCTTATCGTATGATTTCTATATCTGGCATCCTTGAGTCTTTTTATGCATCTGAAGAGTCTCTTTGTCAGTGTGTTTTTCTTCTAGAGGACAATGAATCACAAGATTAAAGTTATAACATGCAACTTTTCCACATTAAAATGACTAAAAGCAAGTAGACCTATGTTATATATTTTTGAGCTATGTACTTACATTATCCTATCTTAACAATTTTAATCATGGTAACAGTCTATTTCATTTGGTCAGCCCTCAAGTGCACGTGCATCAGCGTTGTGGTCGTCTGCCAGAAGCATCAAAATGAACTTTTTATCCAGTTTTAAGTCACATTTTTAAGATATAGTTTTTACACTTTGGTCAATTTCAACTATATATTTTAACTGGATGAAGGATTTTACTCATGAGACATCTGGATTTAAGTTATCAGAAAAAACAGCCAAGCAAACGTTAGACAGCTCAGCTCCCAGCCGCCCTGAGACATCCTGTGCCCAATGAAGAGCGTCAGTGAATCAATGATCTTTAACATGAAGCTGTTTCTTTCAGTGTTTCTACAGGTTTTAATCTCCTGGTGCGTTGGTCATGGACAAAGAAGCATGTCTGCCGGTAAAACCTGAACCTCAGTTATCAAAGAATCAATCGAAACAAAAGTTAGCAGCAGCCTCCACTCCCAGAACTTCCCTGACGTCCTGTGTCCACTGTAAAACGTCAGTGAAACATTGACTTTTAATGTGAAACTGCTTCATTCGGTGTTTTAACTGGTTATAATCACCTGGTCTGTTTGTTTTGGAGAGGAGACCTCTGTGGAATCCAAACCGGGAGAAGCTGACAGCAACAACTCCCATGATCCCATGCTACTTCATGACATCACTAAAGGGGTTTACATTATGAAACCTTTTTATTTGAGTGTTTACTAGCAGAGAAGCAATGTTCCTTTGATGTGATGGGATGAATTGGGATCTGATCATGTGTTGATGGCCTCAGCATGAGGCTCCGCCCGGGCTTCAGTCTGAGAAGCAGCTGAATGAAACTCTCCTGTGTTGGTTAAATCAAACAAACACTGTGGTACGGTACCGTGGCGTTTCCCTCCAGAAGTTCGTGAGCAGTGATTGGCTTGTCCAGGCTCGGTTTGCCCACATAGATGTCGCCTTCCTGGGGGAAGGCGGAGAGCAGAGCGAGGAGGGCCTCCGGGTTCAGATAGTTATCATCATCCACATGACAAAACCACCTGAAGAGCAACAGACGAGAGAACAGAAAAAAAAACATGCAGTTAAAATGCAATATAATACCTTTCCAATCTACCTTCTGATTCCTGCAAACAGTCAGATCAGAAATTGAAAACCTCATTTTCCTCCTCACTGCTTTCATTCTTGTGCAGAATGAATCCAAAAACAATTCCCCAAGACTTAAAACGTACCTGAGCTAAATGAGGCATCACCATAAACATCGACTCATAAAGAAGTCAGAAGTTTCTGCTTTATTATTGTGGCTGTGTCGGCTGTTTTTATACCAGTGAATTCATTCTGCTACACCGAATCGCCTTGTGCCTGCAGGAAGACGGGAAATAACTGCTCAGATCCATCAAAAAATATGTTGCCGAGATCTGTGATGAAGTGTTTCAAACTCAAGGTCACTTACTGTGTTTCTTCTGGAATTTTCAACTCTATCTTCATGGCCTTTTACAATGAATGTAACTCAATAAAGGTTCGTCGCTCAAAGTCGGAAACTTCAGTCTTGTCTGAACAAGACAGACAAGGTTAAAATGAATTTTTCAGACTGTGTTTCCCTGACTTTATTTTCCAAAAGTGATCTTAATGTAAATCAGATGTGATTATTTCTGACACTGCATCAGCCTGTGTTATTGAATATGTTAGGTGCTATGGAACGCTGACTGCAATCTCAGGAAACACAACTGTCGTCATCGCATTAATTTCAAGCTGTTTGATTTCCTCTGCCACCTTAATGACTGGACGTGATGTCAAAGCTGCTCTCCAAACCAAACAGACTCTTACTGCAACAGTCCAAATGACAAAGCTGCTGGTACCAAACTGAAGAGCTGTCTTGTCTCGTTTCCTCTGCCATCCTAATGTCTGTCCAACTGCACACAAAGACTTCCCTCCAAACCAAACAGCCTCACTTCCCTCTCCACTCCAAATAACAAAGTGGGGTTTGGAACCAAAGTGACACGCGCTTTCATTTCCTCTGTCATCTTGCGATCAAAATAAATCCGACTCTCGTGACTGTCACCTGTGCATATGCTTATGTAACCATCACACAGAAGATTATTTACTTCCTTGATTTCTCCTTTCACCGCCAGCTGCTGTAACCAGCCCGATTTCCCCACGGCTATCATTAAAGCCTGTAATCTAAATCCGATCTTTAAATCCACGGTGGGCAGGGCGATAGGCGAACCTTAATCTGCCTCACCTCTTGTCTGAGGCCATGAAGCCATCGTACTCAGCAGACATCTTGCAGGATAGAGCCTGCTGACTGTGATCTGACTGGCAACCCGTTACCACCATGTTATAACCTGGACAGAGGGCGAGAGAGAGAAGGAGATACATGTTTGATTTATAATGATAGTTCTGTACTTGTGTTTATTTGACTAAATAATTAATAAGTTCATTATAATAAGAATGTGTAAAATAGCTTTATTTGCAGGTGGACGCAGAAGAGTTCATACAAGCAAAGAAGGGGGTGAGAGACAGACCCTGGAAGGAGAGATGGCGCGAGAAGGGAAGGAAGGAAAGCCAGAACAAAGGAAGAATTAATGTAAAATTCAATGAAAAGCTTTGAAAGAGAATGAGAAAAAGAAAATAAAATGGGGAACAGAAAGAAAAAAAGGAGTGGGAGAAAGGAGAAAAGTAGATCAATGAGAAGGCCGAGGAGAGAGAAAGGAAGGATATGGGAGGATTTTAAGGAACACAAAAGGCACTGAAGGACAAAAGAAAGAAAGAACGAAAGAAAGAACAAACACCAGGACATTACAACTAAATGTGACTGTTTAATTGTAAAACCATGGGCATTAATCTGCTGCTCCACTCTGCTGGAGCTTCAGTCTTTTAACACAACATCAGGTACAGTACGAAGTATGATTCCTCTTTTATTCCTATTGAGAGTGTTTTCAACCAACTCACAGTGTTTGCATTAGCTTAATTAGCAAGACAGCTGCAACTGATGAAATCAGAAAAGCAGCAAAATGGTTAACAGCCAGAAATGAGAAGCAGCTTTCGTCTGCATCTGTCTAAAATCAAGGACCTGTTGTTTCAAAAGATTTTGAGTGGCGATCTACTGTCATGTCAGAGAGGAAAGTTTGACAGGTGTCGCAACAGGAACTAAAGGGGGTGGGGCTTAGCGGCGGTCAGGGCATCTCAAAAGTGTTGGGTAATCTGCGCAGGTTGGAAAACCAGCTCTTAAAGTTCCTGGCTTTGCATGGGGGCCCAGTCATGTTGCCTTAAAATTGTGTCCATATGCTTTTGGCCACATCAGTTTGTGTGTAAATCAGATTCAAGACTGCTGCTTACCTTCTGAGCTTAAGTCCTCATCCTCTGCATCTGTGAAAATGAACGTCTGGACAAAACAACAAAGAAAGACAAGGAGAACAAAGGAGATTTAAACACACCAGCTTTGATTGTATGTTTCTTTTCCACATCTGTGACACAACATCCTGAAAGCACCTTCATTACGGAGCGAACACACACAGACACACACTGGATCGATTCAGTTTTGAATAGAGCAAATTCGGTGTGACAAAAACAAGGCCCCCCACTGTGAGCTTAAAACAATGAGTCACAGCACACAGACACACAAACAAACACACATACACACACAGACACACACACAGACACACAAACAAACACACATACACACACACACACACACACACACACAGACATACACACACACAGTCCAAAGTGGTCAGAGGAGCATTATATGGCCAAGACAATTTGTTCTTTAACAGATATATGAGTCAAACAAGGCTCAAATCACACACGCTCACATACACCTTGGTGTTGATGGATAGATAGATAGATGCTGACCTCTGGTGGTGACAAACTGGAAAACCACGTGACAAAGCTCACATTAGCAGTAGATTCAATGTTTTACTGTTCTTGGAAGAATTTAAAGAACTGTCTTCAAATTATATCATTTTTCTGTGATTTACTGACAAACATTTATCTGCTGTATCTTTATCGAACTAAGTCTTCTTTCTTTGAATCAAATGCAAAATTAATTAAATTCATTGCAAATTTTTCCACAACCAGCTGGGATCCTGTGCCAGTTTCATCTTGCAGACAATTCACTGAAAAGGTTAAACTCTGTATGTGTGTGTGTGTGTGTGTGTGTGAGTCACTGAGACCAGGGAGGTTTGCATCAGGGGATTTGAACAAACAACCCTTGCGTTACACTCCATCACAGCAGCCCCTCAGGCTGAACCGCACGGTGTGTTCGACTTTCTTTGCCAGGCAGGCACTAAATAACCTCAGAGAAGGACAAATCACCCAACAGATAAGATAAACACGAACCATACCTCATGCTTTATTTAACTCCTGGAAATATTAATGCGTGTCCTGAAGTTTTGGCTGGAGTACAGGAATACTAAAAATGTTTCATAGATATATCTTAAAACATTTTAAACAAGCTCTGTCTAAGTGACTACAACATCAAGACTCATATCACACTGATATCAGCTTCACTGAGATTAAACTAAAGTTTGAGGGGACAGAGGGTAATCTCTCATGTCTGAACAGGACTTTTGTTTTCCAGAGACTATTTTTTTAACAAAAAGTGTGGAAATACTCAGCTTAATGTAGAGAGGAAGCCAAAACAGCACAAAAACTGTTAAATCTGAAATTCTACGTATGAGATAAAGTATAAATAACAGCATTATTAGAGCATTTAAAGTGACAGCAGCAGAATTTAGATAGACAAAAGCAGCATAAATGCGCTTTAAAATGTCATGAAAATGTCAAGTCGATAAGTACCGAATTACTAATGTGAGCAATGTGGGAAATACGAAGGCGAGAGATGTGACATGACCCAGGCACATGAGCGTGTGTGGGTGTGTTTTAAAGCGATAGAGATAGTGGCAGCGGAGACAGTCACAGAAAAGCGTTATGAGATCAGGGTGAGAAACTGAATTTCCCACCATAAAGAGACACTGAGCATATGATATGTGTGTCAGCATACACTTCTGTCAGTCTGTGTGTGTGTGCTTGTGTGTGTGTGTTTGTGTACTTCAGCTTCTATCCTTGTGAGGACCAGCTTGAGATATAGACCTTACAGAGTGAGGACTTTTAGGTTGGGATGCTGGGTTCCAAAATTCAATGTCAGGACAACATCTAACACTAACATCAATTTGACATCGAATACTGACGACAGCTGATATTTCATTGGTTTTAACTTGTGTTGTTAAGTAACCAAAAATCCAATTCCAAAACCATCTTGACATATAAAATACTGACATAATGGTCGTCAACAAAACCCAATGTCTGTGAAACATCACAATGTCAATTGACGACAACCCGATTTTCATTTCCAACCAAAATTTAACATCTGTCCTTGGCCGGTCCTCACAACTTTCAAGGGCTGTTTGCAGTGGCGATCCTAGACTCTGTGGGGCCCCAGGCACAAAAGCCCATTGAAGAACCCCCTCGTGTCCTCCATTGGCTGATGCAACAATTTACAGATGTTCACTAAAGGCCTCACATGTAGACTATCCCATTTACAAATGTTCCCTGAATGCCTCACATGCAGGAAATGGGTAGATGCTTGTTGCGGCGCACATCGTCAGGGGCCCCAAATTAGGACGGGCTTAAGGCAGCAGCAGAGGTTCAGTGGGGTTTATAGTTGTAATTGCAAGATGTGCTAATATGATTGACCATCGGGGGCATTTGCTTGGTTTGCCTTTCCTGAAAGTGAGCGTCTGACTGTTTGAGGCTTAAGACTTGTTCTTTACAGTTTCGGTTAGAATTAGAATTAGGTTAAGGTTAAGGGTTAGGGTTAGGGTTTGGCATTTGGTTGTGATGTTTAAAGTGATAGTTCAGGTTATCTGATGTGGGCTTGTATGAGGTACTTATCCAGAGTGAGTGCATTACCTGCAGTAGATTTGTATCAGTGCCCTTTATGATTCAAACAGCTGATCTACGACATAATACGAAGGTTCAATGGTAATAATGTGTAGTGGTAAAGGAAAGTGCTGTTTGACAGCGAGATAAAGCGATGACAATGTTCAAAATATACAATACACTTACACTTATATTTGTTTTTAAAGTGGGCAAAAGTTAAGTGGCCAACAACGCTCCTGCCTGCCACTCCAAATTGGGAGGGCGCTGATCAAAATCTGCTGCAGGTAATAAACTGACTATACAACCCTACATCAAATAACCTGATCATTTTAAGGTTAGGATAAGGGGCTAGATAATGTATCCTGTCAAAGAATGTCCTCACAAAGATAGAAGTACAAGTGTGTGTGTACATTAAAGTGACTAATCTCCATAATATTCTCTCTACTGCTCCCTGAAAGAAAGGCTGCATCTATTTAAGCACACTGTTTTACTGTAGCAAACCTCGGTTCATCCGTCAACGCTTTATACTCTCCCTCTCTCTCTCTCTCCCTCTCTCTCTCTCTCTCTCTCTCTCAGTGACATCAAACAACCTCTGATTTTAATACCAATCAAACCCTTCTCTCCCTCATTTGTTCTCCTGAAGGTCCTTTTTTTTTTTATCTATGTCCATCCCTCCTTCTTATCCCTCTATAAATGAAGCAGGAGGAGGTGTAATGAGATACCTGGATCAATCCTCTTCACTGCCATCACCACGACAACAACCACCACCACCTACCCCAGTAAAACCCCATGAGAAAGAGCCACCGTCACGATTTGTTTCCACCCCTCTGGTCATAACTCATACTAAACTACCTGCACTGAAATCAGTCAACCTGGGCTGAGGAACAAAAATGGTGGCGTGTCAGCTCGCAGTGGCTCGTAAACAGAGTTTGAGAGGACCTTTTACTGAGGTCAGGCAGGGATGCATAAATCTCACCTTGTTTTTCACACTGTTAAAGGACCATTAAGTAAGATTTGTACTGCCCCATAGCACAAAATGACTGTAATATATCTGGATAAGGTTTTTGATCTATACTTTAGTGATTCCTTGGCTGTGTGAATCTGGCTTTCAGATCTGTCATTTGGACCTTCACTTTGTTCCACAGGGGCTTTCTGAGATGCCTTGAGGGAACACTGCTCATTATTTCCTCTCTTCAGGGTAGAGAGGAAATCATTTTATTACTTTATCCATGTAGATTTATCTGGCTGCATCTGGTATCTAACCCAACAATTACTACATTTTATTCAACACCATACTATTCTTATTGACTAAAGTTATACCAAATATACCAATGTGACCAAAGCTTTAAAGGAATAGGTAGATATTTTGGGAAATAAAGTTATTTGCTTTCTGTAATGGCTTATATTGTAAAATCAATACCAATCTAGTATCTGTGCGTTCAGTAGGGTGCTAAAGCCAAGACACGATTAGCCTAGCTTAGCATGAAGCCCAGTTCAAAGTCCACTACAGACAGTAATGTAAAAATGAAATTTTGCAGTTTTATGTGGAGTTACATGCTGTAACTATTTCTTGGCAAACAACTGCAAGAAGCAGCAACTTTCCAGCGTTTGGACATCACAGAAAAACCATACGATGTGATTTTTACATTTTTGTTTGTGTAGGGATTACTGTAAACTAATGTTATTTAGTGAGCTTTTGAGATGCAGATTATTGAACTTTGGACAGACCCAGGTTAGCTGTTTCCCCCTGCTCCCAGGCTTTATGCTAAGCTAGGCTGATCTTCTAAGCTAGCTCTTAGAAAGACAACAAATAAGTGGATTTCCAAAACGTGAAACCATTTCTTTGCCTACTGTAATGTCGTGCACACTCTACCACTGGACATTAACCAGACTGACACCTGGGAGCTTCCCACCTACAGTCACTTCCCAACGTTTTAAACCTCGAACTGACAAGTATCGACACAAGCTTTTTAACTTGTGATGAGTTTTCACATTCCTGCAGTGTTGCTCCTGTGAGGCCGACTGACGCCTAACATTTCCTAAGAACATACGGCCAAGAGAGCAGTAACTCTGACCAACAACAGCCACAGCAGACACTACAACACAAAAGGTTGTGTGTTTAAAGAAAATATCTTGAAACTTTAAACTCTAAACAAAATGTCTTTGTTCCATCAGATCTGATACTGACCCGAACCACTGTAGAAAATCTGTATCATCCCCATCGGCCTCAGCTGTACTTTGTATTTTGTGCTAATTAGCAAACCACGCTAAAATAAGTTGGTGAACACGGTACCTGCTAAACATCATCACAACAGCATGTTAGCATTGAAACTGACAGCATATTAGCATGTTGGGATTAGCATTTGCTTCACAGAGCTGCTAACATGGCTGTAAACATGCATCACTCTCGTTCCTCTGTTGCATTTCCTCTTATGATCGTAATTAACCATTAAAACTTTACAGTCTCAACGCCTCTGTTTCCGGCTCTAAGCAGATCAGCAACAGTATTTAGTGACTGTCGCTGTCTGGCTGGTTAGAAATGACTGTGTGTGCGTGTGTGTGCGTGTGTGTGTGAAATGAGGTTCATACTGTTCTACAATCTGCCTCGCCACTTCCTGTTCTATGACCAGCTTCCGTTTCAGTATTGTTAACAGAGTCTCCACATGGTGGCTGTTTCCCTTCTGCCCAGACAACCTGCCTGCACAGCTTCCTGTGTCTGTGTGTGTGTGTGCGTTTTCTTGTAATGCTGTGTCTATACTCGCATCTTTGTGTGTCCATGTGCCTATGTATATATATATAAGTGGGTTTGTTTTTATGTGGGTGTGACGTGTGGTGAATTTTCAGAAACATTAACAAGCCACAGTGAAGCCGAACAGTCTTGTGTGTTGCTTTTGCAATGAGAAAGAGGAAGACACTGTCAGTACCTTCCTCTTTCACTCTCAAAATAAGGCCTCTTTTAAAATCAACACTTCTCTGAGAAGTCTTTTCTGCACTGTGACTCAGAAAACAAGAGGCCATGAACACTTCCTCTCAAGATCACTGATCATCTGTTTCACTTATTTCACAGAAGGAAACAAGTTGTTTCATGAATCATAACATGGAATCAAATGAAATACAGACTTTTCATAGTGTTACAGTTGATGTGTACTTCAGTTTATTAGGCACACCTCGCTAAAACTAATGCAGGCTAATACAAGAGTCCTGCAATGGATCCTTTGTGAATTGTATTGCACTATACAAAGAGTTGTGTCTGTTGTCCATTGATTTAAATGGGGTGGACAAAATAACAGGAACACCTGTCAACATAAAGTAATGCAGTTCAACAGCATCACAGACGGCATCCTCCTAACCGATCACACAGTCGAATCAACTTCTCTTTTCACACAGTTTCACCAAAATCTGAACAAGAGGATCATCTCTGGAGTCTTTCACCCAAACTAAACCTTAAACAGTAACAATAATTACATTTTCTTTGAAGCTGCAAACATCTTATTGATGCCACTGAGAAAACAGGTGGAAGTTCTGTGTTTTCATAACAAGGTTTCAACAGGTTTAAGCCCATTTCACCAAAATTTTACAACATTGTTTCTGTCATTTGCAATTTAATCATCAAACCAATCAATCATTCAGTCATTAAGGAGGTTAGCTCAGGCCATATCAGTCTGAATGGGCAGTCTTGCAGCTTCAGCACAGGAAGGAAGTGAATGTTTTCATTTCATCATTGGGACGACAGCAGATGTCTTCTCACAGGCCTAATGATGAGTCAGAGATTTCATCTTTTTTTTATGAAATAATGGTATAAAAACGTGAAATGGGTTCATGAGCTCAAACATAAACCCCTGTGGATCCATAAAATGAACATAATTCTATCTGCTTTGATTAAAACATATGAATACATGTAACTTTATAAGTCACATGTACGGACTGTCAGACCTGCACAGACACTGCACAGCAGAGACTCACATGCGCCTTGGTTCTGGAGATCCACGTCTCCAACAGGAGCGCAAGACGCGTCTTGTGGAACCTCCCGGTGGTCTTCACAGCGATGAAGATGTCCTGCTGCGTCAGGCTCGGCTGGGGGACCCCCTCAGGGGCCGGGTGTCCGCTGCTGCCGCTGCTGCCGTTGTTGGGAGCCTGCTGGATGGCGCGATGGGGCGCACCGGGTGACGGATCGTGGGCCACTCTGAGTTTGGGAGGGCTACTTGTGCGTAATTGAAAATCCACGTAGAGAATGATGCACAAGGTGAAAATCAAGACCGGCAGACTCCGACGCATCCATCTCTTATGCATTGTAGAAAAAAAAAGTTATTTAGATCCCAAAAAGTATTAAAACCATGTTCTTGATTCCTTTATGTTCCCAGTTTGTTTTGGTCTAATTTCGTTTCCCCATCACCTCCTCTTCCTTCTTTAGCGTTACCGTCGGGGTTCCTCATTAATTAACTCTTAATTTGCGTGATTATCGACCGTTTATCAGAGTAACATCAATCATGAAGCCGTTGACTTTTTTTAAATGTCACCTGTTTGAAAATCAGCAGCATGCTACGACTCGTTTCCTCTCATTTTCTGAGTAAGAGCCGCTGTCACTGGGATGTAGTTGACTTGGTCACAGCCGCAGCTCTGCCCAACCTGCGTGTCGCTGGACTGCCAATGTCAAATGATGGGACTTCCTGACATAGATTTCAAAGTAAAACACCACTGGTAGATTTGTACTTCCGGTTACAATGTTCCGTATTTCAGAGTGCAAGGTTAACACATGCATCACTGACATGGGAGGAAGTACTTTTAACCAACCTCTCTCTCTCTCTCTCTCTCTCTCTCTCTCTCTCTCTCTCTCTCTCTCTCTCTCTCTCTCTCTATATATATATATATATATATATATATATATATATATAATCATTACCAATTATTAGGATACATTATTAGGATACATAATAGGCTAAATAGGCTATGTCTCCTAAATAAATCTTCAAATATAGAGATGAATTAGTTGAAATATTATGGAGCCATGTGTAGGCTAAAATAGGCCTATTTGTTTATAGCCTAATAAATAGTTTCACACTAGTGATAATGATACATAGCACTAGGGTTAATTGTTCAATTTATAATAAAGAAGAATCTTTCTGTTTTGTATGTTTAAATGAGAAAGTTTTTCCAGTAAACAGCTGAACACAGACTACAGCGTTTTATTGCAACACGTGTCAGTTACGTGCTCAAAAAGACACTAATGACTGAGAGACACTCTCAATGGCCACTTACTGGCTTGTTCCAAAGCTTTTAACCATATTAACATGTTCTTCTTCCGCAGAGTGAGCTGGAGATTTGAGCAGAAGTTGAAGTTTGAACATCTTGGTGATTTTGACCACCTAACTTTAGATCTGATGTACCAACAGGTCCAAATTTCAACATCCACTTTTCCATCAACCAATAAGATGTTCTAATTTGTGATCAACAAGCACACGAACAATCCCAACCAGGTTCTAATCTGTCCTGCAATCAGCAACACACTCCTATAGGCATTAGCGTGTCTAAGTCTTATACATACTAAATTCTGGAGCTATTGTGGTGATGTTGAATTGTGTGAGTAAAGATCATGGTTTTCTTAATATGACAAAATGGATAAACCTCTGGGCCACCCAACAATAAAATGTCTAGTTTAAGCCATTTCTGCATTGTGATCACTTTCCCAAGACTGAACATCACTAACAAATGTGGGATTTTTGAGAAATACAAATAATAAGCAAAGAGGTAAGAAGTTTATTTAGGGGAATTTAATTTTTTTTCTGGCATGCAACAGAAATTCAATCCACCTAACATTGGTTTGAAATGTCATCGTAGCAATGCCTCATTGCAACATCTCATTAGAGGTTGCATAGATCAATGATCTGTGAGCAGTTTAACCAAAGACTGAGGTTTCCTTCTCACACTGTTAGATTTTTATAGAGTCCTAGAAAATGACACTGAAGAAAAAAATAAACTACATTTGTGAGAGGAATAATCATCCTATGACCCATTATCTTAAGACCTTTTGGGGGGATCCCAACTCCCAGGTTGGGAACCATTGATACAGTGGGGTCCAGAAGTCTGGGATCACTTTCCCATTCACTTGAGACAGACAGACTCGCATATAAACACCTGTCAAAATACTCAAAAGCTGCCTCTGTGGTGTCTCCAGGACCACATTCTGCCATGATGGCACACATCCACACACACACAGACTTACAAGGTGAAAACAATATCAGCCACGCTGTCATGGCTGGTAATAAGAATCAATCACAAACCATACATCAGACAACATATCACAGCCCGCTGAACATGGTGCCATCTGTTCGCTCATCCAGAAACAGCAAACCACAGAGAAACACTCCGCCTTCTTCCTTCCTCCTCAGCACTCACAGTTACAGTTACACTGCTCTCCGTGCAGCTCGGCCGTAAAACTGCTACACATGTACTTTTAAAATGATGACTCTGCAAATAGAAGGTTTCATTCACCAAAAAAAATAAAATAAAATACAGGTACTGACTTCTTTATTTTGAGGATCATTAAAGCACCATTTCCTGTTATGCCCCAAAAAACCTCCTGAAATTAATCAGGTGATATTTCCAGTTGATAAAATCCTCAAAAACATAACTAATTTGAAAGCAAAAGAAATAAGACGAGTCATAACTTTAATGGTAGGTTCACTAGCAATAAAGCCTCATGTCAGTAAACAGCAGGCATCACTCATCTGATTTTGATCCAAACCCACAGTAGACTGAGTCTTATGGCGTTCTACAGGTTTGGACACTGATGTCAAGTGAAGAGTCATGCCTTTAAAATAATCAACATTATTTACAATCATAAATCACCTCTGTATGAATTTCTCTTCGTCCCCAGGGGAAGAATGGATCGAGCGTGGACGTATAAACGGTGGACGAAAATCTGGCCAAATAAAGAATAAAGTAATTTAATCAAATGTCAAAGCATGATTAATGATTTTAAAAACGGTGTGCGGAGAACAGATAAAAGAAGCAGACAGATATCAGATGGATTAACGCTCCTATCTGATGATGAACAAGTCGCTGAGTCTCCTAGAAACTGCAATTATATAGAAACTAATTTTGCAACATGAAATCCATATTTTCAGGGAGGGACCATGAAATGTATGTGGTTGGCTCTTTAAAGGCTGCAGGTCTCTCTAAGCTGCTCCATAGTAGTTCAATACTGTATCCACTGTCTACTGTTCCCTGTGCTGCCGTCTCTGGAGACCATCGCCAAAGAGAGAAAGAGCTTGATACAATTAATTCACCTCAGACCCTCATCGCCACCTTTGTTTATTTGTCCTTTCTCAGCGTTCTCGCCTTACATCCATCCCTCCATCCCTCCCCTCCTTTCTCTATAGCTCGTTCTCTCACTCACTCTCTCTCTCCCTCTGTCCCTCTTCCACTGACCAGCTGCTTTCCTCTCCTCCACCCTCCACCACTACCCAGCCCAATCAGGACCAGCCCACCCGACCCCGCCCCTCAAGGTCCCGCAGGTAAACCAGAGACGCCCGGGGCACACCCTGGCTAGGAAAGGCCCAGGATCGCCTTACGGCCTAGCTGAAAAGGGTCCTTTCTAAAACAGTGAGTACATCACAGTCCCACTTTGAACAAAGAGCCAGGGGAGTCGAGGGACCAGACCCCCTTTTAGGGCTTTGTCTCTTTGCCTGCTCTGAGCCCTGAATCAGACAGAGGCTTGACTTGCACTCAAGAACTGGAATTGGAGATCACAGATCTAAAAGTGAGGAAGTCATAGAATTAAGGGCTGCAATGGTTTTTTAATATATTTCAGCACAAGCTTCCTGTTAAATATTCCTTTAAATGCTCTTTGTAACCTAGACATTAAGAAATGTTAACATATCGGCCAAATTTTAACCAAGATGCTCACATGTTGGTCACCTGCTTACGAGGGCAGTTCCTGTCACACAAAAGGACGGTGACATTTCTGGGGAAAAAAAAAATTGTAAAAGTATCAGGGCATTTAAGCAGACATGGAGCACTAATCCTGGGTCCCACTGACAAACTAAACCTCACAGGGGGAAACCGCTTAACTCCACAGGCAGATAAAATGACCTGTGTGTGTGTGTGTGTGTGTGTGTGTGTGTCCAACAGTGGACCTACCAGTCAATACTCACCAACACTACTGTACAGTGACAGTGCAGAGACACAGCAGAATTATACGTCTCTCAAAACTCTCCTCCATGTTGCAGCAAAATAGTTCAAGGCGTTCAAGGCCTTTTGAGATGTTTTCAGCTCTAGGGTTTGATCAGTGTGATTCACAGTTGTCCAAAGAAAAGAGACAAATGAAGAGTTGTGTTGTGCCTAGTCATGTAGCTCAGTGCAGAAGAGGACCACCAAGTTTTGAAGTCTTGGGTTCAATCCTCAGGTGCTGCATGCAGGCATGCTGGATTTTGAAGTTCAACACCTAAAGAAAACACTACAGAGGCTCAAACAAATATTGGTCAAGTGTCTTTTTACTGCTGGTTTAGTTGGATGTTTTAAGGACTTGGGTTTGGTCCTGATGAGGCTCACTGAGTTTTATTTCTCAGCACATTTGAGTTGTTGGATTTCAAAATTCAGAGGTGTCTGACCAAAGGATTTAGAACACTGCTGTCTTTTGTTTTGAGGTTATGGGTTCAATCCTTGGTGAAGTTTGCAGCCCAGCACTCAGGTGAAGAGCGTCTGACCACGTATCTCAGTATGTTAGAGGAATGCTTAGAAGTTCTGCTAATGTGGTCTCAATTATTAAGACCCACACCTAAAGTAGTCCCACAACTGTAGTAAAACAAATGTATTAATATGCATGTGTGTGTGTGTGTGTGTGTGTGTGTGTCTGCGTGTGTGTGTGTGTGTGTGTGTGTGTGTGTGAAAGAGAGAGAGATATGATTCAGTCACAGCAAAGCTTAAGTACCTGGAAATCCCGCTCTTAACCTCCAATCTCCTGCCGAACTGCTGCTGAAATTCAATTCTCAGAGCCAGCATTGAAAGAGAGAACATATCAGACAGACAACAGCGGACAACATACAGCTGACATAACATTTCAGAGTAGTGGATTATTAAATTCACCACCTGGTGATACAAGTAAGAGCAGGTCAGAAAATAAAGCTAGCATCATCCTATTAGTAAACATCAAGGTGATGTTGAGTAATTTTTGCAGATTGAACAAAGCTCCCTAAAGAACAACAGAAGACATCATCGTACAGCAGTTGTGTAGTTCTCTCATTGACTGCACAGTAAATTGACACTGGCATTTGAAACCTTTAATCAGTGCAGCTTTCACTCTAAATAAGAAATTCATATGGTTATATCTTTGTGACCTCGGGAAATAAAAATTAGTGTGCAAAGCAACAACTGCTGTAACCCTCATCTGGAAAAGCATCAAAGCGTGATGATCACATGAGGGGAAACCTTTTATTTTTAGTCTGCCGTCACTGAGTTAATGATCACTGCATTTCTGTGTCAGATATTCCATCCAGATGAATCCAGCTGTGAAACATGAAATGTGTAAGTGTGATAGTAAAATCAATGTGGTTATTGATTGATGTTACAGCGTTTCTATTGGAACTGTGATACAGAATGATGTAAGAAAAAAATGAATGTATTAATATGTAGCTGTTGTTTGGATATGACAGTAATGTGGCAACACTGAGACTATTTTGTAAGACAACTGTGATGTGCTACAGGAAATGGTCAGCAGAGGGAGTCAAACTGTCACAAACTCTCAAACTGTACACAATGATGCATTTTAGGGCTTAGAACTTGACACAGTGACGGCTGACTTAGTCTTTGATTTTACTAAAATCTTGGAATAATTGCAGCAAGAACCCACTAGATGTCAGTGTGACCACAGTCACAAACAGCAGGGCTCTGTGACACTGCTTGTCAATCCAGAAGTGTCTTCCTAGAATGCAATATACACAGTGATGCAGTGTAAAAGTGATTGTGAGGAAAACTACCCATTCATACTTTTCCTTTCTAAATGTCATTTAATCAGTTTATATCAATGTTTTATTCAGTTAATGACGGTGTAATTTTTAACATAATTTACATACAAGTACATGCTTGCAAAATACTCCAAAACCACTGAGATCAGGTGCATAGGATTAAGATTTTGTAGATGAGAGAGAAAAACACACCACAAAGGCCTCAACTGAAATGAATGATTGCATATATATAAGTTTATTGGAAGAGGCCTGGAGCCCAAACCAACACCTGCTAGGTGACACCCTTCAAAATAGAATCACCACAAAATACTAGGCCCTGCTTGTTTGTTAGCTGCTAGCATTAGCATTAGCAAAAATGAGCCTTTACCTCACTAACCCCCATAATCGACAGTAGCTCTGTCTTGTACCCCCCAACAGGTCTGATCCAGATTTTACATTGGATATAAAGTTTAAGATGTGAAACACTCATTTTGGTGCAAGAAACATTTTATGGCTCCACATCAGATCTCCATTCACCGTTACAGAATATCACACATTTCAAGTTTCTTCCCTCTGGTCTCTAACTTACAGAAATAAGAAATGTGAATGCTTATAAAGGTTTCTGCACAGGCAAGAGTCACATCAGCCTAAAATGAGTCCAGTGTCCCATTATCTCTGGTTTGACATGTGACATATTGAGTAGATGCAGAGTGGAGAGTGGAGAGCAGAGGACAAGGGGGCGGGGGTTAAGTCTCCAGAGATGATGAGGAAAACCTGTGGACAGAGATGTGGCTTGAGAACAGGAAAGGCAGACAACTCCATGGGGCCCCAGGCTGTCAGGAGGGCCCCTTGAGGGCTGACAAACTTAACTTCCCTCCCCTTTAAACGACCAATAGACAATTTGCAGTGACATATCAATAGGAAACCTCCCTAAAGGGGCCCCATGTCATTCCCTGGACAATCTGCAATGACATCTCAGAGGCAGTGTTGGCAACTGTTTTCAGCACGGCTGCATCTATTAGATTTAGTTTTTAATTCAGAGATAATTCAGTTAAAATAAACGGACAGTTTCTGTCTATATGATTAACTATTATTTTCAAGCAGCTCCACTAATGTCCCTCCTTAAAGGCGCTTTATGTATTGATGAGCACTGGCCTCACAATGTGGATTATTTGTTATTTAGTTATTTATTTTATTGTTCTTTATGGCCCATATATTGAAAAATGTCCACATTCTTTACATTTATATTTTGAAAATCCTTTTAACGTGAACATTTAGAATCTTAAAAAAAGTTTAGATTTGTGAATGTTTTTGCTGCTGTCAGATTATTTATTACATAATGGTGCTGAAGGCTGATTGGAGGGGCCCCAACAGACAGCAGAATGCCCACTGCCTGTGTGTGCCGTGTTTGCAGTTAGTGTGGTGGCGTGCGTGATGTGGTCCAGGTGCCTGCCGCTGATGTCACTGACTTGCACATCCTCAAGCAGAGGAGGGGTGTGTGCTGTCAGTGAAATCAGCGGCTGCAGGATTCTTTGGCCCTGATGACACACGGTGTGTGAGCGTCTCAGCTCTGACCAGCAGATTTACAGCGTAAACAGGAGCAGCTCTGTGCGAGCCTGAGATTCCGAGGCTAAATCCTCTCTGAATATTTCCAGTTACAGGAAGGCTGCTCCCCACATTCCTGCCCGGCTCGGCTCAGACGAGCCCTATATGGACTGACTGTCTGACCAGCTCACCTAGGAATGCACAGCAGACCTCATACCTATTAGTATTCATACAGTTTGAGTGTAACATGTAATGTCCTGTGATCATTTCCTGTTTTACAACCTTCCCACATGGCTGTTGGAGTGATAAAACCTTAATTCATCATGGGAACAAATGCTCAGGTTTGTCTCGTTGACACAGCTGCAGAGCTTACAGTAACACTGAGCAGAAGCACATGCAAATACATTATAGATAAACTGCTTTCTGTCACTTCAGTTGAAAACATTTCTGTTAAAAATTTTCACATTGGATTTTGGATTTTAATTTTGCTGCAAAACAGACATCAATATTTCTGTGGGTTTTATTTCACTAATCTTAGTTAGTTTGTCCCAAGAATAAAATGTTTTTCACTATTTTTCACATACAGTTCCAGCTTATTCTAAGTTGTAAATCTCACAGCTTTTCCATACTTTAACCTCTCCTTTCTTCCCTCTGCTCTATTTTTACCTCTTCATATCAGTTTTGGCTACATTTAACTGTGCTGGGTTCAACAGAAGTTATTACTAAACTTATACATCTTATCATTGAGTACTTCAGCTGAAAGAAAAAAAATCCTTGCAGGCTGCATTGCAAGGTTTTTTAAAATGGATGTTATATGATTAGGAACCACAGGTCTAAATATGAGATACAGCTTTTAATGAAGTTAGAATTTGTCAGGGTTAAAAAGGAGTTTCAGATAAAAATGTTCCCCAAGATTAAAAAAAAAAAAAGTGTCTTCATCAAAAGGTAAAACCTTTTGGGAGCACATTTTAAAAAAAAATTGTAATTATCAAGCTCAGGTTTTGATACGTCTTTGCGGGGTAGACAGGATGTGTATCTCTGCTTCATCAGACAACAAAATAAATGCACTGAACGTGCAGGAATGCAGAGAAGACGAGGCAGAGAGAGTCTACCCTTCCAGATCTATGATGTCTTGTAAAAGTAGACTAGAGTCCAGATGATGCTGAAGTGAACCATCAGCAGCAAAACCTGGAGCCTCGTAAAGACACAAGGAATATTCCTGAATAGAGCTGCAGTGGCCACCAGCAGACGACTGGTCATACTGGGCAGTTTTCATGTCTCATAAGATGAAGTCTATTAAAAATGATCCATATATTTCTTAACTTGTTAAAAAAGAGAAACATGTATTAGGAGATCTAAACTCTCAACAATATAATGGTGCTCTGCTTTATTTCAATAGCAGACACTTTTTCACCTGATGTGTATCTAGTTTTGGAAAAGTATCGGGAAGCATGTTTGGATTTGGCCAAGTTGACCACTGTATCAACATTTTGTCTCTTTTCTTTTTTCTTCTTTTACAGAAACTGATGCCACGTTCTTTCCATTCCTGTCTTCTGACAGGGCTGAATTCCAGACCGGTTCTGCAAGCTGTAATCCAAAGGGATTGCTCTATCTCCACTGTATTTCTCCCACCACCTCCTCTGCTTTCCCACTTGTCTTTTCATCTCTCGCTTGGCCCTCATCCCCCTGTCTCTTGGAGAGGTGGGAGGAATGTGTCAGGCCCTTTGCCCTTTCGTGCACTTGTTTTCTGTGCAAATTACTGGGAAATGGAAGCTGTCCGTGAGAAGGGATCTGATTGCCTGAGGAGAGCTGAGTGGAGCGGAGCTCTGCGCAGGCTGACGACGAACTTATATCTACAAAAAAGTCCAGCACAGCTCCTCAAGTCAGCTTTTCTGTATTGTCTTCTCTGCATTTATTGATTTCAAAAAACAAAAAGGACCACCAGAACTGACGAGGAGATGTCCAGCAGTCCACATAGAGCGGTCCAGCTTTAAGTCTTGAATCCCACACCTCAGATAGTTCATAAGGACAAGCTCAACACAGTTTCATGTATTCACTTTATTTCACTTTGTGAAAGTCAATAAACATCAAATTTACAGCTTTCTTTTTGGAGCTTTCAACCACATCTAATGGCTTTCATCAGCAAATGAACTGGCTCAGGCATCACTGAGTGTGGGATGTCAGTTATGTGATAACAGGTGGACATAAATGGAGGGGGGATCGTAACCCCCTCACTGTTTAAGGTGGTCTCTGCGGTTAGACGTGAATGGCCACCTTGATTTTTTTCCCGCTGTCCACTGACAACCAACTCATAACCTTTGACCCCCTCCAGATTCAGATTTCAGATTTCTTTTAATGGTCATTTTTATGTTGGTACATAAAAACAAAATAGCGTTTCACATAAAAACACCACGCAGAATGAAAAAGGAGCTCATAGTGCAATACTCAAAAAAGAATATTAATAACTAGTAATGATAAATATAGTCACAGATGAAGGATTGTTGATGCTGTGAGTGGTTCTGGTCTGGTGTTCACAGACCACTCCTGAACTGGTTCTGTTAGCTGACGCAGACCATGACATGTGGGCGAAAGTATCAACCTTTGAGTTGAGACTATCTCATAGAAGAATGAATTCACTTTCATGTCCAAACGGAGTTCATTGTCCCGGTGTAGTTTTGACTTCAGCTGGTGTAGTGTTTGCATGAGGAGAGATGGAGATGGGAGAAACTTCAGGAGTGACAACTAGTTCTAATCCTCATGTCTGGTTTCCTCCAGAGAAGATGCTTCGAACTGAGACCAAACACTTCAGTCTCAGTTTCATTAGAGTCTTTTAGCGGCAGACCTTCACGGAGGAGATGTGTCCATGTTCCTGCTGTCATAAAGCCCAGATCAGTGGAGCGCTGCAGTGGTTGTCCCTCTGGAACTTTCTCTTATCTCCACACAGGATCTCTGGAGCTCAGCCAGCGTGACCATCAGGTTCTTGATCACCTCTCTTACCATGGCTCTTCTCCCCCTGATTGCTCAGTTCGTCCAGGCAGCCAGCTCCTGGTTGGTCCACACTTTTTCCAGCCCTGACACAGTCCTGTCTCTGAGCTCCGCAGGTAGTTCCTTCACCTTGTGGCTCGGTTTTTGCTCTGATATGCATTGTCAGCTGTGAGACCTCATATAGACACGTGTGTGCCTTTCCACATCATATCCAATCTATTGAATTGGCTGCAAGATGTAGAAACATCTCAAAGTGACCGAGAGAAACTGGAGGCACCTGAGATGAAGTGTCTGAACACTGATACAATGTGATATTTCACTTTTTCATTTTTAATACATTTATTACTAAAATTATGTTTTCACTTTGTCATTAGGGTGTATTGAATGTAGACTGATGAGGGAAATTTGCAACATAACAAAGAGTGAAAAAAGTGAAGGGGTCTGAATACTTTCTGAATGCACTGTACATTACATAATAAGTGTTTTGTGGGAATGAACTAATAAAAATATGAATTAACACCAGTGTTTAGGCCACATTTGCTCAAATTAGAACCAGACTAATTGAGTGGACTGGGTTTTTACTGAGGAAAAGCTCGCTTAAAAAATACATGGTCATTTTTCCTTTGAATAAGTAATTTAGTGCAGCCCCTCCAATCTTATCCTTGAAAGAATTATTGAAATTCCTGGCAGTAAATTTCATGGAACCGTATTAGTTCAAGATCTCGAGATGATTCCTTTCTAATTCATATCAACAGAGCTATAATACATGAGAAATGAGGCTGTTTAACAGCAATAAATAAACTTAAAATCTCATTGGACACACTCCCCTTGTCTATATATAACTAAGTGAAACCAGGAGTCAGGCATTAAGAAAACCCAGTGAAAGTAACTTTCTTTGTTTTGATTACTGTATTTATTGCCTGCATCGTGTATATTTCATGATATACGAACTGTTGACCCTCGTGTCTTTAGCTTTTATTCCTTTGTTTACACACGTCCGTGGTCCACGTGCCTTTGCTTGTGTTCATCTTAAAAACAGTTTCTTTCATTGATATTGAATTGTTGGGTCAACCTGAAGATCGAGGGGTTAAAGCCTCAAACACGTTTCATGAAATCCTTAGTTTGTGTCCCACCAGGAATCTTTGTTGCATTTTATTTCACATCTCTCCCTCCCTTCATTTCCTGTCGTCTGTCTGTCTATTGGCTGTCTAATGAAGGCCTAAAGTGTTGAGAAGACAAGTATCAACAAAGGTTTGAATGACAAATGAAGGAATAAAATCATATTAAAGAAATAAAATCAAAATACATCAAATAAAAGCAAAAATAAAAACAATATCGGCATACAAGAAGATATACAAGAGGAAAATAGATAAGAGACACCGGGTAAGAGCATAAAATACCACATGCTACCCAAAAGCCTGTGTGAACAGATGGGTTCCACTGATTCCAGGGTTCTGACACTTGGTGGAAGAGCTTAGGAGCAGGTGACTGGAAGGCCCGACCACCCTGGGCTTTTAGACCCAGAGTGGAGGACCTAAGAGCTCGACTCGTGGCGTGGGGGTGAAGGAGCTTTGTGATGTATTCTGGGGCCTGTCCATGTAGAGCTCTAAAAGTCAGAAATAAATTTTAAAATTGATTCAAAAATTAATTAGAGATTATGTTTACAAGAGATATTAAAATTATAAAAAGTGTAAATAAATAATACTGACAACATATTTTTGGAGCCTTGGTTTCATCTTTGGTCTTTCACACCAACATTCACACCAGTGTTCCAGGACAGAAACTTTGTCAGAGTCAGACTGGCCTGTTTCACGTCATACATGTGAAGGTGCTACTCATAACATGAGCAATGGCAGCTGTGCCAGTAATCCATGTCAAAAAAAAGCCTATACACATATACATATATACACACACACAAGGGCCAGAATAAATTTCACGTTTGGCAACTCACAAATTCACTTGTGGTCACTTCATCGTTTCAGCATGAGTAACATCAGTTTCTAAATAAGGTGCACTGAGGTGTCTGACCTGCACCTGGACGGCAGACGCACAGTCCAAATATGCACTTTCTTGCAAACTCCAGATTCCACTGACTGTCTGTCTGTTAGGGCCCTAAACCGTTACATAATGCATATTCTACATATTCTACATGTCAGCCACACGTTGCTGATGAAATCCCTCAATTTATGGAGCAGCTCAAGACGAGTCACCCATTGAGGAATGTCTGCTGAGCCAGGCCCTTTCTTCTTTGGTGTTTGACCTTTTAACTTTTTTTTTTGTTTTGTTTTCCTGCATCAATCCTCAGAGGTAACGTTACACATACAGCAGCGGCCTATTTTAAGACATTCCACAGTGACTCATGCTGCCTTTTTTAAACTTTCACTGCTTCTTCCTTTACGTTTCCTCGTGCATTGATTAAGTTCTGTCCTATCAACGTGTCTCTTGGCTGTCTGCTTACCCGTCTCACCACCTCTGTGTCTGTCTAGCTGCCTATCTACTGATTCATTTATCACACATGCTTCTTAGCATCATCAAAGTGACATCATTGTCCTCTCCTTCGCAGCTTTTAAGAAACCCAAAACCTCTGGGAATCCATATTGCCCGGGGCCAACATCCCCTGGAAAAACATCTGGGAGAAACTCAACAATAAACCAGTTGATTTACACCAATTAGATAATCCCAACAGGACAAATTCTGGGTCAAGCGCCCGCCTGCCCTCCTACGCTCCCTGTCAGGCTCAGGTGAGTGGGATAGTCTGTTGGCAAGTAACGGGTTAGTGTCTGTCTCCCCCCTACACCTCGTCTCATCCCTTCACCAACCCCCCCTCAACCCCCCCCCAACCTTATCTCCGAGGGCTATATATTGGAGGTCGTGACTCGTCTGCATCTTAAGCATCACTCGCATCCGCAGACACTCGCAGACATACAAACACAAACGTGTCTGGTTCATTTTCGAGGAACGGCGGTGCGGACGAAGAGCAGACTCCAGCGATGAGGTCCCTGCTGAAACTGGCTGTGATTCTGTTTTGTGTCCAGAGGGGAGAAGGCCACTGGCTGAGGACACTGATTGGTAAGTGAAGGGAAGGTCGTGACCTATGACCTTTTGGCTAAACTCAAATTTTTGCTTGTTCTGAGACCAATGTGTTAAATATTGTGTCTAGCCTTGGAGCTATATCACTTTAAACTTTGACTTTCTGCCTCTAAGAATTTATTGATTTTAAGTTAGAGTATAAATAACTGGTATTTCATTGTGGACTGGAAATTAGTTGCTAAATTAGTTGCTCTTTGCTGTCAATTAAGAGTAAATTTTATTGTTTTTCTACCACTCATTTTGTGCATCAGCTGTTTGCATAACTCTTTCTGCTTTTTCTAGATCAGAAACGAGAAACAGCGTCTCCACACACGTCTCCAAATGAGGATGAAAGAAGCGGATATCAAGCTGACGAAGACAGCCAAACAGAAGCTTCTGGAGTCGGGCCATCACCCAATCCCATCCTCCCGATCCCAGTGCGGTCACGCCGCTCCACTACTGACTCCCAGTGCGGCCTGCGCTCCATCCTGCTGCAGGTTCGAGACCTCGGGCTGGGCTACGACTCAGACGAGAGCGTCCTCTTCAAGTACTGCAGCGGGACGTGTCCCCGGATTCTCTCCAACCATGACCTCACCCTCACTAACCTGCTGCTCAGGGGGGTGCTCCCCCACCCGGTGCCCGGGGAGCTGTGGCACAACACGCCCTGCTGCAGGCCCACCGACCACGAGGACATGGCCTTCCTCGATAACTCGCACCGCTGGCACAAGGTGGAGAAGCTGTCGGCCGCCGGCTGCAGCTGCGTGGGGTAGATGGCTGACTGTAGACGGGTGCAGGGGGGAGTAGAGAGGGCGGAGGGCTGCATGTACACGGTGAAGGGGAGGTAAGAGGGTTTGAGTTTGCTGGCAGGTTCTCTTGTAATATCTGTAAATGTCTAATTCCAAAATGACAAACCACTGAGGAAGCTGAAACTTATTCTTATGAAGTTATCTGTGTCAAACCAGCAAGCACAAACTTTCCCCTGTCGCTTTTGGGTTAAAACCTCATCAATCCAGTTTTGTTGGTGATCTCATGGGACTCAACAGGATTAGAATTTTATTACTCGTGGCTCATGTAAGCTTTAAAAAACTATTCCGATAGCAGTCAAGCTAGACAAAAAAAAATCAGGCTGCCTTCTAGGAAAGGGATTTTTCATATGATACCAACAATTAATTAACATACAGAATTAGAAGTGAGCTCTTCAAATGTAAATAGTTTTTTTTTTTTTATAAATGAAAGCTTTGCCTATGTCAGCTGATTTTGCCCTTTTCTGACTCTTAACTTTCTGACAAAGTGATGTAAAAAAGGCTGAACAGAGGCATGATTCTACTAAAAAACATAACTACTTGACTCTCTTTATAAAAAAGCTGACATGTATTTATTTAATATCTTCATTGCCATTTTGGGGGTCAACAATAAAACGTATCGTAACGTATAAGTAACGTATATGTACGAAGCTGCATGGATACGCCACAGCCAACACAGCTGAGTGAAGCTCTTTACAATTCAGACGTCTTCGTCAGAAAGTCCGGCCACAGTTGAAACATGTGTATTTATGTAAGATAAGTTATTTATTTATTTGATGTCATTCGTTTGTCATTATTAAATGTCATGATTAATTTATTTTGTAATGTGCTCATCTCTGTGTTCTCTGTGTGTACAGTTCCTAATAAAGATAAACTTGTACAGAACTAATCAGTGTTTGTGGGAATTTCATTGGTGTAGAAAGAGAAATTACACATTTTGGTGTAATTTATACAACAAAGTGTTTATTCAAGGTTTTATATAAAAATATTTGAATGTTTTCGCACACATACAAAACTCCTAGATCCTTTAGCTGACTCTCAGGATCCAGATCATATTCTCTGTAGGTCTGTGAGCCAGCGTCGTTTTATTGTCTGGTGGCAGCTGGGATGTGCAGCTTGATCAGGTTTTAAAGTTATGATGTCTACAGACGTGTATGTTCCTGGAATAAGAGAGGACAGTCCTCTAAGTATGGGAACGCTGTATACTGTTGACTGCCTTCACCATCTCTATGTGGCCATCGCGGCCTCCTCTGCCTCCTCCGCCTCCTCCGGCTCTGCCCCCCACACCTGGACACGTCCCTCCATGGCAGTGAGGAGGCAGGTCTCTGTGGGGTGGAAGGACAGCGACTGGACGACAGCTTTTCCCACCGGCAGCTTCAAGGACAAAGAGCCCTGGAAGACAACAAAACATTAGAGTGGCATGTTTTTGGTTCACCTCCTATAACTGCTTTTAATTTAAAGTTACACCATATTTGGATCAAATCTGGTGGGCAGAGTGCTTTTGGTAAAAAGATGATGCATTCATGAGTCGATGAGAAATTTCCTGGACACATCATCACATTCAAATGCTCTTCTATCATAAAATCAAACAGGGGGTCACTGGCTGCTGTTCAGCATTTAAACACTTTTCTGCCGACCGCCTCTAGCTTCCCCCTTTTGTCTGTAATACTGTTTACTGGAGTTCTATTAAACTATTAAACCTGTTCTGTTAATTTCACTTATCTGAAACTAATTCAACTGGATGCTCACCTCCACCAGGTCCCAGCAGTAGACGTGTCCGTCCTCTGAGCAGCTCAGGACATGCGTGTCTTTACTGGATAGACAGCAGTCCAGCTTGTAGCCCTTCATCTTATGTCCTGTGTACCTGAGTGAAACAAACAAAGCAAAGCATCAGGACTGATATGATGTCACACTGAATATGATTTATTGTGTCAAGGTCAATAAATGCTCAGGACGCTTTTCTGGTGACATTTCTTGCAAACGTCATGGTTCCACATACATGGACCCAGTAGAGGGAGGCGGACAGAATAACAGACATCAGTAAATATTACTTTCACTCTTGTGATGTTCGCTTTACTTTTGATTGCAGCTGTGTCAGAGGGGTGTTGACTCAGTTCTGTGGTGTTTTTTCAGGTTTTGGTTTGTGGTGTTGAAGTCATTGTGTCACAAGTTTTAGCAAAATAGTGGGTTGAGCTGAGATAAAGGTGGCACAAGCTGCCACACTGGTGTTTAAGTGCTAAAATTAAGACAACTTTAATAATGCATTTTTAGACGGAGCAGTTTGGTTTACAAGGATTTGTACCCACAATTTTGTGTGCATCCAAAAAATACACTGCAAGTATTGTTTTTACCTCTATCAAATTTTCACTCAGATATGGAATTACTTGTTTTTCTAATCAAATTTTAAATTTTTTTGCATGGAAAAAAAAAACTTGCCAAAATATAAAAAAACAAAACAAAACATGAGCTCAAATACTGCGACACGTTTTACAATTTTAAATGAGCACTCACTCTCCAAGCATCTCCCCCGTGCTCTTATCCAGGAGTCTGACTGTTGAATCCAAACTGGAGCTCAGAGTGCACTGACCGTCTTGACTGAAACACACACAGGTGATGGGACCTGGAACACACACAAGTTAAAGGGAAATGCTTTTGAACAACTCAAAGTTTTCTTGCTTGGTGAAATCTCGTCACTTCCCAGTGTTAGTGTCAATCTCTATGGTCATACTTTTCTATCACTTCTTTTTCTATTATCTCTACTGATACTGTTACCAGTGATAGCAGGAGTAGCAATAGTTGAAAAGATGTTATGAAAACATTTACTGACTGCTGATGAAGTCCACATGCAGCTGTCCCATCCTCAGGTCGTAGCGCCTCACTCTGCCGTCCACTGATCTAAACAGAGGATCATTTCAGAATATTCTGTGTCAGAAACATATTAAAATGAATTCTCTGTCTAACTGGAAATGGGGTTGATTAAACTGGCAACACTTGGTTTACTCTTTGCTGCCAGTTAAAAATTAAGCTGCTGCAATCTGAATGAGCAGGAGACAAGCAGTTTGTGGAATTGTGATTAATTTAAATTAACCCTAACACTTTTATGACTTTAGAAGGAAAGAACATGTCAACTTGTCTCACCCAGTGAGCAGCTCATGTTGTGCCACCTTCAGGCTGCTGATGCCGTCCCGAGCCTCGTCTAGAATCTGGATGGGCTCAAATCTTCTGGACCTGGTGTCCCAGCACCTAACGGTCCCATCTATGGACCCTGGATGAGGAGAGAACATACAGCACACAGAAAACACACACAAACCCAGACCACAATTAGATGTAATACAGACATATTTTACATTGTTAGTGCTGACGAGATATATAGACCAAAGACATCTCGAGGTTCACCTGGTCAAAAAAAAACAAAAAACAAAAAAAACCCACAATGCATTCTGAATCATGTATTTGGCATTGTAGGCATTTTACTTGAACGAAAACTCACCAGACAAGATAACAGTTGCCTCCTCGTTGAACTGGACACAGTTGACTTTCTGTCAACAGAAAATTTCGGTGTAAAATAAAAAAAATGTACAAACAAAAAATAAAGTATGAAGACACAAAAGACCAAGCGACATCAAATTATTTAGGTGCAACAAATGAACATGAAAAGGTTTTTAAATGAAATGGACATGACAACAATCAGCTAACACAGAGTTATAACCAGCAGCACTGACCCCAGCATGACCCCTGAGTTTGCGTGTGACCTGGCCTGAGGCAACGTCCCACAGGATCACTGTCTTGTCAGAGCTGCAGGAGCAAAGCTGGCTGTTGTCAAAGGAGCTGTGGAAGCAGCCAATGAGAAAAAAAGCACTGTTATTTCATCCAGGGGCCACAGAGTTGTGTATCTACAGTACATACCAATCTACAGAGGGGTGGGCAAAATAAATAACGGAAACAATATGAAGTACCTAATCCATCCATCTATCTATGTTTCTATTGATACAGCATTTCAGCATTTCTTCTTTCTTTGTGCGTTTACAGTTTATGCCATATTTCTGAAATGACTTTCCTGGCACACTGTGGAGGAGGCTGTAATAATTATCTCACCCATCAGCATCCAGAACCTCGTATCCATGGCCACTGTATGTCTTCAGCAGGGTCCCTCTGCTCACACTCCACAGCTTCAGAGATTTGTCACTGCCACAGGACAGCAGGTAGTTCCCATCAGCTGACCAAGCGGGAAGACATGAGACAGAGGCAGGTATGAGCTAATGGCATTTTGTGCTTGACTCACGACTCACATGGAGGTCTCACACCAAAGCTGGATTACCAAGTGGAAAAAAGCAGGCAACTGTTCAGGGAACCCCAAGAGCACCAGGTTTACTCCCAATTACAAATTTTTCTCAGGGTCCTCTATGGAGCTTAATCCAGCCATGGTTCACAATCAAGATGCTTAAGGGCCTGCATGCTTTCACCTTGACTAAACTAGACTACTGTCAGACTTTATAATGCATTTTATTCATAATTTGGACATTAGCTTAAACCCATTTTATCATTGGCATCAACATTAGGATGACAAACATGTTCCTTCCTTACCGTTGAAGCGAACAGCTCTGACAGCTCCTTGCTGACAGTCTATGGTTTTGAGCAGATGCTGTGGAAGCTGAGGAGCCTGAGGTCTGGGCTGAGGAAACGCCATGACCTAACCTGAGTCAAAAAAAACCCCAAAAACATAACACAAACATGTCAGCCACAGCTTTCCCTTTATTACAGTTAATTATGGTGCAGCTTTATAGTCTTTTTTTCAAGCTGTAAATACTGCTACACAAAGTGTAAGCTAGGTTTGCATTAGCCTACTTCTTCTACATCACATAAAAATGTAAACATTTCATTAGCTTGCTTTATTGAAGCAAATCAATGGGACTTTACGAGGAGACTACTATAGTTATATAAGTTTATGGGACACGTACATTTTGGTCAAGTTATTGTCTTCAATAGGTGATTTTTTTTACAAAGCTAGCATGTTTTACTAAATATTTGCATCCAGATTTACGTCGCTACTCACTTACTTAACTGGCTTGAATAGAGTTCAATTTCAGGAGAACGCCATGTTGATATCTATAGTAATAGGAACATTAATAGTGAGTATTATGATAAATTCATCTCCAGTTTGAAACCATTAGCACCACCGTCCATTCATTTTACCCATTAAAGTTAGCTAGTTCGCGCAATGCACTCTGGGATCAAATATTCCTGTCAAAATAAAAGTTCAAAGCCCCTCTTCCCGTTTCATCTTAGCCTGCGGATTGCTGTACGCTTTTTATTTTGAAATTCCCCGGATATGCCCACCCGCTAGACTCCATTTAGGAAGAGGCCCGTCAGCTGTCAGCTGTCCCTCGGTCACCGGAGTTTAAAAACCCTCACAATAAACAACAACAGGAGGGTATTGTAGCATATTATGTCATCCAACAATATGGCAGACCCGAGGAGACAAAATAAGATTTTAAGGTGAGTATGTTATACAGAAAATGGAGCTTTACTTTGAGGAATTAGCTAGCCGGAAAGCTTGGTTAACGCTAGCTAACTAGCTAAACCTTTACCATTGATCATGGGTATAGCCTAGAGGGATTAGCGGTTAGCTGATTCAGCTTTACGATTTAACGTTATACACCACTGAACAGCCACTACATGGTGATATTTAGTTAACATGTAGTTGGCTGTCGGTGTATTTACTTGTTCTGTTGTGTTTGAGCAGATGGATAGGGTTTCCAACTGTATTTTACTGCTATTTGCCCTTGTCTCATTCTCGGCAGTCAGCTAGCACGTCAGCTTTTGGGGGGGCTGTTTTGAGTCGGTTGTAGTCAGTGATTTAGTATGAGGATTTCTGTGGGATCACAGTCAGAAACACTTTCCTTTAAGGGCCACAATAATTAACTAGTGGCCCGGTGCAGTTACGACAACTACATTCAATTTGCTGATATTAGGGTGAGTAATATTATATGACGAAGTCATGTTCAAACTTTATGTACGTTTGACCCCGGGCTGCATTTAGATTTCCAGTTAAGGGAAATCTAAATGCTACAGCGTACAGTGATATGTTAAGCAAGAGTTTACTTTCCACTTTCTGGCCAAAGTTTGCCCAAGGCCCTTTCCTTTTTTAAGATGGCACATCCCCTGTGCTCAAAGCCACTTCCAGAAAGAAACTGTCGTTCCAGTTTGGTGAGGAGGAACCTGACTGGTCTACACCTTTGGGATGAACTGGAACACTGACTGTGAGCCAGACCATTTCACCAGACATCAGTGGTCGACTTCATTAATACTCTTAATTAATGCTCTCCCATTAATGGCTAAGTGGGAGCGCATCCCTGCAGCCAGGTTTAGACATCATGTAGAAAGGTTTCGCAGAAAAGTGCAGGCTGTTACAGCAGCAGGTTGATGTCCATGGTTTTTGAATGAGATGCTCAACAATTACATATGGGCGTATGAGACTGTAATAGTAACATAGGATGATTAGTTAAACAGTTATAAGACCTCATACAAAAATTAAACACTTGTTACATTGTGTGTTTGGTTGATATACATTTGTGGTATTGCAGATACAAGCCCCCCAGCACAGAAACCAACCCCACACTGGAAGACCCCACACCTGACTACATGAACCTGCTCGGCATGATCTTCAGCATGTGTGGACTGATGCTCAAGGTGACATGCAAGCAAACACACACACACACACACAGAGCACCCCTGTGACGCCTATCTCTCCCGTGTCCTTTACCTCTGCGTATGTCTATGTATGTGTCTGTGTGTCCACACTAAATGCGTGTCGCCCCTGAATGGTAGACTGTGGTCCAGCCCAATTGTTCCATTTAGAAGATTAAAGGTAAACTCACCTTTCAGATGAAAGAATGAAGGGCAGCTTTTGACTTTCAGCACTAAGGGCACAATAAACAAAACAAAGAGGGGACAGCAGAAGGGTAGCGTGGCCTCCCAGTCCAATACTACATAATTTCTTTAATTGACTTTCTTTTCATCAGCTATCATTTGTTTTGTTTTTTTAAATTGCATAAATTAGTTCCTAAAAATATCCTTGAATTATTGGGCAAAGACGAGCAATGACTCTGCCAGATTTGGGGTTTTTCTGTCAGCTCAGACAGAAACACTAACAACAAAATGCAGTGGATGTTTTATCTGGGTGTTTAAAAAAATAGATAAATAATCGCAACACTAAAAAAATAAATAAATACTGTATGAATATCAGGTACATATGGAGGAGTGTCAGGGCCACTCTTTGTTTTCAGAATAGCTTTTCTGTGGAGTGCTGTCATTCTGTTTGGTAATTCCGTATGGGTGATACACCAAATTATGCGTCTTTGTGTACTTGCCAGTATACAAACACCAAATTGAAGGTAATCATATACTTATTGATTCAGTGCCATTTATCAACTAAGTCGTTGTCCAGCTATCTCCTAAGTGTTCATCTATCTCCACTGCTAATTCAGTTTGTCTGTCTGTCTCCAAAGAAATGTCCCTTAACTAGAAGAACATCTAATGTTCCATTATATGAAGTTTGGTCTTTCTAGTCTGCCCTGCCCCGTACAGCTAACCTGTGTGTTTGTGTTTCAGTTGAAGTGGTGTGCCTGGATCGCAGTCTACTGCTCTTTCATCAGCTTTGCAAACTCCAGAAGCTCAGAGGACACCAAACAGATGATGAGCAGCTTCATGTGAGTATACAGTACTACGTGTATACACATACATGATATGTTGTATGTGTGACCATTTTCACACTGATAATGCTGCTATCTTGTAACGTCAGTACACTGCAAAGCAAAGCATGCATGTGTTAGTGAGTCCAGCTTCCTGGATGAAGCTCTGTCTGTCTGTCCGCATTAAGAAAATTGTAAAACTAACAAAATGGGTTATTGAAGTTTTACTTTTGTTAATGGTTTATCACATTGATTGAATCATTTTACATACTTTTCCTATATCGCTGTGTGTGTGTTTGTATTGCACATTTCAGCTCTTAGGAAAAGGGCTAATAAAGGCACTTTGTGTTTACATTAAAGTCTTGAATTATGCAGTTTTAAACCTGTAGGTTAGACCTTGCTCGTTCCTGCCATTGCGACTTTAGATGAGCCAACTCTAATGTCCAAAAGCTTTTAACTGTGTGACCTCCAAGGGTGGTGCATTTCCATTTGCTTATAGAAGAGTACTACAGTAGGGGCACTTGTCCAGGCCTCGCAGACAGATTTGCAATGAGGAAAAACCTCCTGGTCCATTGTCTAGATGAGGTTGTATTAAAGACGAGCTTGATGCACTCATAGTTTAGTAACACAAAATGTTTGGCTCAGCAAATAATGTCAGACGATGAACTTAATGCACCAGCCTGTGTGTAGAAGCTGGTTCAAGGCCAGTTTTAGGACATTTATCAATAGTCAAGTTATGATGTAAGTATCCCTGTGTTACTAAACAAAGGTGAGTATCTACACAGGATGAAAGCGCTGTGGAGGGCAGGTGTGTCATCGAGTTTATCAGGTCAACCTGCTCCAGAGTGGCTTCACATGGCTCAGGGATGAATTCTTTATACCACTTCACTTCTAATCAGGCCTGAGCTCAGCTGTAGTGTTTCATAATATGCCAACTTGTAAGCAAAATATCCAATTGATTTGAACTGAACTGAATAATTGAGAGAACTGGAGTGTGTTTTTGCTTCATCGGCAATAATTGAAAAATGTAATTTTTACATCATCACGCTCCACAAAGAAAGGTGCTCACAGACTGTAACAAATGCAAGAAGAAGTGATTCCAAGGTAGCAATACTGTTCATCTGCATCCTGATAATGCCAACATGCATAAATGTCAGCCCTATGTTATCAAACTTTTGTTTTTTTTTTACTCTACAGACTCAGACTGCCTTGGAATTCTGTGTCTGAATAATTCTTTTTACTAACACTCTTTACTCTTCTGATTTTTCTTTTGAATTTAAATATAATAAAATGGCATAATTACAGACTCTCTGTTGCCCTTATGTCCCACCCACATACAGTTCAGAGAAGGAAATTCATTCAAATAAGGTGGGAAGACGGTCAAAGGCTGTCAGATTGTGACTCTCACACTGTAATTGTACAGTTTACAGGATATTTTCTCCCTCTTCTCTGTGCTGTCTGCAGGCTGTCCATCTCAGCAGTTGTGATGTCCTACCTCCAGAACCCACAGCCAATGTCGCCGCCATGGTAACCAAGAGCCAACCACAGTAGAGCAAGTGAATTGCGGATGCCACAGTGGACAACGAGACAGCTGATTGGCCCCCTCCCCCAGGCCATCGGTGAGGAAAAGCAGAGACTGAAAGGAAGATAATTTGACAGAAAGAGAAGAAGAGAGAGAAAACAGATGGCCAGGAGAGACGGACGCTACGTCAAGATGGAGAGATCAAATGTTTTTTTGACTGTCTTCTCGTGCTTTTCTCTTTTTAACCTTTTTCTAAGTCTTTTGGTTGTTGATGAAAAGTTTGAAATTTTACTGTTTGGCTGATCTGTTGCAGGATGTCGCAAATAAAGTTGTACAGTTTTAAAAGGAACTGCTGCCTTTTGTTTGTCTATGGAAGAAAATATGGCTGCCATGCTCACAAGTTAAAATATTTACTAGTCTAGTAAAAGTACTAGCTCTAATCTAGTGGGAATTACAATTGGGAATCTCATATTTTTCTGAAAGCTTTAGTAAAGCGGACAAACCAACAGGAAGTGAGCACTGATGCCTCTCGTCAGCTTAAATCCCTGTTTCAATTTCAGTTTAATTTAGTTTAAATCAGGATTCTTCACCAGGTTAATCTGCCCACTTTCGATACCTCTTTCCAACACATATTAAAACAACCAAAAAGACATATCAAACTGTCTATTGAACTAGAATTTATTAACTGGTATTTTGGTACATTTTAACTCCTTACATAAGCAACTCTACCTAACACATACTCCAGATAAATCTCAGTTAATTCCACTTCATTTATCTTGCATTTAAACAGCACAGTTGAGAATTACAACAAAAGGAAGCAAAATTAGGATCAGGGTAAGGTAACTATTCAATCATGGTCTAAATTACAGTCAAATTAGCAAGACTGTTGCTACGTTACAGTAAAGCAGTGTGAACAGGTGTAGCTTCTAAACTTGGGAACCTTCACTAACCCCACCTTTGATCTACTGTGTGATTGTGATGTAGCTAAAAAGCAGGAATGAAAGAACATTTTTCACACACACACTTAGGTCTAATCCTCTCCTGTAAGGGCACTGCTCTTTCTCCTCTACAACACATGCAGATGCTAACAGCATTAATTGCCCGTGTGTGTGTGTGTGTGTGTGTGTGTGCCTGTGTGTGTGCCTGTGCATGTGTGTGTGTGTGCATGTGTGCGTGTGTGTGCTGATGACAGACAAGAAGCTGGGGAGTCAGCTGGATGTGAGACTGATTTAGTGACATTATAACTCACGTCTCCTCGGGCCTGGCTCTGTGAGGAGTAGGCACTTGAGCTGCTTGGCCTGCTGCCACATTTTCAGCAAACTCCACTGGATTTTCTCCTGATTTTGTCCTGACTCAATCTGCCAACCAATTTTTTTTTTTTTTTTTTTTTTTGGGAACACTTTAACAACGCCCTTTGTCCCATTGTTGTGGTTTTTCAATTCAGTCTGCCTCAGTCATACTGGTGCATTCGTTGTTGATTGCTATCACAGGAGAGGATATTGAATTTGTCAGACTCAGCTGCTATCTTCAGCATTGATCGGTGGCCTGCGTAATTTGGATATTAAAAACTGTCACAGTTTGCTGAATGTAGCTCTTAAAGTTCAGTGGGTGACAGGCTGGAGGCGATTTTAATTAAATCTAATCTCCATATTCTGCTCTGCCCAATGAGAGCAGGGTGGTAGGAGATGATTGGGAAACAGGCCTCCATCGTCTTTCTAACACTAGAGGGCACAACTGCATCACAGATGAATGAGTCTCTAATGAATCGACAGGAAATAACTTCAGCTGAGTGCTTCAAATGGATGATCAGTTTATACAGTCGGGAAAATATCAAAACTACTAGATAGTTGTTGTTTTTTTTCATCCCATTAATGCATCAATGGCGGCATGGAAAGAAATCTGTAATGTCAATATTTATATTGAATGGCACTGGAAACCTAAATTCCCTCTTCTTAAAGATGTCAAAGGGGGGGCAGGTGGTCTAAAGTTTGCAGACACTTTCCTGAAACCACATGGTCAACCAGTCCTCCAACCTGAACAACCATACAGGTCGTTTTTTTCTGCCCTCCAATACGACCCTATCTCCTGAAATAGCACCCCTACGGTGGCAGGCGTCCTGGTTGGTTGTCATGGTTACTGCAATAAACACACTGATTGTATCGAGAGCCGTCACTGTCATGGCTTTTTTAGGTTTAGGCACTAAAACTAGGTTAAGTTTAGGAAAGATGGTGATTTGGGTTAAAATAAGTAGCTGCTTCCTCAATATTAAACTATTATTGTTGTCATGGTTACGATAATAACAACACCAGGTTGCTAAACTTTGTCAAACAGGTAGTAGAAACAATATAAACTGTTATTTCCATATTGGACACATCCATCCACCCCAACCTCCTCCTGATGTGGACTCTATAAACTACGTCACCACACTTTTCCCTTTGCTCTTGTCATAATTACTACAACCACTAGATGTCACCTAGCAACAAAACGTGACTGTGGGTCATAATAATCTGCTGCACAGACGACCTATGGGCTCGTTTTTGACGGGGAGCCTCAACACTTCAGAGCAGGAATTGTTCTTGCTGCCAATCAAAAACAGTCTGAGAAACCAGTTTGTGTTTGTCCCTTCAGAAGAAAACAGTTCCCTGTGTTCATTTATTTACAGTGTGGTTTCCACAGACTTGAAACTTCATCTACAAAACTCCTTGGTTTTGTTTCTTTGTGCCTCCTTTGAATTATTTCATGTCACTGAGTGACTATGCCACCATAGAAACTTTATCACAAACATGTCTTTTGAGTGAGGATGTATTTATTAACCAGAACGCTACTCATTTCAAATGGTGTTTGACTATAAAGAGCAGGAATACTACGTTTATTTTAAGAGGAAGAATGGTATGCATTGCAAAATAATGTGAAATAATGTGGAATATAAACTAGACTGTAAATGATCACATTTCAATTGTATTTCTATAATGAATTTGGTTTTAGTGTAGGACTAAGACCAGTTCCTGGGTTGGAAGCTGGCTGTGAAAGACGTTAGCATGCATGTGTAAGTACCTTGCTGGAAGTCAGCCTGTGAAGGGCTTTGAAAAAACTGTTGTATAATACTGTAACTGCACTGTATGACTCTCAAAGTCTCTCATTAGGTTTAAACACAGACTACTGCACGTTTCCTTTCTAGGGGTAACCATGGCCATTTCAAAATGCATACATGATGTGAAAAAAAAATGCATTCAAGGCTCATGGTGAGGTGGACAAACATGTATGCAGACCTTAGATGCACAAGGGAAATTTCTGTTTCTAACTTCTGTTAGGTGACAGATATGATGGTGACAGAACAGTCACACAACTGCTCAGCGAAAGGTTAAGTTGAGTGAGGAGTTTGGCAGCAACTATGGGCTTATAACATGCTTACAAGAGCAACAGCAAACCTTTACTCAATAGGGATCAAAACCTAGAAGTTGAATAGTTTATAAAAGCATTGATCGGCCAAACTTTCATGCACACACTTACCTTAACAGCAACATGTAAGGGGGGGTTACAACCAAGCATGATCACTTATTTTGCCTATCAACAACAGTGAGTGGGACACTGGTGTCCTGCTGGGATTGACAGAGTAAACGTAAACAGTTTGAAGTCAGCATCCTGACCCAGATCATCTCAGCTTCAGGGACTGGAACCAGTAACATTTCAGACCCAGTACAATACTTTAACCTTCATGCTATGTCCTTAAAATGCAAAGTGTTTACTGCACTAGATTCAATCTACAGTGTAGCTGTTATGGCACAGAGTCCCCAGTCCTGTGAGTGTGTGCACTTGTGCCTGCATGTGTTTGTGCATGTTTATTGAACCCGACTGAGTCTCTGCAGCAGAACAGCCAGGCTGCTTTCTTTGTCCTCAAATGAGGTTAAACCGTAGCGAACCTCTGCAATATCTGAATCCCTTAAGTGTGTGCGTGAGAGGGTAGATGTGTGGCTACAGCCTTTAATTTTGAGGCGTAAGGTGTTATTATTGGATGCGAAAACCAGCAGCATTGTTGGTCTCTCTCACACACACACACACACACACACACACACACACACACACACACACACACACACACAAATAAATGCTCTCACAGGTCACTTTTGAGGACATTACATACACTTGGATTAATTTCCTGGAGACTTAACCTAACCTTAAGATAGACACACACACACACACACACACACACACACACACTAGAGAGTTTTGGTACATAACATGACACACTAACACCAAAGAGGCATCCAGAAATGGTAACACATGAACATAATTCAAATGTTAGCACAAGACGAGTTTTCTTGCTGCTTGATGTCATTTCAGAAAAAGAGACAAAGTCAGATCCCTGTGACTTTGGTACTGCCGCTTTAGCCTAGTTGTCTAAAATTATCTAAATGTTTCTCTATGGCCCTGCTAATCTGTCCGTGTCTCTTAAAGACACACACCTGTAAATGGACCAGTGACACAGGACAGTGAAATCACAACAGCTGTGTTGCCTAAACCTACAAATAACCAGTGGAGACACTGATGGATCAATGTGCATCTGTGTAAAATCACAGTTATGTTTGAAACCTGTCATTTCATGTGGGTTTGGAGCAGAATTCAACCATCATTCTGTTTATCATCTACTGTGACATTTACATTGGTTCATTTAGCAGATGCAGATGCTTTTACATCACACAACATCACTAAAGCTTCAGTACAGTGTGAGACCTTGGTGTAAGCACAAAGTACTATCACAATGTCTGCTGCTGTGAAATAAGTCTATTAGGATAAGTACAATAACCTCTTTATATCATGTTGTGGATGTAAATATATATTTAACCATTGCATTTGACCGGAAGAGACAGGGGATTTGACTAACTACAAAATTATAGGTCAAATTAGCAAAGTTTCAAAGTGATGGAGAAGCTCTTCAGGCTTTACGATGCTGCATGATGGAGAAAAGTTTATTCTTATCAAGCAGAGACACTATAGCAGCTCAGTTTGTTTCCTGCTGCCACAAGGTGACACAGTGAAAAGCTGAATCAATTAATCAGTAAAAAAAATATCAGCAACAACTTTAATAATTGATCACTGAGTCACTTTTCACGCAGAAACTCCAGACTTTCTCCACTTCCAGCCTCTTCTTTGTGGGAATTAGCTGCTTTTCTTTGTCTTATGTGGTCGTAAACTGAACATCTTTTTGCCCCATTAAACAAGCAATTTCATGGCACTTTGAGCTCAGGGAAATTATGATGTGCATTTCCCAATAGTTTTGGACACTCCACAAACCGAACAATTAATCGATTAATGGAGGAAAAAAACTGACAGATTAATTAAGAAAAGAAAATAATGATTAGCTGATTAATCCAAGACATAAGTAATATGTGTTCTGTGTACAATTAACATACGTGGAGATCGGTGCACAGTTAATGTCATGACTCTACATGAAATGCATAATTCTTAATTCTCTCTCTCTCTCTCTCTCTCACACACACACACAGGTCTCTCTCTCTCTCTCTCACACACACACACACACACACACACACAGGTCTCTCTCTCTCACACACGCACACACAGGTCTCTCTCTCTCTCACACACACACAGGTCTCTCTCTCTCTCACGCACACACACACACACAGGTCTCTCTCTCTCTCCCTCTCTCTCTCTCTCTCTCTCTCTCACACACACACACACACACGCAGGTCTCTCTCTCTCTCTCTCTCTCTCTCTCTCACACACACACACACACACACATACACACACACACAGGGAGAGAGAGAGAGAGAGAGAGAGAGAGAGTAGCGTTAGAGCGGCAGGGAGCGCACACACCGACGCGTCCTTTTCAGAACAGCACAGGACTGAACCGACAAAATGCCCTGATCGTTCCCGCTCCCTCAGTCCAGCCTCGGCCACCCCACACCTCACACCTCACACCGTGGGATACTGTTGAGCTGACTTCACACTGACGTTCATCACCCGGCGGCATCACTTTTGTCGGGATGTTCTGGATGTGAACATGGAGTTTCCCTTCCCTCCGGTGGCGGACACGTTGCTGTTTCTCCTCCGCCCCTCCAGTCCTCCAAACACCGCTGCCTGGTTTCCAGCCGCCTCCGCCCGACAGGTGAGCAGGTCGGGGTCACCGGAGACCCCGTGGGCGGGTCTGGAGTCCCCGGAGCCCGCAGACTCAGCACCCGCTGGACAGCAGAGCACCTGACAGGCAGGTAAGGACGCAGGGACCCGAGGGAACAGCTGCATTAAAAGCACTGTTACAACACAGCTTTCTAACATTTTGTCCTTTTTTTTAAACAATGAGAAAAATAAGCAGATGTATGGATGATCTCCCAGAAGAAATTAAACCTACATGGACATAATTTCTGGACATAATCCTGAAGCAGAGGCTCAGACGCAATATTAGTTGGCTTTTTGTGATTATAAAGTGGTCTTAAATCTAATAAATCTACTGTGAGATTATTATTTAGTCAGTAGATTTGGCCTATTATTGGGTCAACACATTGTTTTGTCCAGATCCACAATGGATCTTACAGTTTGGGGACAATGATAATCCACAGAAGTAGCTTGACACTCATATGGTAATTGGACATTATGATCAAATATTAGATGGGTGATTGCTGTAACTGAACAGAGTGATGATTAGTCATCACTCTAGCAGGTCAGCCTTCTGTGCTTGATACCACTGGAGGGGTTTGAAATGCTTTTTGACTTTTGCTTTCCTTCATTTCTGCAAAAATGAAAATCGCAGTCATCACAAACATACATTTAGGCAACATCTCAAAGTTGAATCCAAATTAGCTATGAAAGACAATAACAATGTGGAATCAAAATCAGGATCATGTAACTGTTTGATCTTCTATATTCATTTTACTCTTAACCGTAAATGGTTAAGAACTGCTGATATATTGCAGTAAATATCCGGAAATCAAGAGATAATCAATCCGTCAATATGTCTGGTGGCTCTTCCCGGTTTACCATCCTACCAATGACACAGCATTGTTAAAAACTAAAACACCTCCTCAGATTTGTCAACATAGGGCAGCTGATGTCAGATAAAATGCAATCTGAGTTTGAAAAATCTTGACCATTATTTTTCATGCCTCTAATGAACCAAGGGTTACAATTAGTAAGGAGGAGATTAGATTTGTGGCCAGTTTCATCCAAATGTGTACAGTGGGAATTGGCCTAATGAGGAGCCTTTCAGAGGTGCTTAATTCAAATTAATTTAGGTACTTCCAAGCCATTAAAAGGTTTAAGTCTGTTAGTTTTAAAATCTCCCTTTAATTACTGTATTACATCATCAGGCCTTTAAATCTGGTCAAAAGCACACACTACATCAAATGACTTGACATTTGACTGATAGACAAGGTTCAAACCAGACTGAAACACAGAACACTGAGCCTCACAGGCCCCTGGAGCATTTTCAGCCCAATGTAATAATAACCGTGTTTGCCTTTGCTAAATCACTGTTGATACAGGGAGAGCATAGAGCAGTTTATTTACTGTGGTTTGCTCAGACTGAGACCTTTGCACTCCTTATGGGGTCCTTGTTCCAAGTAAAATTAAGCTAAATCTTCTGTTGAAAGTATATGGAAGTCGCTCTTGATAAGTACAAGCTGAATGTTGTGTGTGTGAAATGCAAATTTAGGGGAAGCAGGAAATACTGTATATCCATACTATAACTGTGGAAATAGATTCAATGCTCAAATAAAGGACTCTGGAAGTTTGTGCTCTTTTTCTCATCACATTAGTGTAAAAAAACAGACAGAAAAATTAAAAGACAAAAAATGCAGACTGCATCTGTTGGTTGGCCGGGCCTTGATCCATAAGGCCTGGTCGAGCACAGCTTGATTAAATTACATGGGGCTGCCTCCCTCGAGACCCACCTCCTGCAGATAGAGGAATCAGGGTCGAGTGCTATGTAAGCAGGGTAGCAGGCAAGGGTGGGGTCTGGGGCAAGCCGATCCCTGATGAACAGCAGCTTGGAGTACTGACCTTCTTGGAGTCTCTGGGTGTGGTCCTGGAAACAGTGCGATCTGCAGACTTTATAGTCCTCCTAGAGCAGGGGTGCCCAATACGTTGATTGAAAAAATGTAGATCGCACGGCATTAAAAGAAGTAGAAGTAAAGAAGTAGATTCTACTTCTTTTAATGCCGTGCGATCTACATTTTTTCCTCAACTTCATTGGGAGTTCCGTGCGATCTACCTGCACTCCTCTTGCGATCGACCAGTAGATCGCGATCGACGTATTGGGCACCCCTGTCCTAGAGGACTTCAATGCTCGTTCAGGCAATGATGGAGAAATCTGGTGTGGGTGGCTGGATAACATCTGGTTGAGGTCCCTGTCAGCGGGGTCTTCAACTCTTTTCATGCATGGCCATGTTCAGACCTTCCTTTGTGGAGGTAGCTGTTTGGAGCTGTGTTCAGAAGGTCATAGGTGCCAGGGCTATCACAAAAGGAAGGAAAGGAAGCTCCAACTGATCATCAAACCTGCGAATCCAGGAGGAGCAATGCAGATTCTCATTGTAACCAATACCAAAATGATCTCACACACTGTAATATTTTCAAATAAGATATTCCATAAGGTTTGTCTTCCTTTAGCCACAGTTGGGCTCATAGGTAGGAAGATTTAAAACTCTTTATATCTTTCAGGACTGCTGTAGGTCTTGACAAACAGAGGATACATTTATTTGATAGCACCAAGCTCAATAACTCTTTTGGACAAAAAAAAGTAGAGCGAAAAATAAATATACTTATAGACTTGCTGTTATTGAACCCTAACCAAAGTTCAATATTTCAGATGAAAGAACCACAAGGTGGGGTCAAACTGAACCAATGCTTCAAGCCTGAGACCCCCTGAAGCTATGCAAAGAACAAAACACTTCTCCTACTGCTGTTGAACAAAAAAAAAAAGAAACTCTCTGATCCCTCAACTCCTTTTCGAAGGGAGTAAAAATCATGTCAGGCACTGAGGTTTTCTTCCGGAGCTATTATTGTACACATTCAACAGTGAGTGTCAAACCTGCTGTTGCATGAGTGAGTTATGTAAAATCTATGAACAGATCTCTTGAAAGTACTATTGTACCTCTTAGCCAAAAATATTCCCTCTTCTCCTTTACTATTTTGGCCTGTGTTGGCCCAAACCTGTCATCGACGCAACATCATCAGATCAGAAAGGTTAAAGACTCTTTATGGGGAGTAGGTTTTTTTCCCTGCGTCAACCTTCACGGAGCAACAGCTTTCGTTCCTTGTCGTAGAAAGGATTAGAGTTGTTCTGACAGCTGTGTGCATGTGTTTGGCTATATTCTTGTTTACTAAATGCAATCTCACACCAACACCCTTGCCTGTTACTTCTGGGTGATCACTCTCTTGACCCTCGCCGTCTCAGTACTCCATTTATCCAGTCCTACATCCCTTTATCCATCAGTCCATCTTAGCGTTTTCCGTCCCTCTGTTTGTCAGCTTTAGACTGAGTAAAGCCTTGCTGGCATGAGACAAAACAGGGCTGCTGTCAAAGGCTGTTGCGGTCAAACTAAACCAACAATAAGCAGAAGTTGCCCAAGATGAAAAGTCATCAATGTCGGGAGATAAACAAGATACAGGCAGAGCATAGATAGATAGATTGGGTAGATAGTGGATAGAGCGCTGCCAGTCACATTTGATTGAAGGTGATCAAGTGTCAGCGTCACGTCTAATGATGTTACAACTGATACCACAGCTCAGAGGCTTGTTTCAGTAGTGACGTCTTAAACACACCATTAGTGCCTGCTTTGCCCACGGACGTTTCCAACTTGTCTGAATCACTACAGAGTCACGCACGGAGAGTGTGACAGTTGTCAACATAGTTTCTGTCATAGTGTGTCCATAAGCACCTCCTCCACCTTAAGAAATTATATGAAACCTACTCCCAAACTATGTTCTATCTGGACAATGACCAGCAAACAAAACATGCAAAGATGAATTTAAGAAATAGTTTTCCCTGGTCCAAAGGCAAAATTCGGCCTTATTTCCTCACTACAAACATTATGGTTGTGTTAATGTTTGTATCACGCCATCAGAGCAGATCATTACCCTCAGATTTGACAAACAACAGAAAACAGCCCACGAAACAGCAGTTATCTTTAGTGTTCAGGGCAAACGCCTCGACTGTTCAGACTCTGTGTACTGGACTCTGTTAGGTGTGGCTTTCTATCAAGTGCAGGTTATCTTCAGCACATTTACGTCACCAACCTGTTGAGAGCTGTCAGTGCTTCAGGAAACATATTTTTGCCATCACTAAGTACAGGCTTTTGGTATCCATTCATTGTGTCACCATATAGTAACAGCTGCAATGAACACCCACTCAACCACCCCTTTATATACCTTATTGGTCCCTAATGAAGAGGACTAAACCACCACTGGGGGGCGGGGTTACTATACACCTGAATAAAAACAGAAACGTTGGCCAAAAAACTGTTTACAAATATGTGTAGAAATAAAACAAAACAAATAATTGGCCAATTAAACTTCCATTTATCCAGCAGTTTCAGGGAAACACCTCAAAAACTGATCTACTGTGCCCCCACCCCCTCTCCTCAAACATGGTGGAACCAGGAAGTATGGATGTGCCTAAAACCCTCTCATGAGGACCTTGTACCCGTTTGCCTGAGGACCAGGAGGCAGGAAAGTGTTGAGGTAAAATAATGGTTGTCTTGAGACAGTGTTTTTGTTTTTGTATCAAAACTTTGTTCGACCATTATAAGAACCTCACTGACGTGTCCGCTACATGTACACACTGCGTATGAGTAGTGACTGAACTGGCTTAGTCTCTGTCCTGTGGAGGCCGTGTCATACTTGTCTATATTATACTATATTATCTCTATACCAGTCAGTATTGGAAGATATTTAATTCCAGTTACAATTTAAATTGGGTAAAGTTTTCTTTTTCAAGCCCCTACTCAGCCGTGGTCCACCCACACAGGTGTTTTCACTGATGTTGTGTGATAAGACTGTGTGGGCTCAGTGCAAACTGATCTTGACTGACATCTTTCTCACACTTTGGAGGATTGGTGTATTTCTGCCGCCAACTTGTTTGATTTGAATTTAATTTCGTTGTATCTTTATGCATTTTGAATTTTCCTCTGTTTTACATCTGGCTCTGTGTGATCCAGGCGTGTCCTCCCGCTCGTGACGTAAATCAAACGCAGTAGTCATGGGTGCACCAGGCTCAGCCCAGTAAACAACATCCTGTGTTTCTGCTTTTATCTCGTAGTTAGGATGAAAGCAGGAGTGAGTCAGTGTGCGTCGTGGCACCCTTGGGTGAAACCCAAAGTAAATACTTCCACTGTCAAAGGCTGGCAGGGTTCAGCAGAGCACTGATGCAGGCAGCAACTGTATGTCTGTGTTTGTGTTTTGGTAAAAGGAAGCACCTCACCAGCACATCTATTTCTGTCTGTCGCTGCGTGCCCGTCAGGAACTTAGATTTATAAGCTCCTGTAATACCTCCGTCTCATCCGCCGGCCCGTAATTTTGGCCACCTCTTCCCAGCATTTTGCCAGCTGATTTTATTCATGTCTAGAGGTAGTGTGATGACTCACTGAGACAGTTTACACTTTAATTACATTTCCCCATGCCAAATCACTTGATCTCCATTTGCTAATTGGAAACAGCTTTTGTTTTTTTAGCAACACGGTGGTGGGGTGATCTTCTTAAACTTTCTTATGACGCGTTCAGTCTATAAAAAAAGGGGACATCATCGGGTTCGGCCTCTGATTTACAACAAAGCTGCAACTTCTTTGGTGGGAGGTTCCTGCAAATGACGTACAGTACTGCTCATTCATTTTATTTATGGTGGGCAGCTGGTTCATAGTGGTTGGTAATTTAGAAAAAACCCACCTACCTGGTACAGCAAGCATATTATAAATACACTCTGTGTACTGCTCTTTGCACAGTTTAATGGTCCAAGAGAAACACTCTTCATTTAGCTGAGTATATTTACTCCTATTGTTCCCACAGGGGACATTTCTGCAGGCATGAGAAATACACATAGACATTTCATTGCACTGCGTGATATAAACCACATGGATGTAATGTCTAATATTCATACAATATCTGTAGTAGTACAAAAATACTACTACTACTACAAAATGCTGGAAACGCATCTGTGTAATGCAGTACAATTCTGCAGCGCAACACACTACAGCCTCCATAAAGTGTAATCACCTCTCTACAAAAGGTCTAAATGAAAAATACACATTAAATCATATGTTAATGTAGAATCTACTGCAAATCTGAGTGTATGACAGTGAAAAGTTGTTATGAGTAAAAAGTGCAAAATCTTTCTACATGTAATTCAAACCTACAACAAAGATGGCAGCACATTCGAGACAGTTCCTTGAGTTAAGAGCCTATTTCTTACCTTTATTAATGTTTTCTTTTTTCTTTTTTTTTGGATTTAGATATTTCTCTAAATAACTAAGATGATAATATGGCTTCATGTATCTATTGTCTTGTTTTATTGACCTTGAAGTTGCTCGTAAGTTTTAGTTTCTTTTCTAAACGTCAGAGTTTGGAAGTAGCCTGATGGCTGATGTGAGATGAGAACAGTCTGGTTTGTTACCATTCACCTGCTCCTTGATGGATGCAGCAGTCAGAGAGCAGTGACCTGAGAGGTCAGGTTTTTTTTTGTTTTTGTTTTTTTTTTGTGGGGTGGTTGAGGTGTTGACAGGCAGAAAGGGGTCAGCAGCAGTCAGACAGTGAGGACACCAGGAGACCAGGAACTGTGCTTGGCTGCTAAATGAAAGGCTGGAACGCTTTTATCCCTGAGTGCTGGACTGAGTGTCTGAGTGCTGATAACTGTGATATACTGAATAAGAATTTCATCCTAAGACTGGGTGGGGACATGATAAATAATGATATTAAGTTACTGTGTTGCCTGGGTCTTATTTTAAGACTGCATGGGCATTTGATTACCTGTGCATTCAGTGTGAATTTACCTTCTTGTTAGGAGTTTCCTGATGGTGTATAATAGCCAGGTGTATAGTTCGCAGGTTAAAGACAATGTGTAGTATTTGTGACTTTCACCTGGGAACACTGACATAAATAGTGCATCAGTTATCAATAACATTTTATTAAATCTTTCTACTTTGCTGCGAGAATTATTTTGATATTAAAATTATGTACGCAGAGAGGCTGTTAACACGTTTACAGAAAATAAAAGTGTATAGGCTACTAATTGACATGTATGATAAGGTGTCAACATGCATGACAATAATATTTAATGCACAATTATTTTTTTTGTTTTTGTTTGCATGTATCAGACCAGAGAATTAAATGTGTAAACACGTGTAAACCTTGTAAATATACTGTAAGGCACTTAGATGCATGTACATGTACAACATCCTCTCTAGACCTTACACATGCAACATAACTTTGCCGGTCAGCACAAGCTCTGCTGAACTCACTCCTTTACTGAGTTGATGAACAAGGTGGTGTTCACAGTAAATTGAGAGAAATTATGGTCTAAGTAGCAGCTCAGGACTGCTTCAAGGGGAGGAAAAAGGTTTTACTCATCTACTTTCACCGGCTAAATTTTCCTTGCGCTGCCCAGGGATTCAGATCGGTGACCTTCCAATCACAATCCTGCTTCTGTGACTTTCAGACGTTGTTCCCTGTTTCTCTTCTGTCCCTCTTAAATGCACCAAACCTCCCTTCTGTTCTCCCTTCTGTTCAGTTTCTTTGACAGTTGTTTATCTGAACAACTGGAAAAGAACACAAGTTATAATTTTCGTATTTCTACTTTTATGTTTAGCGAGTTTAAAGAGGACAAAACACTGGAAGCATCCCATGAAAAATGACATTGAATTAAATTACAAATGCAGAGTGAGTCACGTTCAGCTGAATGACTTGACTCTGGCTGTTCATCTCTACTGTTGTCTTTATTGATGTCACATTGGTTCTGACGTCAGTGCTCAGATCAGACGTCTGCAGGATGAGTGAGTTAATGCAGTTAAGTGTTGTGCAGTTTCACTAACGACAACTATAAGCACTGTATTTCTAAAGGAGGCTTGTTTTAAACGTCAGCTTTATTTTATTGTATTTGAAAAAGTTGGACTGTGCACATACCTACATTAGATTTGCAGTACATCACGTGCAGATTCAGTATTGTACAACTTATATGCAACTTGAATTTAAATGCAGAATCAGAATTGGTCGAGCACGCGGTGTGTACAAGTTCTGATATGGGGTCTGATGATAGTCGACCTGAATTTGTGTTTTCACTGTGGATATCAGTTCAGAAGATACTGAGCACAACTGTGTCATTTTTCTAAAGAGATATTTCAAAGCATGTAGTTTTTGTGCAACAGCGTGAAGCTGAAATTGGGTGACACATAATAAAAAATGCACAATTACCAATAAAGAGCGAGCTCTTAATAGCTAAGAAAATAAGAGGATTGGCTTTGTGTTATGAGAACAAATTTTAATTTTGGTTTTATAGACACAAGTTTGTAACTCGTCTCATCTTTAGAAGGTGTGAAACTAAAGGTGTGAAACTAATGATTATCTTCATTATATTGTAACTGGTTGAATTGAAATGTCATAAAATGAGATTAGATAACCATGTTTTTGGAAGCCAGGGAGATTTGGTTGGTAATGATGATATCAGAGAAAATCTTCTCATTGGAGATGCTTCACTTGATTTATCTTATTTGATAAATTGCTTAAACGGTAATTACGTGGTACAAATCCTGTTCAAGCTGTTGAAACATGACACAATTACAGTATAAAAGTTGTCAAACATGTGGATAAAGTCTCTCAGTGCCATTGTTGGTGGTTAAAACTGTGCTGCAAAGATGACACCACCTATTAAGTAACCTAAGTGCTCTTAATTATTGTAATTTCCTGCCTATATATTTGACTGATTAATCAGCTGATCACCTCTTCAGTATTTCGTTATGATGATTGCTGCTCCGTCTTCTCTCTAAGAATCTTGACAGTTGTTTTCTCCAGCTGCAGATGCAGCGTGCAGCCGCGAGGCATGGCTTCGCTTGTCGCCTTTCGCTGACACTCTGCACGTCTACAGTCTGCAGAGTTGTTGTAGTAGTAGTTCCCTGCTACGCCAGAGGTGCACAAACCTCCTTGTCTTTTTTTCCGCTGTCAATCCCCGAGTGGGGAGGGGGTTGGGGGGGGTGCGAGACACAATGAGTGAAAGCGAGAAAGGATTTTGCTTCATCTGCATTGCTCTGCTCTGTCTTTCTTATTTGGCAATTAGTCTTTCCTCCACTCGTCTGTCACGTCCCCTAATCTCTCCCGCTCTCTCTCTCTCATCCTGCTGCTTTCGCTGCCTCTGTACCTTGCATTAAAGTGCACTCTCCATCACACCACTGCACCTTTGGGGGTAAATGCTGGTTTCCTGTTTTCCCCTTGCTGTCCCCCTGGTTGTCCCTCATGTGTTCACCCACTCTTCCCTCTTCTCTTCTCTTTATCTGTCACTCAGCCTCCCTGCCCCCCCCACCTCTCCGTGAGTCCTCAGTGTCCTTGTTAGTTGTGTAGTTTGCCCTTGCTCTGTGTTATATGCTCTGTCCTGAGTTTGTGTGCTCTCCGCCGCTACCACTAATACAACTCGACCTGTGTTATTCAAGCCCTGCGGCGCACGCACACACACGCACACCCTCAATCACCCAACAAAGTCCTTACCCTAGCAGTACGTCTCATCATTGTACCTGCAGTGTGTGAGCGTAAATCTGTGTGTGTGTGCGCCTGTCCCTGAGAATTAGTTTTCACTTTCCACCATGTCAGGGAGAAATAATGTGTAATGCACTCTCAGCAGATAACTGGTGAGGAAAAATGCTGTTTCTAATACGTTAGAGCACACACACACACACACACACACTCGCAGAGACACACATGAACAAACAAAGCAAGAGCATTTTTTTCTGCAATTACACTGTTAAAAAAAATGTAAATGCCAGGTTAGTGTCATTAGTCTTTGCAGGTGTTTAATTAAGAGTGTTTCTCCTTTATCTTCCCATCCACCCCTCTTTTCTTTCCTTTGTTTCTCTCCACACCTCTCATTGTTGTGTGTCCTCTGTCCTTCTATTGAATGTCTGGTTTATTAATGCCCCCATTCTTCTCTATGTGGATCCATATTCTTCGCCTTTCTCACTTTTTTTTAATTTCTTCTTTCCCAAAAACATTATTTGACTTTTTTTCAGACTGCTCCCTCTGGCTTATGCGTTTTTCTAAAGATATAAAGTTGGGCGGGGGCGGGGCGGCGGTGGCGGCAGCGGCGAAGCAGAGAACTGTCTGAAAAAAATTAGCCTGCAGTTTGACTGAGGACACCTGCAAACTGCACCAGAATCACAAAAACACTTTTCACTGTGTGAGCTGTGTTCATTTTCGACTTTAACTGACTTTGACTGTCAGGGTGGAGGATAACAAGACTAGGTCAGCTTGGACACATTCTGTACCATTCTGACACGTACTGTAAATTTCTAACCAGCATGAACTGGGTTAAGTCAGTGCTGCGTGGTGCTGCATTAAGTCGAATCTACACCCAGACTACACGCCTGCTGTCCACACTACGTCCACGCTACTGAGAAACGCTGCTGCACATGTTTTAGTTTGAAAACTACAGTATTGCATTGTAGTCTGGACGGACGGAGACAAGGACCTGTTTCTGATGGTGTAGACACCCACTGTCACTCCCTGACTGGATCTCATCGGCCTCGACTGCCAGTGGTGAAAACAACATGAATCATGAATTACAAGTGTTAGTGAGTCTGACCGCTTAGCTCAGGCTGTTAGAGGACCGCCTAGTAGATCTGACTATGCAGGTTCAATTCAGTGTACCCCGCCCTCAGCCAGTCTCAGCTGGGAATGGTCATGTATAAATGCGTTTACAAGTGTGTTAGCATGGATGGAGACTGTCTCTGATATGAAGCTAACATGGTTGTCTGGATGGAGCTCTTTTAGATTTAAAACGAAGTAGTGTGGACGTAGCCTTCAATGGTGCACACAGGACAATTTACTGTGTCCTGACCTTGAATTCACTTGTTTCATGTAAACTTGAAGTTCTGAAGGGGTTAAATAAAAGAGGAGGAGACACAAGGAGTTAGTAGGTACTTCAATGCCCAATATCACTGTTTTACCTACCAACAGGGGTATTTGATTATAATCCAGCCCAAACATACAGTATGTGCTACAGGCCCTTTTTCTCAAACCGAAAACACCTTCAGTCTTCAGACTGTAGACTCCCTCAACATAAAAACAGAGCAGCAAGCAGGATTTGTGCATTAAGGGGTTAAGGCGGTGATGCTGGTGGAGGTTGTTCAGAGCAAATAGAACACGAAGCGAGTTGAAGAAAGGCTCAGCAAAGGCTCAATCCTCTCCTTTTCAATGACAAACAACAACAAGCTAAGCTATTGCAAACCCTCGGCTCATCACGATAGACTCCAGTGACTCATCGAACATAAATGCAGCAATTGCACAGCAGTGGTTCAAAGATTCCTGCCGTCACCCTGCAACTCAAATGAAATGAGAGACGCTGAACTCAGTAACTGTGGAGAATGTAAACTACAGTTTATAGTGCTGGTATCTTTGCAGACAGCTTGTTCTCTTTCTGAACATGTATTATCACAGTGCATTTTGTCACAGTCAGTATTACTGTTGTTTTTATGATGACTGTGACGGTATTTCCTTTATTATTCAAACTTTCACCTCATTTTTACTCTATAAATCCCTCTCTCTATTGCTACTCTACTGTTGCCTTTTTCTCCAGAGCCTTTCCTCCCTCCTGTTATTCCTCAACCTCCTTTTCTTCCATCCTTTTCTTTCCATAAATCTACTGTCTGTGTTCATTCCCTCCTGACTGTCCCTGTCTCTGCCTTCAGGGCTGTGATCTCCCTCTGAGGTCAGCACAGATTATTCATTACACTGATTTAATGAAGTTTACTGTTTATTTCTTAACTAATACTCAAGTTTTGAGTATAAGATATTCATTTTGTGCATCCTCATTTAAGGCCTACAGTTTCCATTTCATCAAATCTTTCCTGATGCTTGAAGCTAACAAGGTCGTCCAACCACATCGAAAGGCAAAAGTGTTTCTACCTGTTCCGAGTGGCTGCACTCGAAGCCGGGGTGAAAAACCTGCCGTCCCCGCTGCATCCCCGCTGCCTCTGTGTGTCTTTGTTATCCTCACACAATAGGTTGTACAATGGGCATGACAGCACACACTTTCAGATGTGTTTTTTTTCCTTGAAGAGATTCATGGTGTTGCCGTGACTACACATGATCAGTGATAATGATAGGTAGTATTTTGCTACTTTCACACCTCTGCACAACTGCACAATCGCTGCATGAAGTGGTTGCGTTTGTTGAATTGTTGGGTTTTCCGATGGTTAAAAAAGTTGTTATTCAATTATTCATCACAAATTCTCATTAGTCTTTCAGCACAGAATCTATCCACAGTGTATCATTGTAATGCCAGACACATACATGTCATCTTTGTTGTCTTTCCTCTGACCTTCAAACCTGGGGTGTCAGGTGTACCAGACATTTTTCTAGGCTACAGTAATAAACACACTGAATGTACCATTGTCGCCATACTCATGGTTTCATTAGATTTACACTAGGGCTGCACAATTACTCAAAATATAATTGAAATCGCAATATGGCCAAGTGCAATGTCCAAATCACAGAAGTTGGAATATTTTTTAATAAAGGTAAAAAGTGTCACAACATTGTTGTGCATTGTGAGCACCATAAGTATTGTAAGGCCCCAACCCTAACCCTAACCCACGGTCTCCAAATCATAGTCTCCAGATGTAAAGGAACACCCAACAAACATCACATCATTTTTAAAAATTTAAAAGAACATGAAATGCAAAAACAATCATTCCAACTGAAATCATGACTCACTATTTCTGCCAAAATAATCTATCGATATGTTTTGGGTTTTTTTTTTCTTGTTTAGGTGCAAAAACTGCTTCGTAAGGTTTAGGAAAATATTGTGGTTTGCATTAAAATAAATATTGCGTTAAGATTAAATGACCTTTGTTGTCATGGTTACAATAATAACATGGTTAGGGCTGTGGAACTGTCGTGGATAATAGAAACAACATAAGCTACAGGTTTCACATGGAAATCAACCACTGGCCTCCTGTGTGAAAGTGCTGTGTTTTGTTGACCCACCCATCCACCCCACCCTCCTCCTGATGCAGACTTTTCGCTCATAATTCATCACTTGACCTCTTCCTTTGCTCCTGTCATAATTACTTCGGCCTTACAATAAAACAGAACTATGGCCCCGCAACGTTGCTGCACAGATGACCTCTGAGGAGGCAGGAGGTCTCACCTTTTACCTCCTGCTTGTGTTGATAATCTATTCTGTTAATCTTAAACTGTTTCTGAACTCTGTAAGTCATTCTGGTTCTAGGAATGGTAGCCAAAAAGGGTAATTCTTTAATGTGTTAACTTTCTCTTGTCTTTATCTTCTTCGTTTCCTCTTCTCCTCATTCCTTTTCTCCTTCTTATGACTCTCCCTCTCCTCCTCCTCCTCCAGCTCCATGCTGTCCCACCTTTATCAGGACCATGGCGGCTCGGTGGCGTGGCCCCAGACATCGTCCTGCTCCTCCTCATCTCAGGGCCTCCACCGGCCGCTGCGCTGCCACCCTCCTCCAATCAGCGGGAGCAGTGTGGGTCCCAACCCCACCTACTATCATGCCGTTTATGACGTCCGTGTGGAGCAGTACAGAGAGGTGCCCTTCATCGGCGGAGGTGGCAGCTATGGGGTTCGGTCCTGCCGGAGCTCCATGTCCCTGGTCACCAGCAACACGGACCCCACAGTCCCGCTAATCCGCCGGAGGGGAGGACTGGTGGACCACCGGGATGTCATCCTGGCACACCAGGCACACAAGCTGCACAACACACCACAGGCCAGGAGGAAACAGTGGGAGTGAGTACAGTTCACTTTTTTACACCTGAAAAACACAGCAGGGTTGTGAAGTGGGAGGAGCTGCTGGTTCAGAAAGTCATTTTCCCCTTTGTAAATTAGTTCTTGTAAAGATCCTTTGGTGGCCACTGCTAAAGCTAAGCTAATTCTGATATGATATGGACCTAGAATCAAAAGGTGAACTGATTTAAACATGATCAGGTCTCCACCAGCTGTAACCTTTAGCGTCTACTTGCTGTTAGCTGCGAAACTTCAAGCTGGGTGATTGAATGTTTCTTACCAAAATGCACCCCTTTCACGTACAGAGGCTTGTACTGGATTTTGATCAAAGAACCAAGAACCAGACATTTTCTAATGCATTTTCTCATCTTTGGTACCAGTGATGCAACCAGAGGAATTTTATGCTCATCCAAGCTTTACAAGTGCTCAAACTGTAGGTCAGCAAAAATTGTTTTTGTGAAACCCAACCCAAAATGTGCAACATAACACCTGCCATGTCACTGCTCTACATGGTTGAATAGTTGTTAACGTGACCCCCCAGATCTGGGAAGACATAGCAGGAGAGTGCTGAAGAGGAAACACAAGACAACAATGAGCCACAGTCTGAGAAGCTTTGAGAGCTAGTTAGGACGTAGGTTTTGTGAAGAAAATCTGTGCTTAAAAGTTTGGAACCTGGCAAGATGGCAAGACCTTGCAATACTCTCTTTTCACCAAAATTAGCGGGTTTAAGCGTTTTTTTGTTTTTTTTTTTAATGCAGATGACCTCCGATTTACCCCTTTTCCATTACCAGTTGAGTTTGCCTTTCTGTTCGGACTGAGGACACCCACAACTGCAAGAAGTGATGTCATCACAATAGAGTGAGCTGCTTGCCACCGTGCAAACTGTTAAAACGTTATTGGTCCTTTAAAAGCATTGGAGCCTCTGTGTGAGAGACTTCGATTGGTGACTGTGTGTTTTTCAAACTTATATCGAGGCTGCACCTCACTCTTTCATGTTGTTTACATCAATGCCGATTGGAGCTGCAGCCAACAAATACCCACGTCTACTTCAGAGTCATTCGACCTGTGTGCGGATGCCAAATTGTTCCTTTCCCGTTGCCAACAGAAGCCTGCTGTCAGTGGGTCTTTCTGGGCTTTTTGATCAGTGGTAAAGGGGCTCAAGAAATCCATCTACCCTGCAAGCTTGAATAGTTGTAGTTTGTGGGTGAGAACCCGGTCTGGTTACGTAAAGAGAGTTCACCAGAGCTTGTTAGTTGACAACTGCTGCTACTGCTGCTGGGAATGAGGCTGTTGAGAGCAGAGATGCTGTAAAACCAAAACGAAGAGCTAAAAGAAGCTAAAAAAAAAGCTCAGTAAGGCTGCAGAGTTGGGTGATACAACTTGGTGGGTTTGTTCTTCAAGTGACCCCTGTCATGTTGCATGTAGTTATTTGATTAAATTTGAAAAGAAAAAAATACTGACTAGCATAACTTTAAACTGCAGTTAAGGTGGTCGGTGTCTTTATAGGTCTCTGGGAACATAACCAGGGCTGAAAACAATCATGGTAATTGCAGCATGGTATCAGCTAATCATCTCATGTCAGTACATTAAGCAGTACTCTCTCTATTTATCTGTCCATCCCTCTACCTGCCTATCACCCCCCCTCTTGTTTCCCACAGAGATATTATTCATTATCCTGCACAACCCATATCTCATATGTGCAAAACTCCCTCAGCTTATCTGTCACCTACCTAACACAAGATTCTCTACAGGTTACCTAGAGACAGGGGAAGAGCCATAAAACATAATTACTTTTGTTCAGCATTAATTGTGGTAATCATATCTGGGATTTAGGAGTCCTAACAAGATCCCATTTGATCCAAGCCATAATCATCAAATACATGGCGCAAACAAACTTTTGATGGAAAAATAACTCGGATGTAAGAGCTGCAAAGGAAGGCTCATGGTCACAGTAGGGTACATGTCAAACATAAGCATCAACCTGACGTTTTAATATCTTTAAGGAAAAACAAACAGAAGAAGAGACTGGACAATGTGGCAGAGTACTGTGTGTGTTATGTGGTCCTTCAAATCTATTTCAATCCACGGATGGAGAACAGAGGTGAACTTTCCAGTTGGGCGTGCATCCGATGGTAATTTAGCTTACGAGAATGAATGAATGAATGAATGGGAAGCTTCGTTACAAGAGCAATGAATCATGTCCAAATGGTGTTAGAGCTTTTAGTCCAAAAGTGATTCAAACAACTAAGAAAATCAATAGCTGTAAATCTTAATTGATTGTACGTCAGTCACACAACCCAGCACATCTGAAAAGACGTTTCTTTGTACTCACAGTATTGAAAAGTTTGTTTATAAAAGACAAAATGTTTTACTTAACGTCACTAGTTGGATTTTTAGATTTGTTGAAACAGCATTTAAGAATTAAGTTTGGTTCAAATATCAACAGTTTTTGCATTTCTTTGGTCTGTCATGTTTGACTTCATATTTTCTGTAGAAATTGATTCATATTTCAGTCTCAAAAGATATATTTACTTGGTAAAAGCGGGACTATTAATTCTACAGAAACAGGTATCTGACGTTATGATTTAAAGGTGCTATATGTAAGTTTTCTCTACCGCTCAACTGGTGGGTGGTGGTGGTGGTGATTATGGTAATTTGCCAAGAGTTTCAGCCATCATTGTATTTGCAAGACAAAAGGTTAGAATATGCTCTCAGCAGTGTTACTACTTCATCTTCTCGTGCTGAACTGAGGGGAGACTGGACACCACAGTGACAAAGTAATATTACCAGATGGGACAGGCTGGGCTAGCACGCTAACTTCAGTAAAACAAATTATAGAAATAGAAGCAGAGCAAAAGAATTTGCATTGCTTTTCTTTACAAATGAAGGAATTAAGTTTGATCCTGAACGTTTCATCTAGACTGGTAACAGCTGTGAATGCTAAGAAGCGATAGCAAAAACGTACGTATAGCACCTTTTAAATGCTGTGGGCATGATCATAGAAAACCTGCCAGTTTATGGCTGCCATACATTTTTTAAAAATGGAAATAAGCCCTTTGCTCAGTCTTTCAATCTTTCAGTTGTGACTCACACAAGACTCTCCAGGTTCGTCTTGCAATCAAAAGCTGCAGCAGCTGATTGACTGAGTGACACACCTTCAGAGGAGAGGAAGTAATCAGTGAAATGAAAGTGAGTTTGGCTGCAATAAGAACAGGCAGACTCTTCACTTAGGATGCCACAGAGCTGATATAGAGAGAGCTGAGCTCACTCTCCTGCTGGCCACAAAAGTCGACTTTTCCCATCACGTCCTTGAGCCTGCGTCCTGACCTTTGTAACAGAGGCAGTGGGTGGTGACTTTATATTGCCATGTATTTTTTATTTATTTATTTTTGACAGACAAACAAGCAGAAAGATGGGCAGGCAGACAGCTGCTGACCCAGTTCCAGATTAGACCAGGTGTGTCAGCGACGCCTGAGGGGGTGTGGGGGTGACTGTGATTTTTATCAAACATGACAGGTTAAAACCCCATTTACCTTGTCAGGAGAAAGATTGCTGATGGGTTGGATAGATTTTATTACCCTCTGATCCTGTGTGTCTGTCTGGTTTCCCCCTTTTCTGTCACTCAGTCTCTTTTAATGCCCTCCCAGTCTTTAAGATGGCACATATTGACTAGTTGATCACACTGAAAAAGGACCAATAGCTGTGGCAGCACATCTGTCCTCTGTCATTACCCCTCTCTAATTGAGTGATTAAGTGATTGAGAGCATATTTAATGTTTCTGCAGCATCACCTGTCTCTGCTGTTGCTCTGTCGCCGGCACCGTTTTAGTTCAGTGACTTCAATATTGGCAGAACAGAGAGTATGTTGCCAAAAATGACAAATCAATAAGATATCACACAAGTGAATGAGAATACGTTAGTTGATTAAAATTGGATGAGATAAGATCACCAGGAGGACAAATTTGTATAATGGCACAAGGAAACAGACAAATAAAACAAGTGAAGAGCAGTTAGAAAGATAGATTTGAAGATGCGCAGAACATTGAGAGATCATTGATAAAAGTGAATACAATAGTATAGTATAGGAGTGGCATTGATTGAGAGTCCTGATCAAGGAAAAAATGACAGCGCAGGTAACTTGTTCTAAAGCCAAAAACTATGTTTATGATTTTATCACAGTTAAACTAATAGTTATTGGGACATTTATCCATCTACGTTCAGTTCTTTAGATTTCCTAACTTTTGGTTTGGGCGAACATTAAATAATTTTTCACACATTCTGTTCTGTAACATTTTTCTCAGCACATTTACAATTTTGGTGACAGATATACACAATTTAGATAAAGTTTTTGTTTATTTTATTAGCTAAATGGAGGCTGAAGTGGAGACAGACATATTAACAGCTCTAAGAGGCTGAATTAATGCTAACACCAGCATGCAAACATGCTCACAATGATAATGGTAACGTCCTCACAAAGATAATACTAATATGCTCACAACGATAATGCTAATGTGCTCACAATGAAAATGTTAACATGCTTACAGCGCTAATGCTAACGTGCTCACAATGACAGGTATCGTGTTTAACAACTCAGTTTAGTGTGTTAACATGCTAACATTGGTTCTTTAACACCATTTGACCAACAATGATTTATTGTATTGTTGTATATGTGACAGCCTTTTACAACAGTCAGTTTCAGGGCTTTGTAAAAAGAGAGCTACAGCAGGTCATGGAAAAATTAACTTTTGCTTTATGTCACACTGATTTTAGTGTTTTTGTGTGTGTATAAATAAACAACATCTTGCGTGATTACCTCACACAATATTTTTTTTTCTATAACCAGATACCGTCCTGGTCAAACCCCTGTTCCTCTAACCTCTTTGTTAACACAGCCCTCAGTTACTGTAGATGTGCTTTTTAGGCTGTGACATTGCTGAAGGTCACAGTAAGATGAGAAAGCCTGTGGTTTGGAAAACATGAGGCAAAAATAGGCAAAGGCAGAGTAAGGGGGAAGAGTTGTCTGCTGTGACCTGCCGAGCGTGGAAGCATTTTATAAGTCAGATGAGTTTTTTGTCTTTTCAGTGACAATGAATGATTCAAAAGCTAGAAGACCACCACATTATTTAATATTGTTATTTAAAAGTACACTGGGAAAAACATAGCTACCTTGGTGGAGGTAACAAACACAGTTAATACACCACTTACAGAATGTGCAAACACTAATGTGTTTTCTTGTTGTTTGGTGGTTGACGGTGATCACACACACTCAGGATCAAGTTCACTGCAGTAGCACATTTGGAAAAGAGATGCAGGTTTTTAGTCATTTTGTAACCAGAGACTCCTGCGGTGGTGGACACAGTGTTTGACATCAATCATGCCTAATAAAATCAGCTGTCTCCTGCCCTGTAAAAACAACACACCCACTGTCACAGTGACAGCTCTTTGATGGAGAGTCCAGACAGTGTCAGTGTCCATTTCTGAGTTAGGTTTACGTTTCTGGACGTGTACTTTTTGTCCCATTATGTTTCCGGTAGGTGATGATGTGCAGCGAGTGTATGGATATTAACCACGTGAACAGTGAAGTGAGTTTTTATTAAGGCTGCATAGGCAATGTGATACAAAATCCTCGTGACCTGAAGCATCAAATTTAATCAAAGTATGGTAACAAAATGCAGAAAGGAAAACTTTCTTTTTTTTTAGTTTTTCTTTGGTCCATCTCTCTCCTCTTTTATCTCTCAACATTTCATTCCTCCTCTTCCTCAGAGGAGGAGATGAAGGTTGCAGCCATTTGCAGTGTCCTCACGCAAAAGCTCCTACTACTTGCCAAAATCTGTCACTCCCACACCACCACCAGCACATAAACCCACCGTGTGCGTGTGTGTTCCTGTGTGTATCTTTATGGTGGTGCGACTAGTTTCAGTGTATGAGGGACCAGTTTTGTTTGTGATAATTCAGTTTTTTCAGTCACCATGTGTGGATGATGCCAATAAACTTTTTTATGGTAAAATAACTTTAAAAAAAAGTAGATTAGATTTTAATTCCTAATGTGAAACTAAATATTAACTCTCACTGTTTTCGTCTTCAACTTAAAAAAAGGAACAAAAATCTGCCATATTGTCTTAACTTTATATTTTTGTCCATTTTTTTTTTCTTATATCAGCTATTGTACTAGGAAGTAAAGTGTTGACATCTGAGAACGTGGTGACTTTGCTACGTCAAGACAATCAGTAAACAAACCAACATCCAAAGACGCTGCAGCCTGAAGGCCTGCTTCACATTGATATATTGCATTAGTGTTACTGCTTTTAAATGGCCGAGTTTTGTGTTGAACACCAGTGAAAGTCTGTGATTTGTGAATATCAGACCACCCTTCACATCTGAAAATGTACATGTAACCTGTTTGTTATGTTATGGTGACCCAACATGAATACTCCATCTATCCCAAGTCCCTACTAGTGAATGTTAACTGGTGTATTTATTTACAAAATACTGTCTAATTACCTGAGAGTTTTCCAGCTTCAGGGTGGACAAAGACCAAAACAGCAAACACACAAATCTACTTAAAAACAAAACACCAACATAACCTACCCAAAACAAACTACAACAACTAACCTTCCTAACTAATTAAAACAGGAGAAAAGATGGTCAAAGAAAGATGCATTAATAAAGTCCCCACCCCACATTGTTCAAATATTTAGATTTATTTGGTTTTACAGTTTTTAACCAGGAGAAATCGGTTACTGGGCGGTTTTTCATATGTTTGAAGACACAAATTAATATTTCAATCCTTTATTCCTCAATAACATCAAAGTCATTTTCCTGACAACATCTAAACACTCACTAGTGGAGCCCAAAATTATCTTTTTGCAAAATTCATTGGCACTTGGTAAAAACCATTTTGCAAAAACAAAGAAATTCTGTGTAATCATTCCTCCTCCAGTCGGACTGTCCAAGTCAACATGTCGCACTTGGCACCGAATTACCTTCTCCTCCATGTAATGTGAGAGTCACCATCCACAACCTCTGTGCAGCACAAGAAGGTAGCACCAGCAAAGCTGTTCATCCAGGCAGCAATTACATTTACCCCAAAACACATTTGACCAAACCATTAGGTTGCAAATTAAGGTTAAACGTTTTTGGAGGCGGGGAGACGTGTGAGTTCACGTTTTAATAAAGGAGGGAAAAATGAAAAAGCCCCCCCCCCGTCTGTCTCTGTGTCCCTGCCTGAGCGACTGTCTTTCTGTTGTTTTGTATTAGTGCCAGCATCAGTCAGTCCGTTTCGCTGGCTCAGGGACGTCGCTCTGCTGCCAGCTGCACTTCTGACTGCAGAGTGCACATCATTCATTTTAATATTTACTCTCCTCCATCCCTCCATCTCCCTCTCTCCTTCCCCATTCATCCATTAATCCTTCCCACTCGTTCCCTCGTATTTCTTTCCCTCCTTCTACCTACGGTCCATTCATTCATCCCTTATCACCCTCCCTTACATCCCCCTTTACTTCTTCTTCATCCTTCCTTTTCTCTCACTCTCATTTGTCCCTCCCTTCTATACCCCTCTGTCTCCCTCTGGCTCCTCCCTGCTCTTTACTCTATCAGACTGAAAATTAGTATTCTGATTAGCAGCGACTACTTGTTGCTGCTTTGTGATAAATTGACCACGACTGTGACGCACGTTGGTGACTTTTTTTTTTTTTCTTTGCCCCCAAGGTTGTTCAGAGATTTCCTTTCCAGAGCTCAACATCTACTTTTATTCAAACAGGCTGTTTGGGCTCCATTAACATAACTACTATTTGTATGGTCCACTACACTGATCCCCTGATCTTTAATCAAGTTAGAAAAAGTTTTAAAATAAGTTAAAATTAAGTTTGAGTTCAAAAGGTACATCACTGCCTTCTAACAATGACTATTAATTTTCAAAATAAATCATCCTGGATTACTTTTTTTTTTTCCCTCAGTGTATTGAGGAAATGTTGTTAATGAACATGTCTGCCAAGCTGCAACATGATGATAATGCTAAATCAGTGGTTCCCAACCTGTGGCCTGTGTGAAGGTATTGCAAGTGGGCCAACAAATCATCAGAATCAGAATCTTTTTCTGTCACTTCTTTGCAATGTAATTTTTTTTTTTTTTACATTTCATATTATGATGTCACTATTCTGTTGTCACTGACTGATTGACTGTTTTCTGAGTGATCCAATAAAAATATAGCAGATTTCAGGAAAACAAATTGAATCCCCCAAGGTTGGATGGTGGGTCCAGGTGGGCGGGGCTTGGGGTGTGGCTGAGAGCGGTGACTGCTTTGTTGTGACATCACAAAGTTCCAGAAGTCCTGACGGCTGGTTTTAAGGCTCAGTGTCTGAATACAGGCTGTGTGCATTTCTCTGTGGACTGAGGCTTTGCTACTTTCACAGTATTAATATAGAACCTAGACCTGCTTTATAATCAAAAACACATGGAGATCTACCTTTAGACTGGATGGACATTTAAATGTTTGAGTAAATGAACAATGCTGTTGGATTATCAGGCCTATTTCTTCAAAAGTTCACCTCAGTCTGTCTGTGCAGGAAACTGCTGCCCTCTGGTGTTGATGGTGATGAACTGATATTATTGGTTAGATACTGTATGTTTTTATCGGTTTCTTCCAAATCTGTTGGTGGTAATGTTTTGAGAGCAGAACAATGACTCTGCAGTCTGAACCAACTCCAGCAGATACTTGATTTGAGACTTTCATAGCTCCAAGTGTCCTATCTTGAGATCAGTAAGTAGTCCTCACCAGTCTGAATGACCACAACTAACTGAACAGGTCCCAAACATTTTGATTTCTTTTGTTTGTACTGACTGATTCACCAAACAAAAATGAACATCCAGGTTAAAAACATGTCGTCCCTCTGCTTCAGAAGAGATCACTGCAACAAGAGAAATGTGACAGGAAACTAAAGTCACCTCTGTGGATGAAGGTAAAGAACTGGAGAGAAGGGAAAAAAGACAGGAGAGGAGTGAGAGAGGAAACAGATGTGTTGGTAAAAGTTGAAGAAATATAGATGATGGAGAGAAGAGATGGAGGATGTAGACAGGAAAGAGAACCACTGGTGCTGCAGGAGCAATCAGAGCTTCAGCATGTGTGTGACAGAGAGGACGAGTGTTTAACAGTAGTTCACCTGTTGTCCATCATACACAAACTACAGATACATTGCAGTAGTTTGTATGACCACTAGGTGCCAGCAGACACAAAGACATGTATCTGAGTGTGTGTTTAAGTGATCACACTGACGGGCAGCACCCTGTATACAGAACATTTAATTCACAGCTACGTCAAAGTGATTTACACGAGGAACTGATGATACAACAATGGATCCAAGAGTAGGAGAAGAAAAACAAACTGACAACAGTAAAAACCCCTCTAAAGTTAGACCAAAAATTACAATATTTATGATCGACGAGTTGCCTCTAAAAATAACCGTAAAGAACAGTTCAGAAATACTTTCACAAGTAAACATCCTGCACTCAAAACTTTACATAAGTAAAAGTAAATACAGACAGAATTAGCACCAAGTTTATAGTTAAAATACCAAAAGTCAAAGTACTCATTGTGCAGAATGGCTGGTGAAGGCGGGGCTAATTTTAATTACTATGTATACTGCTGGGTATTGGGTACTCCTGGGTGTATATTTTAATTATATCATTAATGGGAATCTGCAAAGTAAAAGTAAGTAAACCACAACATCAGACTACCTAAATCTACTTGGGTAAATGTACTTTGACGTGTGTGTGTGTGTGTGTGTGTGTGTGTGTGTGTGTGTGTGTGTGTGTGTGTGTGTGTGTGTGGGGCGCGTCTGGATTTTTCTGCAGTGCCTCCTATGACCACAGAGTGTCAGTAGAGTACTGCCCATATCAGTCAGTCCCAAAGCTCTGACACACACACACCCACACACACACACACCCACACACACACACACATTCATACTTGCATTTCTATCTTTGTGAGGCTGCTAACCCTAACTGGGACCCTAGTTCCAAATCTTATCCCTCAAACAGAATTTGTGAGGGGCAGCCAAAATATCCTCACTCCCAAGGTCTAGAACTCAAACTGGTCCTCACAAAGACCGACACACAAGTACACATTCACATACACACACCTCATCCACCATGTAGTGCCATGATCTCACAGTGTACAGCGATAAACATGAGAATGAGGTGCCATGATTCAAGTTTTCTATGGACATTTGGTTCCTCACAGTTATTCTCAACAGACGTTTAATAAGTGGTACCTCACTGTTATTACCGTAGTTTTCATCATCATATATACAAGTCACATTTAAGGTTGGTTATAATGGAATGAAGATTTTACATGTAAGTATGTGTAAAGATGTAAATGTGTAGCAGAAACTATAAAACTTTGCTGCGGAGAAACTCTGACTGCTCAGCAAATTTCTTTCCTGGGTAAATAGAAGGTTTAGAAATCATTGATTCGTCCTTTATTTTAATGAGGAGAAATCCACTGGGAACATGTTCGCTCCCTCTGAGGAGTGAACTGTGCATAAAGCAGCACTTTAAACAAATATCCACTCCCAAAACCCTACACTGGGAAATACACATACCACACATTTGTAAGCAGAAACACACAGAACACAACTTTGAGCCCTGCATTTGTGTCCATGTCAAGACAGTGTCTTGCCTCCTAAATTTATCCTCTTCTGATGACATGTAGAGTATGAATCCACTACTGAGAAACAAATTCCTGTTTCCACTTTATATACCATTACAATGAAAGGGCTGTAAATCGAACAGGGGCTCAGAGGTGCAGGATTTTGGGTTCTAGCCCAGCAGGAAATGGTGGGAGGAGGGTTTATTTGTCTACTTCATTTACACCATTTCCATTAGACTCATTCACATTTTAGCTTGTGAAGGCAGGTTTGCATTTTCAGTGATTTCTTTTTTTTTTTTTTTTTTTTTTGCTCCTCTTTGTACAGAATTTAGAGGTACTCTGAAAATTAAAGGGTAACACATAAGTGTTGGGAAATTATTTCCTTTTTTCTGCATGAAAAAAATCCAGTTTTTTTTTCCCCAAAGGAAAACTTCACAAGTATTTTGTCGACGTCTCCGGCAGCCTGAAATGATTATTACAGACACTGGGTGTGTTTGTTTTGTTGCGTCAGCCCGACCAGTGCAGCTAACACAGTCAGCCTATCAATTAGCTAATGGTCTTAGTCACAGCTATCGTCCTGTAATGACACAGCCATTTCTCTGCTTAGAGAGGGGGCTTTGTTGGATGGTGGTGTGTTTAGGGTTGGGCTGCACAGCATGCAGATGATAATGGCAGTGGTAGAGATTTGGAAAGCCTTTGCCAATAAAAGCCAGTAGTAGCGTTCAAGTCTCCATCTGCGTAGAGGCTTACTACATTTTTATTGTTTGACTTGTTGGGTTTATTTATCTTACAAAGCGACTGATGTCATTGTCATTATTCGCCACAAGAGGCTGCCTGAAAACGTAAAAAGAAGCCGGTTTAGGTGTTCGACCAATCAATCAGTGCTGTTGCTTTTAAGGTGAGGACAGTTTGCAAAAATCCCGCCTCGACTGGATGTGAAAATGAGAGTAATGCAGGACTCGGTAGCTCGTGATGATGCAGAATGATGATGATTCATAATTGTCCAAAACTTCAGTTTACAGCTCCCTCTAAATGAGTGAGTGTTTTATGAAAGGAATAATGAATGAGTGAACTAGCGAGGGCTGCTTCCTGATTGGCTGAAGGGTGACTGCATCATTTGTGGTAGATGACATCTGCTCTCTCTCTCTCTCCCTCCCTCTCCCTCTAGCTGTCATTCAGGGTCACCACCTCTTTGTGATTGGCCGACTGCCAGCCACTCCCATTTAGTGAGGGCACCGCCTTATCCTTCATGCCTCAGCTTTTTCTCAATGAAACCTTTTACTCTTGGGACATTTATGGCACACAAACGCATACACGTTTGATATATTGACTGAGTAAATGAGTTTAAATCTCCAATGGCTTTTAAACACATTAAAGCTGTGCTCAGCGAGATTTTTATGTAAAAACCCACCTGTCTCCTTCTTTGAAATAAATTACAGCTGCAGCAGAGAGGAGCATCTCTTCCCCATTTTTAGTCAGGTGACAAATCCCAACTGTTTCCCAAACAATGATCAATACAAGTTATGATTCATCCTCTTTACCAACTTCCTTTACCAACAAGAACAAACTCACTGGTCTTACATTGCATGCTTCCTGGAACAAAGTCTGCAGAGTTTTATCTGTGACTCAGGCTGACAGTGTTGTTTCCCAGTATAAACAGCTTAGCATGTCGCTGGAATAAAGTGCCAATTTGAGGTCATCCCCATCAGGAAAATGGCAGCGATGGACAATGGTTCTAATGTCTGAAACAAGAGTTTTCCTGACAAGTGGCCTCTTGGGGTCATGTAGATAATATCTGACCTCAGAAACAAAGAATTGTGATGTTGTTATAGAGCCACAAAACCTCTTAGGAAGGAAATTGAGCTGGATGGTTGAACATAGTGTCTACACCATACAGTCAACTATTAACTATGACCACAATCTTCTCACAAACTTTAGTCGGGTTGTTTTAATACCTAATGTTAACCACAGAGGCAGCAGGACATAAAATATAATATAAACCCTTTCATTACTGTCATATGGGTCAATGACAAATGACTTATTTTGTATTTATTTATTTATGAGGAATTCTCAAAAATGACTGTCTTCATCTATAAACACCAGAGAACATATTCTTGTCCTCAGTTTCTGTCCAGTTTCAAACTTTATTTCCTTTAACTGTTTCTGAAAAAATTCAAGAGGAAAAATGATTCATGAAGCTACTGAATGTTTTATTTTCAGACCTGCACGACTAACTCAGAAGTTCAAGATGAAGCTACCATTCCTTGCAAAAAGTACATTGGACCTCTTCTTAAATCAAATAGCTGTTGGCAAAAAAATAAATAAATATATAGCAGTGACTGTAAAAAAAATACTTCCCAAACCTGCTGCTTGCAGGTTATATTGTACAACTGCATACATCCTGTATAGCAGGAAGATGACACCTTTCACAAAACTGATCCAAACCCTCCAGAAGAATACCAGTAACACATATTTTGTATGATTTATATGATTCCCGATGAAAAGTAGACTTCATCTCTATGATTAAAGGTCATGCTATTTTTATTTGGACCGTATTTGATTTGTAAATTGTTGTAACTCTTAATTTTGTCTTCACAGTATCGAGGTTTTGGTCGGTTAATCCTGCTCGTTTCAGGGTTTTATAACATCTGATTTGCACCACTTCACAAGAGGACAAGAAGAAATGAAAGCATGAAGGAGAAAAGAGAAGGGAGGGAGGGAGGGAGGAAAAAAGTGGGGAGGAAGAGAAAAGAAGCATGAAAAAGATGTAGGAAGAATGGGTGAAAAGCAGAGGGAGAGATGTGAGGGTACAGAGGAGAGGAAGGAGGGAAGAGGAAGAAGAGGAGTGCAACAGAAGGAGGAAGGGAGAGAGGAGAGATGAGAGCAGATTTTTCCAGTCACTTCATCACAGCCTGGTTTACCTCTGTGTCCTGGTCTACTTAGACACACACACACACACCATCCTGACCCAACACCCAATCTAAGCCTAAAAGGATCATTATAACTTGTGTTTATTTATTATTTTTAATTTCCATTGATTGCAGCTCTCGACAAATTAAAGTCGATTATCTTTTTAAGGAAGGACAGATTTTACACGTGATAAAAGTTGTACGAAGCCTGTTGTGTGATTACTGATAAATTACCTCAAGTGATGTCACTTGAGTCAGTTGGGTCTGAAATAAAAAAATTTAAAAAATCAGGTAGGTGTCGAGTTGGACGTTCCTCTCCTCTCTGCTTGATGCTACATTAGTTGCTAGCAGCAGCTAGCTGCATAACAGCAGCTGAATCTCTGGCCGAAGTCTCATTGCTTGAGTTGCATTATGGGTAAGGTAGGCGGCAGATTTTGACAGGGAAGAAGAACATGGTGCGTATAAAAGACAGTGTCACAGTGTTGCAGGAGTGCAAATGTGCAAATGGTAAAAATGTTACCCAACCTATTCATTACATACACCCATCACAGTTACTAGGTCCAACTTGACCCAACTGCACTGTACCATGCACCACAGTTTTCACGTGAAACAAGGGATCATTCCCGACATGTAAAGTGCATTCACGTTAGTTTTATTTTTTTAAAAAGCTAATTAGATAATCATGATGTTGGCTTGTTTAGAATCATGTGATTGTGTGTGTGTCTTGACCTGTTGGGCTTTGTTGTGATCTTAAATATTATCTGAGAAACGATGGTTTAAACTATGAAAATGAGACCTGAGTTCTGAATGACTGAAATTTTCTTTTAACCCTATAATCCCAAGTGTTAACCCTCAAACAGCCTTTGAAAGACTCCAGATAAAAAGTCTTCACTCTGAAGGTCTCACATTGGTCCTCAGAAAGATAAAAGAACAACACACACACACACACACTTATGTAGATGTATGTAGATAAGCACAAAGGATGTACACACAAACGTTTAGGTGACATTAAACACACAGACACAAAAACCCACAGTATTCAAAGGCTAAAACTGACACACTCTCACACACTTGCACAATAGCAAGTTCACAACACACCTCCGATATGCAGAACATAAACACACACACACATATACACTGAGGGGGGGTGTGTGTTCAGAGTTGAGCGTGGGATCAGAGAAAACAGGCCTTTCCTTTCCCTCCTTCTTCATAGCTCCCCTCCTCCTCCTCACCCTCTCACTATCTCCCTTTCTGTCCCCTTTCTCCTCCTTTTCACCTTCCTCCACCTCCTTATCGCTCCCTTTCAATCGCTCGCTCGCTCCTCTCCTCGTCTCCTTTTTTGTCATTTCGCTATCGCTCTGCTCTCGCTTCCTATCTGACCTTATTTGCTACATCTCTCCTCCTCAGCCCTGCCTTTTCTTTGCCTTCCTCTCAGATGCTTTTCATCTCACTTTTTCAAGATTAGTATTTTTGCCTGTATTTGATAGTCAACAGTGAAGTGTGGGGAGAGAGGTTATGTGGCATGTGCTGTAAACATGCAGCCACCTGAACGCTCCCATTTTCCCTCCCTTTTAGCTCCTCATCTTTTGTTTCTGTCCTCTTTTGGTCACTTGTCTCCTCGCCGTCCTTGCTTCCTTATGGCCCTTTTCTCCTCTTTTCGTCTTTTCCTTTTCTGCTTTCCTCACCTTTCTTGTCCTTTTTGCACTCATTTCTACTTTGTGTCCTCTTGTCTTCACCCCAGTTTTAATTCCCCTTCATCTCCTCATCCTCTTGTCTTTCCTCTTCCCTCCAACTCCACAGTCAGAGGACGAGACAGAGGGTTAAACTTATTTTTTTACTGTTATTCTGTTCCAGGCTTTGCTGACAATGTCAACAGCAACCATTCATTTATTTTTCTTCTGTATTTTCTCTGTTACCCATACCACAGTGCATTTGGCAGAAGGCAGGGAAACCACCTGGAGAGATGAGGGCTCAGTCCAACATGCAGGACTATAAATAGACAAAAACTCCCATTGGTCTCTGGTCCACCTGGCCTAGCTTTCTTTGAACCAACCCAGGCTGGGAATTGAACCTCAGTCCTTGTTTTTCATGCTCCTCACTAGATTTATAGCAGGATGCATGTACCTGTACTTCTTGAGGAAACAGTGCTTACCACACAGTTCTGCTCTCAAACTCCAGACCCACAGAGATGCGGATGACTGGTTTGCAAATAAGGTTATATTGGTAAATAATTGGACCCTGGTTTGGGATCTCATATATCCCCTTTTGGGTCTTTGGCGCCAGCGCAATATCCCTGGGTATTACATTCATATGTTTTAATGCAAGAAGTAGTAGCCATTTATGTAGCAAAACATTAAGTAACGACATGAGCTGTGTCCCAGTTCAGGGGCGCCAACCTGCGGAGGACGCGGCCTGCGAAGGTGTACTCCATTGTAGACCGTGAAGGCCCAACTGAAATGAGATGCTCTGGCCTTCGGAGGATTTTCACTTTGCATCACCAGCTGTGCCCGCCCTTGCTGTTGCATTGCAAAGCACGGCTCTCGTTGCTTAATAACCTTGTGTAAAACGTACCTTTTTTACTCAAAAACTGGAGGTTTTAAGGCCCTTGGTTTTAACGGTTGGGCTGTTAGCTGAGCTGAAACCCAATACTGACATTTAAAAGTGTAATCCTCGTGCTGTCATTGACGTTGTTTGCTGCCATATTATTTTCATTACTGGCGCACAAAGAATTTTGGGATATGTTGGGCCGCAAAGGATCCACCCACTGGAGCGTCTATTGCCCAGGAAAAGAAGGTCAGCCTGATACAGGCGTCCGATCTATGCTTTACTCTAAAGGTCAGTTACAAACTGCATATTTTGACGTTTCCTTGGAGGACAATCAGCTTTGAACTGCTCCAGTTTAACCTGTTTATGTAGAACACCAGGAGGTGAAAGTGAAAAAGGTGAAATTTAAGTTTATTCTAATCGTCCTTTGCGCTGATTTCATTTGGACCAAGGGTACAGTTGTGTGCACACTATTTTCTGCAACCTGAGGTTCATTGATCTGCATTATCTCTTCCAAAGTTGTGGAGGTGGTGAATGTAGCATAGGTTTCTGATGCAGGCATTAAGGTAAAACCCTGAAACTAGCTCACCAACAATCACCAGAATTACCTGCTTTTTCTTCTGGTTGTTGCCTCCTTGGGTTCAGAAAACTCCAGACAGAAAAACCAGATCGAGGGCTTGAGCTTACCAGACCCTGTTCTGACAGCAGCTTCATAAATGTGCACAGACGACATTTCCGTTCTGGGCAAACTGGGACTCACGCAGGGCTGTGGGTACACTTTCATGTCAAGGAAAGAAAAATTGCACAAAATACTACTGGGATCATCACTGCTTTGCCCTATTTTTTTTTTTTTTGCAGGTGGAACGCTGCATCTGTGGCCATGAATATGCTGTTAATTGTTTAATTGGTTTAACATTTTCATAGCACAGAGTTACTATGTGACACATCATCAGAGAAAGCAGCTAATTACATTGTAAGTGGGAAAAATCTGGCTGTAGGTGACTGCTGGTTTCAAAGTAGAGCATCTTACCTTGAAGACAATCTCATGTAAACAGAATATTACATTTGATGTAATTTTTTCTCTGTATTTGAGGCTTTGGTTTCTTGTGACGTCTCTTTTTTACATCAACAAGACAGCATGATCTACCTGTGTCCCTTGTCTGTGTTTATAAAGATAAATATCATTCGGTCTCTTTATTAAACTACTGTGCAGTGAAGTAGAACCTTTCTCTCTCTCTCTCTCTTTCAGTGTCCATCTCTCAGGCTGGACTGTATCAACATGTCCGATTAGTCTGCGTTAAGATGCTTAATTCAAACTGGACACTGAGCTGACCCACTTAGGTTATCTAACTACATCCGTCTACCTTTTCATCTCGCTCCTTCCTCCTCTCTCTGCTGCATCACCATCTCTGTTACAGAATATCTGTGTCATGGTGGCTCATTCACATTTACTCTCCACCTTTTTCCTTTTTTTGTATCTTTCAGTCATTCCTCTCATTTCCTCTCCAATGAAATACTTGAAAAAAAAAATGAAAAAAAAGAGAAATTGCCTATTAAACTGTCCATCTCACGCAAAAGACAGAGCTGATTTTGAGCAAGAAAAAGATGCCTAAGGGGGAAAATAGTGGATCTTAGCATCGTCCTGACTGTGCTCTTTAATCAGTCAGCGCCCTGGGAGTCATAATTCACTCACTCACAGTGAGGAGCAGCGGTTCCTACACTACAGCCTCTTTAAAATGACTAATCATCCAGTTACACCTCATCTAAAGTAACCGTAGTAACGGCAATGATTGTAGGAAGACGGACTACAGACTGCAGGTCTGTTAAAATGCCTTGATGGAGGCGTATTTTCGGAAAACAGTTTAATTATGTTCAAAGGTAAGTTCATTTTCTTCTCTCTTAGACCTAAATAACTTTGTGTCGGGATACAACTCGTTAGTTGGAAACTAACTTTTCAAACATGTCTGCACACGTGTAGCTTTGTTTTATAGCCGGGTTGTTGTTAGCTGAATCTCTCTGTACCTGCTCCAGCTCGGTTTTACAGTAACTTCTAATGTTAGTACTCTAAAGCCGCCTCTCCAGAAGAAAAGCGAAAGCGTTACCTAAACAAAGCATATTTATGAGTCTTATTTGGGTTAATTCTCCTGTAAATTTAATATGTATCCAACTGGATGGCTATTACAGCCCCTCGGTGGGTATTAGACATCCTGGGACATATGGGCTTGATGTGCTTGACTTGCCTTTCCGTTGGCCATCCCTCAGACTCTGGCAGGTTGCCACGCATTGTGCCGCACTGGAATGAGCATTCTGGGTTTTCTCCCAAAGGGTTTTGGATCTTGGATTGACCTGTGAGGCGTTTTATATTAGATTCACTGGTGATTTTAGGCAAGAATGCTTTATATTGCTTCGAAGTTCTGCCTGTGGGTCAAATAATGGTTTTCTGTCTGTAGAGTCTGTCTCTCTCTATCTCTCTCTCGCTCTCCAAGCTGCCACTCCCTAACATGAGTGAGAATTATTTCACCTAGTGGAACAGATTACTGTCGGATTGGTTATTACATTTTATAAGCAATTGCTATTTCTTTTGTGAAAACTGTCTTTACATTTAGAATTTGGATTTCATTAAAACACTGCAAATAACACCATCATATAATAACATATTAGAAGCTTTTAGGATATGACGACTAAAGACTTGGGACTTAAAAGTTCACAGCAAAGATGACATTATTTCCCTTCTATTGCAGCAGGCCACCAATATGTTGGACACATTTCTGCATCTTTTTCAGTTTTAATCGTTTCTTCTTTGAAACATACACTTTGTTTATAAATTCTGTTTAGATAATCAGATCAAGGTCGAGCCTTCAGGTCTCGTGTTATATATTCTATACGTTGTATTTCTCGGTGATGTAGATTTGGGATAGGACAATATTTAGATTTTGTTGTAATTTTATCTCTGGATATAGTTAACTGGTAAAGTTACCAGACTTGTGTGTTTGTATTTGTAGTTTGATGGAGAGTAAAAGGGCCCAATAAGGGGGTGACAACCCTGAGGCTGTACTTTGCGTTGTCGGTGACACGAGCTAAAGCACTGGTGTATGATCATTGTTTGCTTGAAAAAGAGAAAAAGCGATAACATCAAGTGCACGGTCACAACTGGGGACATTCTTTAACCTTTACATTGTAAATATGCTTCCACCACTGGGGGAAATAGCATGTACTGAGAATGGGTATCGTTTATAGAGCGTCTTATGTGATATTTCACACCTGTCAAAATATCCATTCAAATGCTAAAACCAAAGTATTTCCACAGTAGTATTTCCACACATGAAGGTCTGAACGCTACCAGGAATAAAATTCTGGTGGTAAAAGCTGAACCCATTCATTCATTTATTTTCAACCTAAAATTGAAACATACTGAGTCTAAAAATCTAAAAAGTCTGCCAATAAACTCTACAGAAAACAGAAATCACATGACCAATCACATACACTGGGCATGTGTGTGCAGGTGTAAACAGGAAGCAGGTTGTCGTCTCTGCAGTTGGTTGCTTAGTTGCTACACTCAGCAGGAACAGCAACAGCACATGTCGCCAGCTGCAGCTTCATGAAATGCAGAATTTAACTGCACAGCAGCTGATAGCTAAAAAAAACAATGTCTGTAATGTTTGTAGTTGGTTGTCCATGTTGTTTTGACCACTGGTGCTCGAGGCTGATGGTTTTTGTCCAGAAAAAGGGGACGCGACAGGACCGTGATGAATTCAGCCGTCTAACCAAAAACTAAATCAAAATATCCATTGACTCCATGAGGGAACAGGAAGTGCTAAAATGCTAATGTAGCCAGCTAAATTTGCGAAATTATTTTGTTAGGTTATGGGATTGTAGGCTAAATCAAGACACACAGAAGATTTTAGGTTCATTTAGGAGCTGAATTTGTGTGAACACCGCAACCAGGAGACACAGATAGAAAGAACATATGATGATGATGATGCTGCAAGGAGGGGGCTTCAGTCTTTACCACATACTGTGGAAATCAGTTCATTCGGTCCGTTTTTAGCCACACACTGTGGATTTTAGTTCATACAATCTCTTCCTACCACGTTGTAGAATTGAGTTTCATCTTTATCCAGGGTACCACGCCATCAAAGGTGGGTGATGATGATTCCCATCATCAAGATCCAGAGAACTGAGTCTAACCAAAAAAAAACGGACCGCTGAGTGGGAAGGTTGGTAAAAGACACTTCAAGAGAAAAAAAAAAAGTTCAGCTCTGCTCCTACAGTTGTGACTCAGGCCTAACCCAGATATTTATCAATATGGCCAAAACAGTGCAAGTGGTTAACTCTGGGTTACACTAACTACTTTCTATATTTTAGGACTCATTCATATCTATTTTGTTCTCTACAACCTTTGACCTCTTGATCTCTCTGTCACTATTGATGCTCGGTTACATTTGTCCTCTAGTTTGACCACCAACGATATTAGAAGTGTGAACAGTTATTGACTCAATAACTGTTGTTCAAAGCTGTCATCACTGTCATCCAGTCACTGTATTCAAAGACTTGAGTCACAGTCGGACTGAATGTGTAAATATACAGCTCGCACTGAGCTGTAGGTGCTTCAGGGTTGTTGGTGGTGTGTGTGTGGATGTTTGTGTATATTCAAGGTGATCTTAGTTATTTTTACCCTCTGTGGTGTTGTGATGGAGTTCATTATAAAATATGAAAAATTCTCTCCTTTCACAGTCAGTTTCTGTGTCTCTGATCTCAGTCTTCCTTTTTCCTGCTGTTCGCCCTCCCTCCCTCTCTCCCTCCCTCCCTCTCTTTCTTTCTATCCATCCTATAGTGCTGATTCTTTGACTAGAATGCTTACTCCACACGCCAGAGCCGGGCCCATTAGCTGAGACCAGCACACTCTTCCTCCTCCTCCTCCTCCTCTTCTTCCTCCCCCTCCTGCATTCCTCCTCTCCACTTCCATTAACCAGCCAATCAATTAATACAGGTTGAGTTGGCGTGAGAACGAGCCAAAAAAAGAGCAATCCTCTAATTAGCTTGGACGCTACATCAGCTCGCTATATCTTCCTGCCTGTCTGCATAACTCCACCACCACCATTCTTTCTCCCAGACACACACACACACACACACACACTTCACATAATGATCATGAGCATTTAGAGCTCTGTTACTTACACACACACACACACACACACACACACACACACACACACACACACACATTCACACATTGATTTCAAAGAAGCATCATGTGACCATAAATGCTCCTTGTTTTCATCCAACACTTGACGTCCAGTAAAACGCAGCTCGTCAGCGTTTTGAGTCAAGCCTTGTTAGTGTGTCTGTGTCTGTCTGTCTTAGGCTGTGTTGTGTTCTAACTTGCGAAACGGCAGGTTTGTGTTGAGCTTCAGTTGCCCCAGTGTTGCAGCAGGCGACCATGATGAACTGGTTCAAACTGATCAAACTGTCTCAGTCCCTTTCCAGTAAAACACCATCACACTGTTCATCAGTCATGTGATCAGAATTTTGCTCTTGTAGATTATCGTAACTATTGTATGTAACTTTTTCACATTAAAATGTTGAAAAATTACTTTTGAATTGTGCAGTTGCATCGTTTTCAACTATATATTTTAACCAGATGAAGGATTTTAGTCACTGGATCTGGATCTCAGGTTATCATGGAAAAAAAACAAGCAAATGAGCAGACAGCTCAAACAATGGTTAAAGTTACCGATCACAGCCACAACACAGCGATCCAGTCCTCCGCATCTACATACAATAGTCTACTGTGCTACCAGTGAATAATGCAGTTACTGTAATTGAGAATAGCAGCCCTTGCCTTTTCACAGAAGCGACCACAGAGGCCTGGGATTTTATTTTGTGATGCAGCACTTTCACGCTTTGCTGGTGATGGCAAGAATAGCATCAAGTGTAATAGTGATAAATCACCATCGTGCATGAATGATACATTAGCACAGCCCTGTTTCACACATGATCCATGTTGATGAAGGTACAAAAAACTAGAAAATGCATGTCAAAATAACAGTGTTTGTTTTTAGGGACCCCCCAAAATTTTACAGATCATGTTTTTAGAGGAGCCCTTGCTTGTTAAGGGGAGCTGGGCTCCCCATGGCTCCCCCGCAGTTCGCAGTGGGGGGTACAGATGGTTTTTACAGCTTTTTTGCCCGCTGCAGCTGAAAGCAACCCTGAGTGTGATGATAGTGAAACAAAACAGTGAAGTTGCGGGTTGGACTAAATAAAGCAGATCTGAAGTCAAGCTGTGTGGCATCACCGCTCCAGTGGGAGTGAACCTCCTGTCCAACAAAACTGTGCAATATATGGTTCAACTCAATTTCATTGTATTTATTTATTTGGTTTTATAAATGCACTCTATCCAGTTGCAAGCGTGCAATGGGCAATTTAGTGTTGCCGGTTAAAGTGAATGGTCAAGATCAGTGCAGCACTGGATGAAATACCTTTATTTCTAGTCACTATATGGATCAAGCTCCAAAAACATCCCACACTTTACATAATTTATGTCAATAGCATCTTTTCATGAGCCTGCCCTGCTTTTAAACTACACACCCCTGCTGTGTTACACAGGCTTTCCATTAAACCTCATGAAGTCTCAAAGCCTAAGCTGAAATAATGATGACATCACTATTATATGATATATGGTAATGTTATGTTCTTGGCTTAACAAAGCTAAACTGATTTCTCAGTAAAACTTTCAAGTTCCAGTCGCAATGGACTTGTCAGCATCTTTTATACCAATCATATGCAATATTTTTACATGAACAATGAAACAAATCACTCCCTGTGATATGAGAAGGTTGCTGATCCCACTGAGAATCAACACCCCAGTCTGCAGCTCTACACAGCATTTGGATTATTGTTTTCGATCATTGTATAATCAGGGCTGGTAATCCAGTGTAACAGTTTTATCTTTTGTGTCGATTTCAATCTTTTTTTCTTCAAGTATTTTGACTCGCAGAGATGTTTGTTGTAAGTCGTTGCCATTGGAGATTAAAAACTAAACTGTCTTTTGATGAACTGCGTTATTGGTTAGAAGAAAACCCTTAAATTTGTATTTAAGGGAAGTTAAAGTGAATAAAATGAGAGTAGTGTTTATTGCCACTTTAAGTTTCCTATTATTTATGATACACTACTGTATTTGAAATACTTTATGCAGAGAAGATGCAACCCTCTCAGAACAAAAGTAAAATCTAATCTTGGGATAAAACACTCAGAATTGACATTGCCAATCCTAAGTGAAGTATAAAATCTATTTATTTATTTATTTATTTTATTTTTATTTTTTTTGTTGAACTTGAATTGGCCATAACCCTGCTGTGTTGTCTCACTCTCTCCTCTCATTCTCTACCTCAGCTCTGTAGCTTTGGCCCTGCTGAGTGAGATCAGAGAACTGAGGGAGAGGGGGGAGGGGGGAGGAGGAGGAGGAGAGGAGGGGTGAAAGGGGGGGTGGGGTGGGGGCGTTGTTTCAAGGGGGAGGTGCTAGGGCTTCCTGCGGGGGTTGCCTGTGTGAACGCTCCCTGAATGACAATGCTGCGCATCAGGGCCTCAGCACGACTCTCTCAGCAGCACACACACCCACCCACGCTCACACACTCACAGGGAGAGAACCTGGGAAAGCTGCATGGGCATGCAGCAGCAGCAGCAGCAGCAGCAGCAGTGATAACAGAGGCATGCCAGCGTGCTAAAAAAAAAATGGAAAGGAAAAGGAGAGCGAGAGCAAAATGTCTCCAGCCGTCACCTTCTTCTTCTGTCCATCCTCATTATCAATAAGTGATGGGTGGGCTGCTTGTCATCTGACCACCGCGTGGTTTCCCATGATCGCACAAATCACAGGCAGGCTTGTCCTCCACCACCAGCACCACCCCCACCCCACCATTTCTCCATCACCACCCACCTCTTCCCGACACTCACTTTCACTCGCTCTCCCATGCTGTCAGCAGGAACAGGCTTTTATCGTGCCCGTTAGTAGCCACTGGTCTACGGGAATCAAATGACGAGCAAATCCAGTGATGCACACACATTGTGACGTTGAAAAGGCATCTTGTAAATAATAGCACAGCTCTGAGACCACTACAGCGGGTGGGTTATACACACTGTGTGACCTCAGGGTAACGGTTTAGCCCAGTCAGAGCTTTATGAGAGATAAATTACTCATATTGCATCTCCAGAAAAAGCATTAAGATACATCTGAGGCCAGCAAAAAAAGGACAAAAAATGGATTTGACAATGGAAATGGGATTTTTTTTCAAACCATTTTATTTATGGCCAAGATAATTTTTCCAGTGTCCATAACAATAAATACACTCAGCTGGCTATCTGAAAAGCCAGGTCCAGAGAAAATGGTTTGTCACATGCAAATAAAATCAGGCATAAACCATTTTTTTTCCATTTTGCATTTACTGAAACAATGAAAAATGTATGTGTATCAGGATAGCTCAAGTGAGAAGCTGGTACAGATGCACTGCTCTTCCAGTACTTAAAAAATATTTTGAAGTGGGTTGAGAAGTGAGGTTTAGTGTGCAGCAAACCTTTTTCTCTTTCTTGATTCTACATTATGCTGTTGATTGACTTGCACCTGACTAAATTGAACTGCAGTGCAGAGGATTCCAACTTTTCTTGGCTAAGTGGGTATTACTACCTTTTGAAGATGTGAAAGTAAAGTAGAGGGAGAAGGACAATCATCTGCACTGGATATTGAGATGGACAACTTATATATCTGCTTGTTTGACAATGTTTGAACATATTATGGGTAAGAGTATAATGAGAAGGAAACACTGAGAGAGAGAGAATGGGGCACTTGAAAAAAAAAAAAGTAAAAAGAAACCATGATTGCACTGATACATTTCATATTCACACCACCATGTTATCCCCTGTCAAAAAGTTTTGTGAGACTTTGTTGACTTCTTCTTAGTCTTGCAGTTTGCCTTCAGATCTGTCCCAGAAATCCACCATATGGCCCACTTTGAGTATTCCACCAACTAATTTTTAGAACAAAATCAGACCTCCAAATGATGGGTGGTTACCTGCCAAAGTAGCTGGTAGAGGAGACAAACAGCGAGCAGAACCCGCAAACACTTCTCAGCATTTAACAGATGGCCGGAGGTACAGTAACCCACCCTGATGCACAATGGAGGTAATCTCTTCCAAAGGCATGCAGGTGGTGCTCAGAGCTTTATACTCTTGTTTCAGCACTTTGGACAGCGCCACAAGGCCTTGGAGAGATGTCAGCGGCTGTTTCAGGACCAAGGACAGTGTCAAAGTGTTAAAGTGGCCAGTTGGTGTTTTAAGTGTTGTTGTTCTTATTATTATTATTTTTTTAAATAGTTATATATGGAAAATATCTAAAAGAAGTCAGTTTGAAAGGGATTCTCTGGCCAGTGTGTTTCTGTGGGTTTTCACTACGCCTACCTCCTCCTTCCCATCTCCACCTTCATTTTCCCTGTTCTGGAGAGGTGACAGCTTGGTTGGTTTAGCCCAAGCAAACAGCTTGCTGAACTGCATCAAAGACAACTCAGATGCCAGAGCCAGACTGACAGACGGCTTGGAGGAGAGGGGAGGAATGAAGGGAGATAAAAAATAAAAAAAAACCTTTTTCAAATTGTCCTCAAAATAACAGTAAGTCCTCACAAAATAAAAAAAATAAAAAATAAAAAACCCATGATACTCCAAACTCCCCCAGCTCTCCTCCTGGCTGTGTAGATGAAATGTTGGTCCAACTTAGTTAATCTTTTTTTCCATAAATTTATCAGTTGAGAAAATTCTACAAAAAAACAAAAACAAAAACAAAACACTGGAACAGTTTGGGTCCATGGTTAGCTCAAAATCACATGGTCAAGCTAAACTCATGAAGGGTTTTTGTTATGCTCTCCCAAGGAATCCCATTTGAGTCAATTTTGTCAGATTTAGCTTGTGACAGGATTACATAACTGTCTATACTGTCAGATGGGGGGGATAAAAGTAGGGACATTGGAAATATTCATCAAAAATAATCTTCCTTTTGCCCTCGCCAACAAATACTGAAAGAACCTAGCACCTATTTTACAGGAGAATCCCCTGAAATCTCCTGGAGACCAAAAGTGGCCCCTGAATCCTATTGTAATCCACTTTCATTTACCATTTCGTGTATATGCCCCCCCCCCCCCCACTCCTCCCTTCAAACCCTCTGCTCCTGGCAAACGAGCCTTCTGTTCGGCCGGGTGGGTTTGGGTAAACAGTGAATGGGGCGAATGGGACTGTGCTGATGGTGATTTTGACACTTGGCGACCATGCGAGAAAGCCATGAGCAACTTCTTCTCAAGGGGCCTCAATTTGCTGGAACCCATCAGCTCCAATGCGTTTCAGCCTATGTTAAAACGCCTTGGTTCATAAAGGAAGCAGTCATAAACTATTAGACCTAGATCACCAAACTATCAGTTTATAGAAATCTGGATGTGTTTCGGTCCTCCAGCCACGTTTGACATTGTTGCCTACTCTTCGTTAGGACGATAAGACTGGATGTTGACCCCCTATGGCTAAAGGTAAGGCTTGCTGCCGTACCTTGCCATACCCAACTGACGCCCATGCATCTCCGTCGTGCGCTATGGGGAGTGGGTTGGAGTGGGGGAGGCTCCGGGGAGGCGCCGTGCGTCGTGCGCTGCAAGGCTTGGCCACGGATCTCGTCAGACTGATCAGATGCTCAGTGCGCGGCTCAACCCCGACGGCTGACTGAACGCAAGAGAGCCAGAGAAGCGCTCCGCTCGTCGGGTTTCTTCGTCTCCAAGGCTGATCTCTACGGGAATACAGCCTCCGGACCGACCGCGCGTTGGCTCACGTCCCCCTGGGGGGTCGAGGGAGGAAAGGAAAAAAAAACAGAGAGAGAGGGGGGGGGTAGAGAGAGAGAGAGAGAGAGAGAGAGAGAGCTAGAGAGACAGAGAGAGAAGAGACGCTGGACTTGCTGGGGCTCTGCGGGGTTGGCCGCCTCTCTCTGGTTCGGGGAGCCTCCGGGGCGATGCTGCTGGGCGGGGATGAGACACGGTTTCTGCCCGGTGGCGGAGGAGAAGATGCGAGCCGCTGCTACAACTCACCCGCACCGCCGCCGTCGTATTTTCCGACCAAGAATTGATGATGGTGATGATACTGCCTCCCCCAGTGATCTGCTTCTGCTCCTCCGGATCCTACCCGTCCGGGATTCTTGTTCTCCAGACCTTGGATTATAGATGATTGTTGTGGACAATATTTTTTTCTTTTCGTTTCATCAACTCATATTTTTTTTTCTGGCGGAGGGAAGTGGGGGAAGATATAAATTGATAGATTGAGCACCGGTGTATTTTCGTCTCCAAGTGCGCGCAATCACGCCCAAAATCAGTGACCGACGCCTTGGTGAGGAGGAGGGGGAGGAGGAGGAGGAAGAGGGGGGGATGCCGCACCGTCCATCACCAAATATCAACAAATGTCACCAGGCTCGGATTTTGGGGAAGCCCCCCTCGGTTGGCGTTTGCGTGTGACCCGAGCGGCGTGGTGGCAGTGAGAGGTGGCAGCAGGGGTATCTGCCGTGCCACATCAAACATTGCGGATATATGGCACAAGAAGAAATGAATTATTAAAGATCCCCACTCTTATCTATTTCTATTTTTATCGCGCAGAAAAAAAGGGGACCTGGGGAAAAAAAAAAAAAAAGACAACTGCAGATCCTGTCAAGATGCACCAGGCTGTTGAGAGGGGAAAAGACGCAGTCTCCAGCTAGGGTAGCCTACTGAGGGGAGATGATTGCAATATTTATTTAAACACACAGCTATGCATCCTCACCGCATGGATTGAAGGTGATCGATTTGTTTGCCTATTGAAATGCAAGAACCGGCTCACTCTTGGAGAGGTTTTTCCCGACCAATCCCCCCTCCTCCCCCCCATAAAAACAGGATGCCTTCCTCTTCGACGGAGACAAATCCGCTGATGCTCTGACAAAATCACCTTTCTTGACAGTTTTCTCACCCGCCAAATAAAACCGAGCGTGGTTTATTTCCTGCCAGAGAACAGGTTTGGCTCTGTTTCCCATTCATATTCCAAACACACGATCAGAGACACCGTGCGCTTTCCCTCTCCTCTCCTCTCCCCCACCCCCCCTCCCTCCCTCCCTCTCCACACTCTCCACACTCAAATGGAGGTATCTTCTCGGCGCTGAAGATCTGGGAAGGAGACACAGATAGATAGAAGGAGAGAGAGACAGATCAGCCTGAGAAAAAGCCAAACCCAACTCCGTTCTGCATGTGTGTTTGGAGCCGAGGCTGATGGGGTGGTGGCATGTGGAGGTGTCACTCTGAGGTTCCCCCCCGGCTCCTTCCTAACCTCTGGCGTTTGGTGTCTGCAGAATGGCGCGTTTTGGAGACGAGCTACCCAACAGGTATGGAGGAGGAGGAGGAGGAGGTGGTGGTGGCGGTGGTGGCGGGGGTGCCGGCGGACAAGGGGGGCCCGGCCGCGGCGGCAGCAGGCAAGGGGGGCCCCCCGGAGCGCAGCGGATGTACAAGCAGTCGATGGCCCAGAGAGCCCGGACCATGGCCCTGTACAACCCCATACCCGTCCGGCAGAGCTGCCTAACGGTCAACCGCTCCCTCTTCCTCTTCAGCGAAGACAACGTGGTGAGGAAGTACGCCAAAAAGATCACCGAATGGCCATATCCTTTCATGAGCTCTGCCGAGCAGCCAGCCAAGGTACCGGGTGGGAGTGTGGTGTGTTTGCTTGGTGTTGAATCAGCCTTCACCTGCAGGATGAAAGTTGTGCGTGTTTGTTTTTTTATTTTAAGGCATTGTGTGATGTGTTGTGAGATGATGTTTGATGATGATGACATGTTGCATGCTTTATTTTATTTTTTTTCTCTTCCTGTGTGCTGTTGACTGTTACATGACACAGTACATGATTTCACTCCACTCGCGCTCCCCTGTCCAAGCCTGCCGGCCTCAGGCTGCACTGCCACTGCTGGAATGAAAGATGAGGTTGAGGATGATGATGGTGGTTGTCATGACACCAGCAGTCACAATCATGGTGAAGCTGCTGGTGACTGAGATGCATCTGGAATACGGCATTTAGCTCAAACCTGTTAGTGACCTGTGTGTGTGTGTGTGTGTGTGTTCAGGCTGTAGTTGTAGTCAGAGCTGAGTGCTGATGTCAGCAATATGAAGGCTTAAGCACCATGCACCCAGAAGGGAGAGGAAATGACTCTCATGCTCTCTCTCTCTAATTACTACTGACCATATATGGGCGGCCAGTGGCGGCTCTACTGGAGGCCGGTGGAAAAAGCTGTAATTGTTAGGACAGGTCGCTCCACTGCTGTTCCAGCCGAGAACACTCTTATCTGGCCCGGCTTGAAGTCCTGGTTAGATCTATTGTACGCTGTGGTTTCAAGGATCATTTTGTTGCTTCTTGTTGTAGTTTTTAGTACTTTTTGGGCATTTTTGACTTTATTACACGGCCTGTAGAGAGCTGACAGGAAATGAGAGGCTGACACACAAAAAAGGTCTCGGGCCTGACTCGGGTCAGAGGCGTTAAAGTCACATATTCATTGTCTTGACCCCTAGGCCACCAGGGCGCCCCAGCTGGGGCTTCTGTAGCCTCCAGAGGGTTGCTCACTTTGATGGCAGTCCAGCTTATGTTCTGCCATTTTGCACCAGTGTCATGGGAGAAATCTTTGAAGAGGCAGAGTGAGAATTTTCTACAGCAGCAGTAACTTCACAGGTCTAGAGTACAAGTTTAACCAGAAGATGTGACATTAAAAAAGAAAAAAAAAACCTTGTGTAACACTTTGAAAAGCTCTTTCTGTCACTACTGCTTTCATTCATCACTTATTGCAAACAGCCAAATTTAACAACTTAGCATCTGTTACCAGGCATTCTGGGAAATGTAGGAACCATATAGATAATGTACTGGTGAGATATGTGAAGGTTTTCACTAGATCTGAAATAAACGAGCATAGAAACTGAAAAATAATCTTCAACTATTTTGAGACTCAGTTAAACTTTTAAGTAATTTTTCAGGCAAAAATGTCAAATATTCCCACACTGATGATTCTCTGTGTCATTTTCAACATCTTTGGGGCTTTAGTCAGACAAACCTGCAATTTCATGACCTCACCTGACACTTTTGGACCAAACGATGAATCAAATTATCAATCATCTGCTGATGAGTTGATCAGGAAAATATGCTGCATTCCTCATGACTTACACAGCACATTCCCCATAATACCTGTTTGTGTTGATTTTTACTCATAACCAGTTTGTGTTAGTGGTGTTGAAGCAGAGACAGTTTACATGGCAACATGGCGCCCGGTTGCACGTCTCGCTCAGAGAGTGAGAGGCTGAGCTGCCTCCATGCAGGTCTTTTAGGGTGATCTTACAATACAGTTCAGCCAGTTTGGTAAATTAGCTTTTATACACAGATTTCACCTGTAACTGTAATTACAACAAAAAAACTGTTCACACCTGAACGTTAAAAAAGAAAGATATTAATCATGTTATTTGATAGAAATGTTGAAGCTATTTTAAAGCTTTGATTAAATTGACTGCATGATTTTTTATTTTTTTTTACTGAGGCTGCAGGGACCTCCCTCATCAGCTGATCCCACACAGCTGGACTTTCCTCCCTGAGCTCTTCTTTTATCGTTTATTAGCAGGTGTTAAACCATGTTAATGATGTGAGAGTCAGGTTGGTCACGTGATAAGTGTGTATGTGCCTGTGTGAGGAAGAGTGCATTTGTGGTCATGGTGGTGTGTGTGTGTGTGTGTGTGTGTGTGTGTGTGTGTGTGTGTGTGTGTGATTACTAATATTCTGCCACAGAAAAGGCACAAACCACAAATTAATATTCATCTCTGCAGGTCTGAAGTAGCCTTTTCTTTTCTTTCTTTTACAACATATAACATCATGTAGACTAATGTTTATACTACCAGTCTACCAGAGTTAAGATTTTCCATACAGGCCTTTAAGATGAAAATCAAGATTTACATTTCCTGTTTCCTGTGTCACAGAAAACTGAAACTAACAGTTGAGTCAACAAAGAAAGACAATTAATTTTATTACAAATGTGATATAAAATGTCATCTGATATTCTCTCACCAATCAAATCACTTTTGGAAACCAGTACATGTTTAAAAAAAAAAAACAAAAAAAAAACCCAGGGTTTTACTGGTAGAGAGGAACTGCTGGGTTTTGGCAGAGAGCCTTCATAAAGGTTCTTCTTCTCTCTGCCAACCTGTCTTGGCTTTTCTGCAGAAATAAAAACATGTTAGGAAACCCATCAGCTCATAAAAATAGCTGAGTTTGTTCTCTTCACTGCTTTTGTGTGTGTGTGTGTGTGTGTGTGTGTGTGTGTGTGTGTGTGTTCACTTTGCTCACGTTGGTTTCAAAGTGAAAATACTTTTGTTTTCACCCCACACTCTAAAAATGTTCACAGCTGGTGAGTGTCAGTTACGTTCACTGGCCATTTTGTGAGACACTGGACAAGTGAATCAGAACGTCTCTGTGTTGAATGAGTTTACTTCAAATTCAGCCAGTTGATGAAGTGATCAGAAAACTGATGGGAAATGAAATGAAAATAAATCAAATCACATAAAACATTCACACCCAAAACAACCAATGATGCGACTCGTGTCCACTCAGAAACGCTGCCGACAGGGATTGACAACTGAGCCCATGATGCCTGATGTGAAACTAATTGAACTGATCTTTGTTGATACTCAATTCATCAGGAAATCACTTGTAATAATCAAATGTGAGTTATAGAGAAAATGTGAAATGGAAAACAATATGAATCAATTAATAATAATAAGAAGGACAAATAGTTTGCTCCGTCTCACCTACAGCTAATTTTTCTTGAGCCCAAACCAAATGAAAAAGTTTACTCAGTTATATTTGTGGTTCTTCACACTCACACCAACTCATTTCAGTTTTTACTTCAGCTCATATATTGGACAGAGTTTTTAAGTAAAATCCTCATTCTTCTTTGGTGGTTATTCTATTCTTGCTTTGCCAAAAATAATTCCTGCCTGGATTATGTTCACCAGCAGTTCTTTTTTTCTTTTCTAATCCAGAAAGTTTGATCTACGTCATTAGAGAGGAGGTTGTGGTGGATGCAGGACTGAGGGTTTGAGTTCTGCTGTTTAGGTTTAGATGACTAAAGTCTGCGGAAAGAGCTTGGTTTTGGTTGATCAAGGCTGCAGAGCTGCTTAAACACTGACAGTAGATGCTTTGCAGATGTATGTTCTCTATAGATATTTTGCACCAACACAAACAAAACACTTCCCAGCAGCTACAGAAACATCCATATGTGCTGTTTTCACTCGGTGTCAGAGGCATTTTTATTGCAAAACATTTTCAAATTAACTTTATTTTTTTTAAAGAACATCCACTTCCTGATTTGAAAGCGAGCTGAGCGTATCCCAGCATGCTGCCATCTGCACAGAGCCAGGCTGTGTTGGCTGGCAGGCGCTGTGGCTTCTTCCACCAGAGACCCAGAGGACCTCATTATACCTCCCTCCCCTCCCTCTGCCTCCACTTCCCCATTCCCTCTCTCCCTCTCTCTGCACTCCTTTCATCTTCCTCTTCTCCCCTTTTCAATCCTGCTTTAAATCTTCTGTCCTCCATCTTCTCTCTCTCCCTCTATCTCTTTCTTTTTTCTTTCCCATTTTGTCTTTACTCATCTGTCACTTTCAATTTGAGTCAGTTTAGACACCATAGTGGCAGTATTGTTTGTACGAAACGTAAAAAAAAAAAAAATAGCCGTATACAGAAGTAAAGATCGGTGACAAATGAAATGAAAAACCAACATAGCAAAGTTTCCATCCAAGCGTAGCTCAAGTTTGCAGAAAATTGGCAAAAGATTTTAAAAAATGACTGTTTTTCCCTCCACTCCTGTGATGTGAATATAAGGATTTGGATGCATCATCCACAGTTGTTATGTTTATTCAGGTTTTTCCATTAATTTGTTACCAGTTAGTAACTAGTAACATGTTAGTGTAACTCAACCCAGGATGATGATGATTTCTCAAAGAAAAGAAAGAATAGCATCAAACAAGGTGATGGTGTCTTTATTCTCTCTCTCTCTCTCTCTCTCTCTCTCTCTCTCTCTCTCTC
>NW_027273870.1:28415000-28455000 GCF_046630095.1 Trachinotus anak
TGGTTGTGGAGAAGAAGGACACGTCGTAAAGGCTCCGCCGGGCCCCGGGGAGCAGCGCTCCGCCGCTGCGGGACCCCGCGCCGTGAGGCCCGGACCCTCGGTACCGGCCCGGTGCCGGTACCGAGGGTCCGAGCGGGTCTGAGCAGAGCAGGGAGGTAGACGGCGCTGCAGGCTCCAAGAGCAGGGAGGTGAGACAGTGGAGAGAGTGGACAACAGGGAGGTGAGACAGGTAACTTAACTGGGGAAACTGAAGTTCAGGAAGGTGAGGTGGGTGAGAAGGAGGATGAAGAGGAGAACAGAGGTGAAGCAGATGGTGAGCAGACAGGTGAAGCTGTGGAGATGATAGAAGAAGAGGCTGCGTGCACGTCAGTCCCACTAAAACGCCGCAGCAGAGATAGAAATGTAGATGTCAGGGCGAAGAGCAGCAGACAGACAGGCAGACAGGTAGACAGACAGGCAGACAGACAGGTAGACAGACAGGTAGACAGACAGGCAGACAGACAGGTAGACAGACAGGCAGACAGACAGGCAGACAGACAGACAGGCAGACAGGCAGACAGACAGGCAGACAGACAGACAGGCAGACAGGTAGACAGACAGGCAGACAGACAGGTAGACAGACAGGTAGACAGACAGGCAGACAGACAGGTAGACAGACAGGCAGACAGACAGGTAGGACAGTGGAGCAGTTAGACAGCAGTGACAGTGAAGGCTGTGTCTCTGATGACAGTGATCTGTATCACACTCAGAAACCAGCCAGTCAGGAAGAAAAGGCTTATTCAGCCAAAGTGCTGAAAACGTTCCTCCAGGAGACCAAGAACATGAAAGGTGTGAATCTGGAACATTATTTTCCTGATAAACAGATGTTCTACACCTCAGCCAGACGTCACGTCAGGAATAAAGCTCAATCAGACTTCACTGATCAAGAAGTGTTCAGACTGAAGAAACTGATTCTTAAAGTCAAAAAGAGAAATCTGTTAATGATGAAGACACTGCTTTATATTTTATTTAACTTATTGACTGTTTTTTGTACTGTTTTAAATCTCTCACCTTTTATGGACACCTTTCAAGTGGGGAGTTTGAACATCAATGGGGCCAGAGAGGTTAAGAAAAGAGCTGTCGTGTTTGAAGCAGTGAGACTCAAAAAGATGGATGTTGTTTTTTTACAAGAGACTCACAGTGACGGTGCTAATGAAGGCGACTGGCGTAGAGAATGGGAAGGGGAGGTGGTTTTTAGCCACAGCACTGCACTCAGTGCAGGGGTGGGCATCCTGTTCTCCAAAGGTTTTACTCCGACGTCACTGACTGTAGAGCACGTCATCCAGGGGAGGTGTCTCTTAGTCAGAGCCGGGTTTGATCATTTTACTGTTGTTTTTATCAATGTGTACGCTCCCAATAACGGTGCAGAGAGGAAGCTCTTTTTTAGAGATATTAACGACAAATTAAAAGATTGTGGCTCAACAGATTATGTGTTTTTAGGTGGGGACTTTAACTGTACTGAAGATGAGATTTTAGATCGACACCATGCAGAGCCTCATCCGGCCTCTCAGCAGGCTCTGAGGCAGCTGGTCTCCTCCCATGGCCTGGTGGACGTATGGAGAAGGTTGCACACAAGCTGCAGACAGTACACATGGTCCCATGTCAGAGAGGACAGGATGTCTTTAGTGCGTCTTGACCGTTTTTATTGTTTTAAACACCATCTTAATGTTTTTAAAACATGTAAGATTCTGCCAGTGGGTTTTACAGATCACGCTTTGGTTTTATGTCGTGTTTTTATTAGAAATATTTTACCTAAAAGTGCCTACTGGCATTTTAATTCAGTTTTAGCAGTCGACCAAAGTTTTAGAGAAGCTCTTAGTTATTTATGGACTGGTTTTAGACAGAGGAAGGGTGAGTTTACCTGCTTAAGGCAGTGGTGGGACTTTGGTAAGACTCAGGTAAAAATGTTATGTCAGCAGCACACACTCAATGTCACTCGTCACATCACCAGATCTATCAGAGATCTGGAGACTGAGATTGTGGAACTGGAACATCTGAATGAGTCCACGGGAAATCGAGGATGTATTGAAATCCTCAAGACCAAAAAGATGGCTTTAGCCGACCTGCTGGACACTAAAGTACAGGGTGCGCTGGTCCGGTCCCGAATCCAGGACATCACCGAGATGGATGCTCCTTCTGGCTTCTTCTTTGGCTTGGAGAAGAAGCAGGGCCAGAGGAAGCTGATCCACTCTCTGCTGTCAGACACAGGACAAGAGCTGTCTGAACCAGGCCAGATCAGGGGGAGAGCCGTGGAGTTCTTCACCTCATTATATGAAAGTGACTACAAGGATAACGAAGAACTGTTTAATGACTTCTGTGCTGAGCTGCCACAGGTCTCTAAAAGGACCAACGATCAGCTGGAGCGCCCCCTGACGGTACAGGAGCTACACGCTGCCCTCCAGACCATGCAGGGCCGGAAGGCCCCGGGCATCGACGGACTCAGTGTGGAGTTTTATAAGACCTTCTGGGAAATTCTGTCACAGGACATCCTGGAAGTTTTCAACGAGAGCCTCGCCACTGGGTCACTGCCTCTGTCCTGCCGCAGGGCCGTCATCACCCTCCTGCCAAAAAAAGGCAACCTGCAGGACATAAAAAACTGGCGCCCTGTGTCTCTCCTATGTACGGACTATAAGATCCTCTCCAAGGCCTTGGCCATTCGACTGAGAGGAGCCATGGAGGAGGTCATCCATCGGGACCAGACGTACTGTGTACCCAGCAGGTCCATGGTAGACAATGTCTACCTTATTCGGGATGTTTTGGAGGTCTCCAGTTCATTGGGGATAAATATTGGACTGATCTCATTAGATCAAGAAAAGGCTTTTGACCGCGTTGAACACCAATTCCTCTGGAAGACCATGGAGAGGTTTGGTTTCAGCGCTGGTCTCATAGCTAAGATCCAGGTGCTGTACAGTGACATTGAGAGTGTGCTTAAGATCAACGGCAGCTTGTGTGCTCCTTTTAGAGCGCGTAGAGGCGTCCGGCAGGGCTGCGCTCTGTCTGGGATGCTCTATGCGCTCTCCCTGGAACCCCTCCTCAACAAAATACGCTCGAGTGTTCAAGGCCTGTTTTTACCTGGTTTTAATAGTAATGTGGTTTTATCTGCTTATGCAGATGACGTCATTGTTTTTATAAAAGATCAGTGTGATGTCGACACAGTAGCCCACATTACTAACAGGTTCTCTGTTGTGTCGGCTGCGAGGGTGAACTGGGGGAAGAGTGAGGCCCTTGCTGTCAGTGAGTGGCGTGAGGGCCTCCCGGTTCTCCCTCAAAGCCTGACCTGGAAGAGAGATGGCCTTAAGTACCTCGGTATCTACGTGGGAAATGAAAAAATGGTGAAGAAAAATTGGGACGGCATAGCTGAAAAAGTAGAAGGTAAGCTGTCAAGATGGCGATGGCTTCACCCTCAAATGTCTTACAGAGGAAGAGTGCTGGTTTTAAACAATCTTGTAGCTTCTCTGCTGTGGCACCGGCTGGCCTGTCTGGATCCGCCGTCAGGTCTGTTGGCCCAGATCCAGGCTAAAATGGTTAATTTTTTCTGGGACCGTTTTCATTGGGTGCCACAGTCAGTTCTGTTTTTATCCAGAGAGGAGGGGGGGCAGGGCCTGGTCCACCTGGCCAGTAGAACGGCCACCTTTAGGATACAGTTTGTTCAGAGGTATCTGACAGGGCCGTCTGACTTAGTGTGGAGGGATGTGGCCAGCTGCATATTCAGGCGTGTGAACAGTCTGGGGCTGGATGCTGCTCTGTTTCTAACTGATTTTAAATGTTTTAAGTTAAGTGGGTTGCCTCCGTTTTATCAGGGTGTTTTTAAATCCTGTGCTCTTTTTAATTGGAAAAACTTCAAAGGGTCTGACTCTCTGCACTGGTTGTTGAAGGAACCTCTGATCTGCGGTGGCAGACTAGATGTCTGCAGCAACACCATGCCTGGGCTGATGGGGGCGCTGTGCCGGACTAAGACCGTCATCCTAAAACAGCTGGTGGATGCGGCGGGGCCGGCGCTCACTGATGCCCAGGCTGTGAGCTCTGTGCTGGGGGTGCACTCTGTCCGGCTGGTGAGGAGAGGCCTGGAGCTCTGGAGACAGAAGCTCTCAGTGAAGGAGAGGAGCCTCCTCCTACGCCACAGCAGAGGAGGAGCTGAGCCCGACCCCACGGATGCCTTCCCTGATCTCCATCTGAGCCCTGGGTCCGAGGAGCCCGGTGGCCCTCTCTTAAAAATCTACAACCAGAAGAAACTGAGCCTTCACAGTGCAGACAAACAGACAATATACAGGAACACTGTGAAGGCAACCAACACAAAGGGCCTGTTCAATAGGGCAGCCACCGTGTGGACGGACAGACTGGGGGGACAGAGTCCACAGTGGAGGACTCTCTACAAGCCTCCACTAAAGAAACGGACTGGAGACCTTCAGTGGAGGATTTTACATGGTGCTATTGCCACTAACACTTTTTTATCTGTTTTTAACAGTAGTGTTGTGAATGAGTGTCCGTTCTGCAGTCTGTCCGAAACCATCTTTCATGTTTTTACTGAGTGCAGGAGACTCACTGAGCTGTTCAGTGTTTTAACTGGGGTTTTTAACTTTTTTAATGTTGTGTTCTCTGCCTCTGTTTTTATTGGTGGAGTCACATACACTAAAGAAAAAAAAGCAAAGTGCCAACTTTTAAATTTTTTATTAGGAGAAGCCAAACTGGCGGTCTACCTGACACGCAGGGACAAACTGCAGGATGGACCCACGTGTGATGTTGTGGCCTTGTGGAGGCAGAGCGTTAAAGCCAGACTGAGGCTGGAGTTCTGCTTCCGCAAGGCCACGGGGAACATGGACGTCTTCAAGGAGCAGTGGGGATGTGACCAAGCTCTGTGCAGAGTTTCTGGTCGGGGAGAGCTCACATTCAGCAGCTATCTTAATTAGAGTTCTTATGTCTGACTGGTTCTTGATGGAATTGATGATGTGTTAGTAATAAAGTGTTTTCTAAAAGTCAAAAAAAAAAAAGTCTCTCTCTCTCCCTCTCTCTCTCTCTCTCTCTCTCTCTCTCTCTCTCTCCCTCTCTCTCTCCCTCTCTCTCTCTCTCTCTCTCTCTCTCTCTCTCTCCCTCTCTGCTGTTCCTGGTGACTCTCACTCTTTAAGTCAGGGATGTCAGGTGTTCCCTCTGTTCCACAGCAGCTCAGAGTGAGTGGACCAGCTGTAGCCACTGTTACAGTCTGTGTGAGACTACATTATACAAATACCAATAAACACGGACAATAACCTGCTTTACCAGAACTTTTGCTTCTCCAGGGGCGGGGCTCGGAGGTGACACCGGTTTCCTGTCAGTCCAGCTCTGCCGCTGCTCCTGTGAACTGCGTGGTCTCTTCTCACTGGATTTCTTTAATCATGGCCGTGATGCTGTTCACTTCACTGTTCACTGCTTTACCACTTGTCCTGGGTAAGTTCACTTCTTAACTTCTACTCACATTAACTGCACTTTTGGAGGCTGCTTCGTCTACATTAATTATTATTATTATTATATTATATTCTTATTATTATGATGGTTACACGGTTTAATTATTATTATTATTATATTATATTCTTATTATTCCGATGGTTACACGGTTTAAACTTTGAACCTTTCTGAAGACTTTGAACTGTCGTATTTGACGTGTTTATCCTCCCAGACAGTTAAATACTAATAGTGTAACCTACTTTATTAAGTTCATGTTGAAAGGATGCCCTGGTTTGTTTTATTTCTGTAAAATATGGCATATGTATAGGGCTTTTATTTTGAAGGTGTAGAGAGAGAGGTATTAAAAGTAAAGGTGGGGTAAGCCTGTGAATATTCTCATTTGTCCAGGTCATAGTATCTCAAAGGAGTTTTAAATCGAAAGCAACTGGACTTGGTTATTTGTCTAGGAAGACGTTTCACCTCTCATCCAAGAGGCTTCATCAGTTCCTTCCCGCACCTGACCAGGCTGAGACTGGTCCAACTACCTGGTGTGGAGACTCAGGTATTTTTAACCTGTGGGAGGGGCTTTCGCAAGGCTGATGATGTCACTGGTTCCCTCTGTGCTCCATGTGCCAACGTTAGAGTGACTGTCTTGGTGGAGAGTTGGTTTCAACTTTGTTAGAGCCCTATTGTGTTATAACCACAGTCGTTGGAGTCACATGCCACTCGGACCACCTGAAAAAACAACCTGGTGTATGCAGTCCAATGCAGTGAGGAGTGCAAAGACCTCTACATTGGAGAAACGAAACAACCACTGCATAAACGCATGGCCCAACACAGGAGAGCTAAGTCCTCAGGCTTGGACTCTGCTGTCCACTTACATCTTAAGGAGAAAGCCCACTCCTTTGAGGACAGCAAGGTTCACATCCTGGACAGAGAGGACAGGTGGTTCGAAAGAGGAGTGAAAGAAGCCATCTATGTGAAAGTAGAGAAACCATCCCTCAACAGGGGAGGAGGCCTCAGACACCACCTATCTCCAATTTACAATGCTGCCCTTTCATCCCTTCCCAGGAGATTCAACAATTTAACCTCTAAGAAAAACAACTGTTCACAAGTGGCATGTGACTCCACATCTCCACTTCATGTCAGGCGCGAGAAGGAACTGATGAAGCCTCTTAGATGAAAGGTGAAACGTCTTCTTAGACAAATAACCAAGTCCAGTTGAGTTTAAAACTCCTCTGAAAAAGTAAAGGTGAAGTGTGTTCTCCTCATAACGGAGCCTCCGTATGTTTTTATGTTATAAATGATCATAAGTACAGGACCCTTGGTCACAATAACAACAGCAGCACCAGCAATAAGTGTTATTTCACTTTGAACTTTTAATTCATGGTTTCACCTAAAATCCCTTTAAGCTTCTCTCCATCATGTTGGTGTCGGGCTGAGACACAAACTCAGCTCCTGAACAAATGTAGTTTTCTGCGGCCCCTCTTCCTCCGGTCCCTGAATCTGCTCCAGTCTCTACTGGTCTTCAAGTGTTACCGGATACCGGGGTAGAGAAATGCTGGGGTAGAGAAATACCGGGGTAGATAAATACCGGGGTGGATAAATACCGGGGTGGATAAATACCCGGGTAGATAAATACCGGGGTAGATAAATACCGGGGTGGATAAATACCGGGTAGATAAACGCACGTCACTCAAACAAGTTTTGGACCAATCCAAAACCTAGGCTGACTGTGTGTGGGCGGTTCTATGAGTCGAAACTGCGAAATGTGCATTAAAAGCGTGCTGCGTTACCTGGAGAGGTGACGTCATCAGCCCTGGCTGCAAATGGATGTCTGCTAACGACCTCCTTTTCTTTTCGCTCCTCAACCCAAGAGTAACGTTCAGGGAATGTGTGGCCTCTGTTTTGTTCATGTACGATGAGATGGAGCCGTTCAACCGGGCGTGGTCAGGTTGAAGTGTAGAAGGTGATAAACGAGTATTGTGGAAGTCCCAGAGTTCGTGTGAACGTGTGTGTTTGCCTTCATCTCTTCTTCTCCAAACTGCTTTAACCCAAACGGTTACACGGTCTCTGTGGCAAGTTTTGGACCAACCTGCCCAGTCGATGCGTTTATTCACAGTCCTGTGCAATATGCTGGACGATATGTGACATCCGTTCATGTGGAGAGCTGCAGATGTGCAACCACGTTGTCTTGATGAGATGATCTTTGCTTTCCAGCAAACGAGGACCATCCTCCTGCGGAGAAGCAGCACGTTATGATTTGTTGGACCCAGAAACTTCAGCTCTGAGTGTTTGATGTGTTTAAACGTTTGAAATGGTTGTTGGAGATTAAACTGTGTAAATGTTGTGTTTGTTTCTCCAGGAAAGTATCGTCTCATCTGCCCGACTTCAATCCAGAGAGAAGAAAGTCATAATGTTACTCTTCAGTTTCGTCTGGATCCTCCTGCCAACCTGGGGAATAGTACACTGGATGTTACGAGAGCTGACCTCGACAAGGAAGTCTGCTTCTATCGACATGGAAAGGACCACTGTGGTCCACAGATGGATCAATACGGAGGCAGGACAACTCTCAACCATGAAGACCTGATCAGAGGAAACATTACACTGCAGATCTCCTCAGTCCAGCTGAATGACAGTGGACTGTACACAGGGTTTGTCCCAGACCTGAAAGTTGGCTGCACCACTAACCTCACAGTTGGTAAGAATGATGGATTTATTACTGTACAGGACATGTTAGGATTCTTTTCCATTCAAAATTCAAAATAAAAATCTCAGACAGTGAAGAAGTTTAAATCAAACACAAGTCGTTTGAAAATGTGCTTAAACAGTTTGTGTCTCATTTGAAACAGAAAAAGAAGATCAACCCAACGAGAGGATGATAGATGATCCCCTGAACACCATCAAGCCACCAACCACTGGTAAATGTCTTTGACTTCTTCTCTAGAAACCTGTTGTGTCTTTGATTCATTGACTTTGAGTAGAAGCTGATCTGACTGTAGGAGTCAGATCAGCTGTTTCTGTCTTTAAATCATGAGCAGTAAACTATCGATGAATCAGCAGAATGAATAACTGCTGGATGACTTTGTTCTTCGTCTCAACTCAACTCTTTCTGATTTTCCTACAGTTGATGAGAAGGTGAATGTTGGTGCCATTGTTGGTGGTGTTGTTGGTGGTGTTGTTCTTGCTGCTCTCATTATTGGAGTCCTGGTGTACACTGGAACGATCAGTAAGTTACAAACTTCTGCTCTGTAACATTTTATTATCAGTACATTTGCTCCAGAGTTGAACTTATGTCCAATTAGCAGGTAAATGTAGTGAAATATTCCAGTTTTATACCTTATACAGCTGCAGGTACTTTTTACTCCTCTGCTTTTAATGACAGATGCACTGTAGCTACTAGTTAATTTACACATTACAATTGTACTTAAAGTACAAAGCACTGTTAATAAATGAAGTGGTTAATTAAGTGGACAGAAGCAGTCTGTTATTGTGTCTCCTGGTCATGTGTCAAAGAGACGTTTCACCTCTAAACTTCTTAGAGTTTCCTTTAAATAACTTTCAGAGGCTCAGAGATAAAAAAAATTATTCAATAATTCACAATAATAAAATCAAAGATGAGAGAAACGTCAAAGTGAAAACAGACATGTGTATCAGAACTTTGTTTCTTCTTTTTTACTCTCCATCAATCATCTGTAACTGCTTTTCTTTCTCAGGGAGGTGTGGAGAGGCTGAAGGGAGCGACACCCAGAGAAGGCAGCAAACGGAGGTGAAATGGAGGAGAGAAACATCGAGGCAGAAGGAGAGGATGAGAACCTGGAGAACCCTGCAGAAAACAGCAGGTTAAGCATCACCTCAGAGGTGTAGCAGAGGTGAAACTGTGGGACCTGCTGCTGGAGTGAGAACACAACCATTCGTTACCTGAGAGGTGAAAACCACAGCGGTTTCACCAGATGAGCAAACCCCCTCCTGAGGAAAGAAAACAGTTACAGCTTTACGCATCTCACACACTAGATCCCCTCTACAGTTATCATAACTGAGTTAAGATCAACTAACAGCACAGGTGCAGACCTGTTTTTTAACATTATGACCTTTGACCTCACTTTTTCCATTATCATTCACATGAAGTGTAAGTGTTTGATTTTACTTAAAGTTTTCCAATCTCCCTGTATTCTTCGACTTTAATGTATTTTAATATATAAGCTGTATGAAGCTCCTCTTTAAACTGTAATGAAATAATTACTATTATTAAAATATTTTCTTACTTTCACTAATTTCAGTGTTGCTGTTTTTGTACAATGACTGTATCTAATCATGCAGACGGTTTTCTGTCAGTCAGATTTTCTGTCTCCAAACAAAAACTCACAGCATCTTGTGGGTTTTCTGAATCAGTAAATAGTTTTTGCAAATTTAAACTAAATCTAAAACATGTCAATGTTTAGTTCTTGCCAAAAATGAGGACTTGCCAGAGGAAAGAGTGTCGCTCTGTTTTGGTTTTTGAGCTCTTATTAAACATATGTGTCTGATTGGAGGCTCCTATTTCCTGTTAGTTTCCTCCACAGTGGTTTAATTGAAGTGATTTTTGGTTTGGATATGTTGTAAAATGTTAGATAATTTAACATCTTTTTGCTTTTTAAAATCTATTTTATCTCTTTTTTTATTTAATAGTTTATACTGTCATTATTTGTCATCTGATCTATATAAATAAACCACGGGCTTGAACAGTTACATGAATAAAACATTTTTACAACTATTATTACCATTATTATCTGCATGTGTTTTCTTAAGTTGTAGAATATTGAGCTCTCAGGGCCACCGTACTACATTTATAAACAGGTACTTTAAGCAGAAACGGTTTAAGTGGCTGTAATGTCTGTGTGACGTGTTGTAGTGCGGAGAAGGACAACCTCGACAGTGTATCAGAGGGCGGTGCGCTCCGAAAGAGGAAAAACTCCCTTTAACAGGAAGAAACCTCCAACAGAACTGGGCTCAGGGTGGGGGGGTCTGCCTCGACCGGTTGGGTTTAGGAGGAGAAAAAAGAGGGGGCGGGGGAGGAGAGAGGAGAGAAGAGAGAGAGAGAGACCAGGAACAGCTGTGTCCTTAATGGTGTTATCAATAATAATGACAGATAACAGTGGTTAATAGTAAAGATGAGTAGTGGTGGATCTGGATCCTGCTGCTCCCGAGGCAGAGAGACCTGCAGAATGAGGACAGAGAGCCCAGTGCATCATGGGAATCCCCCAGCAGTCTAGCTCTATAGCAGCATAGCTAAGGGATGGGTCAGGACATACCCGAGCCAGCCCTAACTATAAGCTTTACTAAACAAGACAGTTTTAAGCCTGATCTTAAAGGTAGAGAGGGGGTCTGCCTCCCGAACCCACACTGGGAGCTGGTTCCACAGGAGAGGAGCCTGATAGCTGAAGGCTCTGCCCCCCATTCTACTCTTACAAACTCTGGGAACCACAAGTTGACCTGCATTTAGAGAGCGAAGTGTCCTATTGGGAAAATAGGGAACTATAAGCTCTTTAAGGTACGATGGTGCCTGACCATTAATGGCTTTGTAGGTGAGGAGGAGGATTTTAAATTCTATCCTGGATTTTACAGGGAGCCAATGCAGAGAAGCAACACAGGAGAGATGTGATCTCGTTTCCTCGTTCCTGTGAGTACTCGTGCTGCAGCATTTTGGAGCAATTGGAGGCTTTTTACTGCATGTTTGGGACATCCTGACAATAAAGAGTTACAGTAGTCCAGTCTTGAGGTAACAAATGCATGAACTAGTTTTTCAGCATCCTTTAGACACAGAATGGGTCTGATTTTAGCAATATTGCGCAGGTGGAAGAAGGCTGTCCTAGAGACTTGCTTTATATGTGAAGTAAAGGACAAGTCCTGGTCAACAATGACACCAAGGTTTCTGACTGTAGCTCTGGAGGCCGAGGTGATGTCATCCAGAGTCAGTATATTATCACATAGTGTATCTCTGAGGGGTTTCAAGTCTCTGTGCCTCCGTGTACTCACTGAGAAGCTCCACAGTCACATCACCGCCTCACATTGACACATGACAACAAGGTTTTGTCTCAGAACTCACACTTCAACAATTAGTTAATGTAAAACAAAAAAAAACAGGTGCTGTTCAGTCCATCCCGTGGCTTTTTGTCATCCTCTCTCTCTCTCTCTCTCTCTCTCTCTCTGACTGTCTCTCTCTCTCTCTCTCTCTGACTGTCTCTCTCTCTCTCTCTCTGACTGTCTCTCTCTCGCTGACTCTCTCTCTCTCTGACTCTCTCTCTCTCCGACTGTCTCTCTCTCTCTGACTGTCTCTCTCTCTGTCTCTCTCTCTCTCTCTCTCTGACTGTCTCTCTCTCTCTCTCTCTGACTGTCTCTCTCTCTCTCTGATTGTCTCTCTCTCTCTCTCTCTGACTGTCTCTCTCTCTCTCTCTGACTGTCTCTCTCTCTCTCTGATTGTCTCTCTCTCGCTGACTCTCTCTCTCTCTGACTGTCTCTCTCTCGCTGACTCTCTCTCTCTCTGACTGTCTCTCTCTCTCTCTGACTGTCTCTCTCTCTCCCCCCTCTCTCTCTCTCTCTCCCCCCCCCTCTCTCTCTCTCTCTCTGACTGTCTCTCTCTCTGACTGTCTCTCTCTCCCCCCCTCTCTCCCCCTCTCTCTCTCTCCCCCTCTCTCTCTCTCTGACTGTCTCTCTCTCTCTCTCTCTGATTCTCTCTCCCTCTCCCTCTCTCTCTCCCGCCCCCTCTCTCTCTCTCTCTCTCTGACTGTCTCTCTCTCTCCCCCTCTCTCTCTCTCTCTCTCTGACTGTCTCTCTCCCCCTCTCTCCCCCCCCCTCTCTCCCCCCCCCTCTCTCTCTGACTGTCTCTCTCTCTCTCCCCCTCTCTCTCCCCCTCTCTCTCTCTCTCTCTCTGACTGTCTCTCTCTCTCCCCCTCTCTCTCTCTCTCTCTCTGACTGTCTCTCTCCCCCTCTCTCCCCCCCCTCTCTCTCTCTGACTGTCTCTCTCTCTCTCCCCCTCTCTCTCCCCCCCTCTCTCTCTCTCTCTCTGACTGTCTCTCTCTCTCCCCCTCTCTCTCTCTCTCTCTCTGACTGTCTCTCTCCCCCTCTCTCTCTCTCTCTCTCCCCCCCCCTCTCTCTCTCTGACTGTCTCTCTCTCTCTCTCTCTCTCTCTGACTGTCTCTCTCTCTCTGACTCTCTCTCTCTCCGACTGTCTCTCTCTCTCTGACTGTCTCTCTCTCTCTCCCCCTCTCTCTCCCCCCCTCTCTCTCTCTCTCTCTGACTGTCTCTCTCTCTCCCCCTCTCTCTCTCTGACTGTCTCTCTCCCCCTCTCTCTCTCTCTCTCCCTCTCTCTCTCTCTCTCTCTGACTGTCTCTCTCTCTCTCTCTCTCTCTCTCTCTCTCTCTCTCTCTCTCCCCCTCTCTCTCTCTGACTGTCTCTCTCCCCCTCTCTCTCTCTCTCTCTCTCTCTCTCTCTCTGACTGTCTCTCTCTCTCTCTCTCTCTCTCTCTGACTGTCTCTCTCTCTCTCTCTCTCTCTCTCTCCCCCTCTCCCCCCCCCCCTCTCTCCGGGGGCGGGGCTCGGAACCGCACGGTTTCCTGTCAGTCCAGCTGATCCTGTGAACTGCGTGGTCTCCTCTCACTGGATTTCTTTAATCATGGCCGTGATGCTGTTCACTTCACTGTTCACTGCTTTACCACTTGTCCTGGGTAAGTTCACTTCTTAACTTCTGCTCACATTAACTGCACTTTTGGAGGCTGCTTCGTCTACATTAATTATTATTATTATTATATTATATTCTTATTATTCCGATGGTTACACGGTTTAAACTTTGAACCTTTCTGAAGACTCTATCGCTGCTGTTAGAGTTGAACGCTAACAGCAGCGATAGGCGGGAAACTCGAGTGTTATTTCACTTTGAACTTTTAATTCATGGTTTCACCTAAAATCCCTTTAAGCTTCTCTCCATCATGTTGGTGTCGGGCTGAGACACAGACTCAGCTCCTGAACAGATGTAGTTCCGGTCTCTACTCGCCGACACGTGGTGCAGAAGGATAACGTTTGTCAATACCCAGGTATTGGATGTCAATACCCGGGTATTGACATTCCCGCGGTATAGATACACTACATACGCCCATTTCACAGCGGGGTGCGCGGATTGGTTTAATCAAATCTTAGGCTGACTGTGTGTGGGCGGTCTCTGTGTGGTTTTGGACCAATCAGAAACCAGATATTTCATTGCGTAAGCGGTCTCTATGTGGTTCATTCGCACTTCCGGGTGACATGCCCCTCCTCTGCCGCGGGGACACGCCCACTGGGCTCAGGATGAAGTTGCTCTGACTCCGAGGACTGAAATTTCTGAAACTTGTGAAGTTAGATTTTTTACAGAAAATAAAATACACTTCATCAAAACTTGTGATGTTCGATATAGTTGAGGTTTTATCAATGAGAATTTAACTCTGTTAGTTAATTATTTAGCTTCTGGCCTTAGTTCAGAGTGTTGTCATAAGTGATGTCTAAATGAAACTGTGACACAGTGAGATTTTTACATGACATCTACTGTTTAAGTCAATATGTAGCAGCCAAATCATTCATGAAGCTTTAATAGAGAGCAATTCCACCCCCTAGTATGCCATTGATTCATTATTAACTACAAATATTTATAATATAATTCCGGACTGAAAGATGATTTTCTTTAAGTTAGGTAGGTACGGTGAGAGAGAAAAGTTGGGGAAGAGAGAAAACGTGATTATAACGGGATTATCTTTTATTCTGATAAAACAGAAAGCGAGGTACAGTGCACGAGTGTCCACCCCTGCACATTGACTGAGCTACATGTGACAACAGAACTGAGGCACCTCTCAGACCAAAGCTGCTCCATAACTCTGGAGACACGGCAGCCTCCATGTGGAGAGCTGCAGCTCTGCAACAAGCTTGACGTTATGATTTGTTGGGCCCAGAAACTTCAGCTCTGAGTGTTTGATGTGTTTAAACGTTTGAAATGGTTGTTGGTGATTAAACTGTGTAAATGTGTAAATGTGTTTGTTTCTCCAGAAAAGTCTCGTCTCATCTGCCCGACTTCAATCCAGAGAGAAGAAGGTGATGATGTTGCTCTTCAGTGTCGTCTGGATCCTCCTGCCAACCTGGTGGATTATACCCTGGATGTTATGAGAGCTGAGCTCCACAAGGTAGTCCACTCATATCGACATGGAAAGGACCACAGTGATCCACAGGCGGATCAATACAGAGACAGGACAACTCTCACCCATGAAGACCTGGAATCATTACACTGCAGATCTCCTCAGTCCAGCTGAATGACAGTGGACTGTACAGATGTTTTGTCCCAGACCTGAAAGCTGGTTACACCATCGTCCTCACAGTTGGTAAGAATGATGGATTTATTACTGTACAGGACATGTTAGGATTCTTTTCCATTCAAAATTTACATAATAAAAATCTCAGACAGTGAAGAAGTTTAAATCAGACACATCATTTGAAAATATGCTTAAACAGTTTGTGTCTCATTTGAAACAGTAAAAAAAGATCAACATCTCAGGACAACAACAAATTATCTCCTGACCACCATCAAGCCACCAACCACTGGTAAATGTCTTTGACTTCTTCTCTAGAAACCTGTTGTGTCTTTGATTCATTGACTTTGAGTAGAAGCTGATCTGACTGTAGGAGTCAGATCAGCTGTTTCTGTCTTTAAATCATGAGCAGTAAACTATCGATGAATCAGCAGAATGAATAACTGCTGGATGACTTTGTTCTTCGTCTCAACTCAACTCTTTCTGATTTTCCTTCAGATGCTGAGAAGGTGATTGTTGGTGCCATTGTTGGTGTTGTTGTTCTTGCTGCTCTCATTATTGGAGTCCTGGTGAAACGTAGAACGATCAGTAAGTTACAAACTTCTGCTCTGTAACATTTTATTATCAGTACATTTGCTCCAGTGTTGACCTTATAAAATACAAAGCACTGTTAATAAATGAAGTGGTTTCCAACCTTTTTGACCTGTGGTCTCGTAGACAGAAGCAGTCTCCTTGTCATGTGTCAAAGAGACGTTTCCAGGCTCAAAGATGTAAAATTATCCAATATTTTCAATATTTCACCATAAAAACTAAAGATTGGAGAAAAGCCTGACAACTGAAAATAGATTTGTGTATCAGAACTTTGATCCTTTTCTTCCCTTTGGAGGGCCCCCGACCCTTAGATTCACTGTAATTAACGGAAACTTCCTTTAACAAGTGTCACAAACTGCTTTTCTTTCCCACAGGGAAGTGTGTGGTGAGGCTGGGAGGATGGAGGAAGCAAAAACCAGAGGGGGAAGTATAGACCAGAGATGGCAGTGAAGAAGTTCATCATCCAAGCAGCAGAAACATCATCAGAGGGCGTCCACTCGACTGTTCCCATAGACTGACCAACTAACCACTAACCCTCCTCCTCCCCTACCAAAGGAACGTCTCTCTCTATCCTGGAGAGAGATGTCAACAGGCTTTTTAAGAAGCAGAACCCCCGCAAAGCAGCCGGTCCTGACTCTGTCTCTCCATCATCCCTGAAGCACTGTGCTGATCAGCTGTCTCCAGTGTTCACAGACATCTTCAACACCTCACTGGAGACCTGCCACGTGCCAGCCTGCTTCAAATCCTCCACCATCATCCCTGTCCCCAAAAAACCAAGGCCCACAGGTCTAAATGACTACAGACCCGTTGCCCTGACCTCTGTGGTCATGAAATCATTTGAGCGCCTTGTCCTGTCCCACCTCAAATCCATCACTGACCCACTCCTGGACGTTGCAGGCAATGTTGCTAATCACTGAGCAGGACTCTAATATATAAATTTTTATCATTACTTTTACCAATACCACATGCATTTTGTTGATTTGTGTGTAAAATAATATCCACAGAATACAGAGCAATTTGCAAATGCCCATAACTTAACTCTGTAAACACGTATTTTAACCTGAAAATGATAAAAGTCTTTCAGATGTAAATGGTTTCACCACAAAACTACATGTTTTGTGATATTTATGCATTTGTGGATCAATTTTTACAAGTTAAATGGGTTTTGCACCTTTATGGTTCACTTCCTGTGGGTTGTCAAGTGACCAGCAGCTGACACATACAGTCATGGAAAAAATGATTAAACCACCCTTGTTTTCTTCAATTTCTTGTTTATTTTAATGCCTGGTATCACTAAAGGTATATTACCTGAAGAATACAATGAACACGACTAAAATGCAGCTAATTACAAAATACTTTATGTCCTATTTGAAATGCTTTAGGTGAATTGTATTCCCAGGGTATATAAGAGGCCATTTCATGTCATCAGCAGCATTGCACATGCAAAGGCCTGGAGTGGTTTCCTGCTTACATTCAAGCTGTGGCACAACTCAGAAGTTGTCGGCTCTCACATAATGCCTAAAACAAAAGAATTATGTGAAGCCACAAAGGCAGCCATCTTGGCACTGCTGGAAATTGGCATGAGTGAGAGACAGGTAGCCAAAAAACTGAAGATCTCCAAGACAGCCGTTCATTACACCAAGAAAAAACAAGCCGAACATGGTACTAGCAAATTGCTAGCTGGTCGAGGCAGGAAACGTCTTTCTACCCCACGAGATCACCGTGCACTCATCCGTTCCTGTGTCAGGAATCGTCGTCAGACCTCCAGGGACCTTAAAAATGAGTGGGCACTGTCCAGACATGTGACTTGTTTGGCAAGGACAGTTCGAAACCGACTTCTTGAAGCTGGTCTGAAGTCACACAGGGCACGGAAGAAGCCCTACATCAACGAAAGGCAGCGGAAGGCCCGGTTACTCTTTGCTAGGGATCACAAGGATTGGACCGTTGATGACTGGGCTTCTCTTCAGTGATGAATCCAATTTTGAATTGATGCCCACTCCAGCCAACTCACTGGTTAGAAGGAAGCCTGGAGAAGCCTACAAACCAGGCTGTCTTGCCCCTACAGGAAAACATGGGGGTGGATCAGTGATGATCTGGGGTTGTTTCAGTATGGGTGGCACAGGGCAAGACGCATGGCTGCAGTCATCAGAAACAATGGTTATGCAATCAAGTACTAACTCCTGTGTGTATCATGTGACTAAAAGAGGCAGAAAAGAAAACAGAAAGCCTAAAAGCACTGTTTTTATGTTTTTTTTTATGGCAGTACAATGCCATAGCTATTGATGCTAGAACTTAAGTGATTTTGGTTATTATCAAGAAAACATGGGAAATGGCTAGATATCAGCTCTTAAATTAGACTCTTATGAGCTAATTTTGTTGTTATCATTATATTTGTCCAAACAAATGAACCTTTAGCTGTACCAGGCATTAAAATGAACAAGAAATTGAAGAAAACAAGGGTGGTCTAATCATTTTTCCATGAATCCTCTTATAGGAGCTGTTTTCAGACCAGAAAACAGTCTGGTCTGAAGTGGGATCAAGTTGGAGCCGTCATCGTCACTGTTGGGAACTTTATAATCTATATTTATTTACTGATGCCAGTGTTGGAAGATGGATTCATATTGTTTACTTAAATAAAATACTGAAAAATAATATGTAAGCTGTCCTTCAGTGTTGTAGTTGGAGCCAATTTTAACTGTTGGGTGCTTTAATTTATAATAATTTTTATTATTGTATTTTATTTTTTTTGTTTTCTGTGTAACCTGAAAAATATTCAGTAATTAAATATTTTGAATAAATGTAGTGAAGTAGAAAGTAAAATATTTCCCGCTGACATGTGGTTTAGTAGAACTACAGAGTAAAAGTACCTGTTCTGATAAATGCACCTTATTAATCTAGTTCCCGGGAAAATTACATTCCGCCAAAACAGCTTTCTATTGAAACTCCCGCCACTGGCTGGGGGCTGAGTTTGGCAACACATGACGTAAGATCCGCCTAAGCTAAGCCAATGAGCGTTGAAGTCGCTGCCGTGTTGACCAATCAGAGCGCAGCGGCGGGAACCAGCTGATCTACGGGGAGGAGGAAGCTGCGATTTGGCGCAAGTTTGGGTTCAGTCTGCGGAAGAAGACGGAGGGATAGCGAGGTGGAGAGGGCTCCGAGAGACGAGTTAACTCTCCAGACTGAGCTCAGAAGATTTTCTTCGACTTAAAACACAGGTAAGTTCATCAGCAACATGTCGATTTAGATGATAAGAGCTGAAAACGTCTGTTAATCGATGGCCGGAAGGAGCTCGGCCGCTCGGAGTAGGTTTGCTAGTTTATCGTCTAAAATACCTCGATTAGCGTCGTTTTTACGTTATAAATCAACACATGTTTTCCGTCAGAGTTACTCTGATGTTAACCTGATATGTTTCGGGTTAAACCACAGTCGAGTTGATGTTGAGTGTGGGTGTTTTCAGTGCAGTGTGTGGAGCCGCTGTCGTCTTGGCGCCATTAATCAAGCACACTATTGTTTCCTGAGCTGGTTGTTTGATGTGAATGCGTCTGTTAGACAAGTGTTTGTGTCCTTTAACACTTAAACACGTTATGTTTACAGTGTTGAGGCTTCAACATAAACTTATTATTACTTTCACTCAGCTGTAATTTTATTGTAATCCTTCGTAAGACAAACCAGACGTGGGCTCCAACCTCCAGAGGAACAAATATACTTTGTACTTTTACTATTTTAATAAAAACCTGCAACTGCACCACTAGTGTACTTTTTTATTTTACTCACAGGAACATGCAGGAACAAAACAGAACAAACGTTTAATTATAAACCACAAAATAAGGCATAACGAAAATCCCAGGTACCTTCTCCTCAAGTGTTGAGTCACTTTTTGGATCACATAATGGATTGTCTTTGCTTCATGTTTCAGGTCCATCACAAAATGCCCAGCACGCGCTCTCAGGGCCGGGCTCAGCCCACGCTGCAGTTCCCCCGACGCAAATCCTGCAGAGTGTCCTCCCGCTCCAAGACGCCCCAGCCTCAGAAGTCTCCAGTGCCTTCACCGGCCAAGCCTGAAGGCCAGCACCTCGCCCCGACCCTGGTCAGGATTGGACCGCTCTCACCCAGACGTCCACCACCCTCCTCTCCCCGTCTCCAACCTCGGCTTCCCCTCAGCCCCCGAAAACGCACAGGTAAGAAGCTCCAGACCCGACAAGTGAACCACATGAGCATCAAGTCGGTGAATAAACTCAAGTGTTTCAGGATGATTTCCAGGATTTTCCTCATCAGTCACTTAATGAACTTCACGGGGTTCAACTGTAGGAGGTGTTGTTTGATAAGTCATCTTCATTAAAACAGGTACAACGTCTTTAAAAACCAGAGTTAAAAGGTACATTACACATGCGTAGAAACTACAGTATCAGAAAACACAACAGCAACAACAACATAAAATCACAGGAACAGTAAATTATTAAAGTTTGTTAGACTCGACTTTAATCAAATCACATCTTTCTTTTTAGTGACAGAGAATTCAGCAAATATTCACAATGGCAAATCTGTTCTTTAAATCTCATTTTGAGTTTTATTTAGTTGTAACTAACTTGTTTATTATTTTACTCAAATGTGTTTAAAGCTGAATCTAAATAGATTTATGAAGGAGCTTTTTTCTTTTTACCTTCAGTTAAATGTGAACACGTCCCAGCTCGTCTGTCTGAATCAGCCACCAGACCGTTTTATTTTTGCAGAGATTTTTTTTGAGAAACGACATGGGTTTTTTAAAAATGCATTTCTCATGTGTAACTTTCACCATTTAAAGGAGCAGCAGCTCCTGATTTTAAAGCCATGAGGAGGAGAAGGAAGCAAACAAACAAAAAGGGATGAAATGGAAGAAAAATACAAAATAATCTGGACAAACGAAGGAAAAAAGGATCAGAAAAAGTTACTTTAAACAGACTTTGTAACTCTCATCTTACATGTTTACATTCAGGAACAAGCTGGTTGTAACAGTGTTTCTTTGAACGTGGCTTTTAAACTGGTATTAAAGAAACATCTTCAGGTCTGAACTGAAATGACCCCAGAGACGGGGTTGAGCGGGGTTGATAAAACTCCTTCAGAGCCACAGAAGTTTCCATCTGTTTTCCAGGCTCCTTGAGACGAGACGCCTCAGTGTCTGAAAGGGTTAAGAAATGTTCAGCTGCCTGATGTCACAGATCAGTCCCCTCACTTCATCTTTACCTGCAGGTTGAAAAATAATTCTGTATTTTGTCTCTGAAGGTGACGACAATGGCTGTAACCTCGGCGCCACCCTGCTGGGGTCGCCACCGAAGCAGAGCAAGCCGACTCTGGCCTCGCCCCGAAAACTGGGCTTTGACGAGAACTCGCCGGTCTTGGCTCGCCGCCAGCTTGTCCCATCCTCACCACGACAGCCGCTGTCTCCCACTGTCGCCTTGTCCCCGAGACGACAGGAAACACCCGCTGGAAGTCCTGCTCGTCAAAACTCTGAGAAGAAGCCGCCGGTGGTTCGACTGTTTGCTGAAAGTGAGTCTGTGGAAAGTCTCTGTCATAAATGAATCTCTCTGTTGAAGACGTGGGTTTAGTTTTTCTGTCAGTGACAACACTAACCTCGCTGTTTCTCCTCTAGAGTCGAGGTTTCAGGGCGTGAAGCAGGCGCTCCACACCGCCGTCCCAGAGCGCCTCCTGTCCAGGGAGACGGAGCGGGCGTCCATCCGGTCGTTCCTGGAGGACAAGGTGCTGCAGCAAGTCCCCGGCAGCCTCTACATCTCCGGAGCCCCGGGCACCGGCAAGACGGCCTGTCTCAACTGTGTCCTGCAGGAGATGAAGGTAGTGAGACAGTGGAGCTTTACTGCCACCTACTGGAAACCTAAAGTCACTGCAGAAACATGAGCAGTGGTCACAATCATGGCAGTCGAGGTCAAGATGATACTGAATAGTCACGTGACGCAGACTTAAACAGCTGATAATTGTTTACATTGAGTATCTTGTATTTTGAACATGTTGTTGGGACAGTTCTGACTCCACCGTCTGTTGTGTTGTGTCGTCAGGCCGAGCTGTCGTCGGTGCAGACGCTGGTGGTGAACTGCATGAGTCTGAGGAGCTCCCACGCCATCTTCCCGCTGCTGGCCGACAAGCTGAGAGCGTCAGGCGGACAGAACGGCCTGCAGAGGCTCCTGACGGCCCCAGGGCCCGCTGTGTGAGTAAATCCAACAGACAGGGGTCTGAACAGTGATGCAGGCTGTTTATAATGACTGAGAGTGTTGAACCTTGAACTGGTCTTTAGTTCACCACTCTTTTCTTTTTAAATACATGTTTAGATTCTCTGTGAAGATAGTTTTACCTGAATGAGTTTGTTTTTCTTTAAGTGATTTAAGTTTTGATAGATTAGTTCATCAGGCCTGTAATAAAGTGATTAGCCGACCAGATGAATTATTACATGTAATTATGATTATAATACTTCAACAGTTTCTGTCTTTATGGGGTTAAAAACATTTTGTCCAATGAAGAGTTTGACTTCATCACTGATTCAGAGTAACAGATGCCAGATGAGACTCTGACTCCATCTTTGTTTTCTCCTCAGGCTTCTTGTTCTGGATGAGATGGACCAGCTGGACAGTAAAGCTCAGGACGTCCTCTACACCATCTTTGAATGGCCGTACCTGCCCAAGTCTCGCCTCTGCCTCATCGGTAAGAGCTCTGCCCCCCAGATGTTGTCTCTGCTGACAGCTGTAAAACAGAAAGAGGCGGTGTTGGACGTTTTGTTCCTCTGTTTCGTGCAAATGAAAACATAAAGTTAGTTTTTAGTGTTTACATTGACTTGACAATGTAATTATTAGGTATTAAATGAGTTGATGACTACAGTTAAATACCTGCGATGGACGATGACAGCAGGCGTCTGATGTGCCGCTCCTATCAATATATTGTTTTACAGCTTCTTTGAGCTCTGATACTAATAATCTTTAGCAAAGCGTCGCCTCCGTGGTTAAAACAGCTGTCACTAACTGATGTTACTCCAGTCAGTAACTGGACATCAGGTCTAAATTAAGCTCGGCTTGTGTGCTCGCTACACGTCGCTGTTCTGAGTGTTTACTTAGTTCTGACAAATCCAACAGAGTGAGACATCGTTTTTTAGTCGTCCCAACTGAACTTTCATTTAATATCAATAATATAGGTTCATAAACTTTATATTTTGGCACATGACCTTCAGTATTTGGATCAAGAAGCACACAGAAGTAAAAGATGTTGACAGACTGAAGTTAGTCCACAGCACATACACTCACACACTCACTCAGTCACACACACACACACACTCACTCAGTCATGTGTTCTCATCGCCTCGTGGTATTTTTGCAGGTATTGCCAATGCTCTGGACCTGACGGACCGGATCCTGCCCCGGCTGCAGGCTCGGCCTCACTGTCGCCCCCTGCTGTTACACTTCCCTCCCTACAGCCGACAGGAGCTCACCGCCATCGTACAGGACAGACTCGCACAGGTAAACGCACGCAGAGCCACAGGTCATGTCAGATAATCAGCAGAGGAGGATAAACACGGCGAATCAATGCGTGTGTGATGGTGACAATTCGTTTTCCTCCTCTAGGCGTCGGCTGACGGGATCCTTGACGCCTCAGCGGTTCAGTTCTGTGCCAGAAAAGTGTCGGCGGTGTCGGGAGACGCCAGGAAAGCTCTGGACATCTGCAGGTAAATATCTGACAAACCGACCTCCGTGTTCTCTGCTGGTTAAACTGGAGAATCAGCTCCGACCTGAGACGCCTCAGTGGTATATGTTGTGTAGATTGACACTAAATTCAGAGGAATCTGTCAGTTTAGCTTCTTGTGACATTAATACATCTGTTTATTCCATTACATGATTTGTCTGCAGAATCTTAATGACTTTTAATTTACTCACAATATTTTGTGATACAGATCTTACCGACAGATCAGAAACATTAAAATGAAACGTTTTTCCTGCTGTTAAACTGCATCAGATCATGAGATTGAGTTTGTGTTGTTGATTTCCCAGGAGAGCTGTGGAGATTGTGGAGTCTGATGAGAGAAAGAAAGCAGCCGATTCCAAACCTGAAACTAAAGGTGAGAAAAGCTGCGATGTTGATTTCAAAATTCCTCTCTGGATGGATTAATTACTGACCTTTGCATCAAAGCCAAATTAGTAAATGTAAATTAATCAGAGCTGCATCACTGATCATCCTACTGATGTTAGAAATTATAACCTGCCTAAAAATGCAGTCGGCTGATGGAAAATGGTCTAAACCAGCTGATTGGCTGATTTTGGGCACACGTGAACACTAACCAAAACGCTCGCTGTCCTCGGGTTGGTCCAGCGTCTCGGGTCAGCCTCCCTCAGGTTGCGCGGGTGCTGTCGGAGGTGTACGGCGACCGGATGGCGGCTCAGAGCGGCGGCTCGGAGGGAGAGAGTTTCCCCCTGCAGCAGAAGCTGCTCGTCTGCTGCCTCCTCCTGCTCATTCGCAACGGAAAGAGCAAAGAGATCGGCCTCGGGAAGGTGAGACCCAGAGCTGGTGATATTCACACAGCAGCAGGAAGTGGATCCAAGGTTACAGCTGATTGGATAAAAATTATAAATGAGACTTGGGCCTTTTAAATGGGTTTGATTCAGTCACGTTAGTGCAAAGTGAAATTAAATCTGTTACTAACCACAAAAAAAACACTTGATGAATGAAGTCTTAATTATAAAACAGGAAACTGAAAGAAAGTTACTATTACAGTAAGAGTTAGCAGTAAAGCTAATGTTAGCCAAAGACTTGTGTTTATCAATGAGTTCTTAGAAACATAAATAACGAAACTTAATTTTACTGTGAAACTCGCTGTGAGCTGCAGGTGGCGCTGAAGCACGACCAGAAAATGATGAATTTACTTGTTTTTAAGGACATCAGGTCTAACGGGTTGTTTTCTGTTGTTTCAGCTGCACGAGGTTTACAGTCGTCTGTGTGCTCAGAGGCAGGTGTCCGGAGTCGGTCAGGGCGAGTGTCTGTCGCTCTGCAGTCTGCTGGAGAGCCGGGGGATCTTCGCTCTGAAGAAAGCCAAAGAGGCTCGACTCACCAAGGTACAGTTCTGTCTCCACACGACCCCTGAGTCCGCTGCGAGGGAAGAAGAAACTCGGTCATGCAGGGATCTTTTTGCTCTGTTTGTTCCCTGGAAACCAAACATTTGTTTCCGTCTCGTCCTGCAGGTGTTTCTGAAGATCGAGGAGAAAGACGTAGAAAACGCTCTGAAGGATCGAACTCTGCTGGGCAGCATCCTGGCTGCAGGGCTCCCCTCGTGACCATATTTATTTTTTTTAAGCAGATTTTTAATTTAAATGAACCAAGATTTTTTCAGTGGTTTATTTTTTATTCTCATTTTTGCTGGGAATTTGTACATTTCTTTTTTTTTTTTTCCTTCAGCTGGTGTTGACGCTCAGTTCTGGGCTGTTTGAAAAATGTTGAACTCACATCAGTTGTGAGTCGACAGCCTTTGTTTCAGTTGAACTTTGAAACGTTTGCATTTGATTGCTGTAAATAAACAAATGTACAGAGGTTTTAATCGGCTCTCGTTTCTACCACAGTCAAACTAATGTGGACACACACGGTGAGCAGCCTGCCCTCAGCCTCAGGGGAACTATTTTCTTTCAGCCAACACATCATTTAACTCTGCTTGATTCTGCTTTATTCACAGTGTCACTGTTGTAATGTGATTCTACCTCTGGACTGGGAGATGGTGATAATTTACAGCCTGTGGTTTATAAATGGATGAACACAATAATGGGAAGCAGGGCTTGTTTTTATCAACAACTTCTAAAAGTAAAATTTCAGAATCAAGATAAAAACAATTTATCAAATTTCTTCTGACTTAAAAAGTTAAATGTTTAAGTATTTATTTTTTTTTTAGCATTTTCGCTGTTCGCCTCTGTAAGCTGCTCTGGGACGCAGAGCTCAGATGTGTCTCTGAGGATCAGCCGCTCTGTGGGCCGAGGGCGTCCACCTGAACAGCTGCTCTGATTGGATTAAAGGGTTAACGGCCTCAGTGCAGCCCTGGCCAGGCTGACTTTCTGCCTCTGAGGCAGGAGCAGTGAGACTTCAGCACACACAAGTGTTAAAGGACTGATTAGATGGATACAGCTGGTGTGAACTGCTGAAAACGCAGCCGCTCCTCTTACAGATGGAGTTTCTATCTCAGTCAACAGAATTAAGGAAGTGGCTCAGTGGCTGTGTATCCACTGTGTATTTTATTACACATTAATTTACAATAACTTTTATCACATCAAAAATATGTAAATTACTTCCCAAACGTTTGCATACAACTGTATTTTCTTTGGCTTGACTACAGTGTCGGTTCAGTCTTGATTAGTGGACAAGCCTTAGTCAACAAAGGGTTCAATCAATAAAACTGAACTCAAAAACTAAATTGACAGGGTGGAAGAAAACTTGGGTCACACTTCTGATAAACTGGACTTCACTAATCTTATTTTATGTTTGTCTTTCCCCCTCTCTGTGGAGAGAGCACACCAATGCAAGGTTTTGCCAAAAATTAGGTTTATATAATAGGTTTGAAGGTGCTATTTGTAAGTTTTGCTAATGCTACATAGCCAGTGTTAGCACGAAAGCTGTTTACGTACCAGTACTGACGAGCTCCAGCCATCGTTTTGTTTATGTGACAAGGTTATAATACGTCCTCTGAGCAGCGCTGCATCTTCAGGGGAGACGGGACGCAACAGGGACTCGGTATCGGAAAGCGATGAGATCGGCTAACTTGGCTGTAGCTAGCTGGTTAGCATGCCACCCTCAGTAGAAGAAGGACATCAAAGAACATGAAATCATATACATACAATAATCTGAACTTGGTGAAATACTTGATAAAACACTATTGAGCCAGCACGACACAAATATAAACTATTCAAATATGATTTATTCACAGCAACACCTTAAAGTGGATGAAAATATATATTATTGTGCATGTTTTCAAATACAAATACAGTGACCAAAAATGTAAACGTCATTGAAGGTAAAATATGATTAAATATTTAGATGCATGATACATAATTCAACCAATCTTCTGACAAGAAACCATATTAGGAAATAATTCAAACTAGAGATACATCAAGCAAACACATCCAAAACAAACTCTTCAGATGTAATAGCTTATATTGAGTGTTTTTAGCTTAAATGTGGGATTTTCCATAATTCCACTGTCAAATTAATTCATCAACAACAGCTGAAATCCTGTGATTGTCCGATCATTCTGACACACACACACACACACACACACACACACACGTCCAGTTTGAGACAACACTCACTTGAATGATTAGATGCTTTAGGTCCATTTTAGAAAGAAAATGAATTTAAATTTAAATTTCATGTCTTGATTTGTCTAGATGGAAAATGCTGTGGTTAGTTAATGTTTTTTCAACATACTGATGAACTTCAGAGCAGTTATACATTAAATAAGGTTCAAACAACAGCAGTTTTTTAAGGTTTATTAAGGTATATATATAAGGTAAATTTTGTTGTGAATAAAATAATTTTTTGAACTGATGCATGTATTATTATATAGTAACAGCACCGTGTTGTTTCAGACTGGACGCACTTGAAAACGACCCAGAAACAAACGTGAGAGTGAAATGTGGAAATAGACAGTAAATAAAAGGTGATAAACAAATATGAGTGAATAGTTTTGCACATTCAGCGTGAGGAGGTTGAGTCGGTGTGAGATCAAAAAACATTCTTAGTGAATTTATATGCATTCAGTTTTAAAAGTATGCTCACAAAACAACAAATCGTGATCATTAGCCCTCAGTTTGAGTCACTGGACGCGACAAATGACATCACCATGTATTTACAATCTTTAGTTACATCAACAGACGATCGACTAAACTCGAAACTGTGCGACGTTTTTTCACTACGACACTTAACACCGGAAGATTTCACTTTTCTTCACATTCAGTTTGATTTGATGGAAACAGATAAAGGTCAATCTAAATGTCCACCGACACACAGAGCTGCTTCAAATACAAGGAGGTGACAGTGTCAAAATCTGTGGAAATGTATATTTTCCCTTTTCCCTATTTAATCCAGGGTTTCTTGCAGGTACATGTGATACCACCTCATTAACACTTAATTAACACTTAATTAACGCTTAAAGAGAATTCTGTTTTGTAAAGAACAATGAAAATTTGGAGAGATTATAGATGGATTTATGAATTTATTGTTTATTCACTGTATTTTTGGAACCTGGTCTTCATCATTTTTAAATTGTTTGCTTCAGAGATGCAACGATTAGTTGATCAGTCAATCAACAACACTTGATCTTTTAGACATTTTTTAAAGATAACGTCAAATATTTGCTGTTTCCAGATTCTCACATTTGAGGATTTGATGATTTTCTTCGACACACGTGGTTTTTCGAGACAAACCCAGACTCTTGAAGTATTTTTCACCATTTTCTGGCATTTTTTAGTCAGAACAGAATTAATCGATTAATCCAAAAAAAAAAAAAAAAAAACTATTGGAAGCTTATTCAATAATGAAAATGTATATTATTTGCTTATGTGCTTGACTGTGGTAAGATTTTACATTTCTGAGTGTTCAGGTGACTGTGTACCAACAGAAAGGCTCAAATTAATTGTAAATGTATTAACTGACCTTTGTTTCTATTGTTTATTACTATAATTAGTACCAAATTACAGACTCAGACATTAAAACTAAAAAATTGTTACTAGAAGAAAAATTGGAGCAGAAGATGACAAAAAAATGACCTCCCTCATTAAATATGTGGAATGCTCTTCTTTACATCCTGAATGTTTTATTATGTAAGTGGGTTTTGTTCCAGCCAATAAAACGCTGCAGAAAACCCTGGATTTTGAAGCTGGATTTCTGATAAAGCAAATAAGTTTCAGCTTTCAGTGATATTAGTGCTGCATTTTTATAAATATCACAAACTCGTTATTTCAAACTTCTCCAACACTGAAAAGAAACAATCTATTTTGCATAATAACCCCAAAAAGCTAAATTAGGAGGAAGTTATTGTTGTTTAGCACTGCAGTTAAAAGAAAAGCACCATATTGGCATTGCAGGTTATTTTTCATTATAATTAATGGAAACAAGAAGCTGCAGGCTGCTGCTAAACAGCCACAATGTGACAAAACCTCAATAAATGCCACATAAACTATAAATATCAAATATCCATAAAATATTTAACAGTCCACTGATTTTAATTAAGTGCATTTAATTTATTAAAACTGCAATAATAATAAAGCTAGCACATCTTAAATATAGTTTTACTTACTCTGAAAATACCTAAATACTAATTTTATTAGATAAATTGTGTGTTTCTATATTTCTGCTAAACCATCCAGCGCTAGTTTTAGTCTTTAAATTCCAAAATACTCAAATATCAAAAATAATCCAGTTTGGTCCTTTCTGCTGCGTCTGATTCAAACACTGAGTTATAAACACACAGCTGCTTACGTGAGACACACATGAAAAACAGATCAACAGCTAAAATAAAGCACAGCAGTGTGTTTGGAGAGTTTCATGCTCAGAAATCAAATACATTCGAATAGTGATCTGGGTGTCTTATTCTGTTTTTATATAAAAGCTTACAAAGAGTTAATTCTCTGATGTTTGGTCATTGTCAAACTGCTTCCACAGAAACACAGAACCAAAGGAAACCATTTCAGTCCATCACATCTGGTAACGCAAACATCTGTTGGAAACTTTTGAACCAAATCAGCGTCAGAGGTGATGAAGCCCGAGAAGTGACCAGAAATGTCAATAAATAAATGTCACAGATAAGTTTAGGGGTCAACAAAGTGAAGCCATTACATACAGTAGTTTGTTCACAGTTTGGATTCCTCAGCTATAAAAGCACATTTCTTGGTCACAATGTTGAAAAAAAAAAAAAAAAAAAAAAAACAATTGTAAGGGATCCTTGTGCTTTCATAAAAAAGTAAATATTGGCCGACATCACCATCAGATTTTTAGAAAAAATATTAATATTGGCCTGAAAAAAGGTCAGTTTCTATCAGGCTGTAGTTCTGAGTGAGCTTTTTTCATAGCAATGGCTACTGAGGCTTATGGGTACTGTAGTATTTAGAGCCATTTGCCTCACTAAACTAAAGGGACTAAAATGTGATTTTGTCATAAAGAAAGTGAATATTTATCTGATGGCCATGAAACAACATCTGAGAGGTTCCTCTGATTCTGCGCTGCACAATATTGATGTTAAAAGTTTTCTGTTACCTCGTTGTCCAAAAAGGAGACAGGACAGCGAGCAGCGTTTCAGTGTGATGGACTGTAATGAGACGACATGGTTCTGAGTTTGTGTCTTGTTATTTCATCTGAACGGACGAATGAACTCGGCCGCCGTCTGATACTCGCTCTCCAATAAGGAAACATGGTTTTCAGGGGTCGTGGTGGGATCCTGTGTCTACCTGAGCCGGGCCGAGAAGCAGCGCATGTACTCTGTCATCCAGCGGTCCTCCACCACCATCAGCTGTGACCGCCTAATCTTCTCCAGGTCGGCTGACCGAGCCCGCCGCCGCTCCAGGTTGGAGCTCCGTTTGTCGGACTCTCGTCGGGTCTGAACGCAGGCGTCCGACGTGTGGCTCTGAGAGGAGAAACCAGAGAGAGGAGTCGTTTCCGAAAAGCACACCAGCGTTTTATTATTAATGTTTGCAGAGTGTTTGGTGACACGGCTTCACTTCTCTGGTGTCCTGGGACGAGGTCGAGCTCTGAAGGACTCAAACTGTTCTGACTTTTAAATTTTACATCTTAGACCTGGTCTTCATTACAGAGCACAGGTACATTTAAGTGACAAAACAATATTAAAGTATAAAGCTGAAGAAGTAAATGTTTAAAAAACACCTCATAAACATTTAGTGTCATCACTAAAAAGGCAGCTCAGTACATCCCTAAGACAGCTAAAACTGTAGTTTTTAGTCAATGAATGGGAGGAAACAGGGCAGTGTTTGGAGCAGCAGAACTTCATATGTCATGGCCACATTTCCACAGCCACATAACTGCTGACTGTCAGTTTTCAGATCGTCTTCCTTTCAGCCATTTGTTCAGTTCACTATGAAAGTCACCTTTTACCTGAAGACTCAGTTGTCTATGATCATTTATCTCTTGTAACATTATCACAGAAACCATTATGAAAACTCTTCTGACATCTGATAACAATCAACTGCAAAAACACTGTATGAAATAAAAGTATCAGTAAATCAACCATGTACACAGATGATATGAGAAGGATAATGTTAATCTAATAGTTTCATTTTCAAAGTTTTTTTTTTTTTACATAAAACTCTGGAACTTCTGAATGTTTTACAGACCAAAACTATGACTTTTAAGTTTTTTAAAGTATAGTGTCTTCAACACTCACGTCGTTGGGCATCCTCCGGACCTCCGTCTGTCTCTCGGTCCAGTCCAGCCGGCTGGACGGTCTCCGGTTCTCCTTCTCCTTGGTGCCAATTGGTGGTTGGCTCTTTGCTCTCGGCGGTTTGCGGACGACAGCTGGTTTGTCGTCATGGGAACTGTCTGGGTGTCCCGGTTCAGAGCGAGGAGTGCGGCGACGGTGACGCCGTTTTGGTACCGGGTTCACCGGCTCCCCGTCAGAAGACGCTGTGTCGGCCGGCCCGTTGTCTGTCGCTGTGTCGTCTGAAAGTCCGCTGGTGTTTGGAGCCGCTGTCACCGAACCTCCGCTGGCCTCATTCACACCGTTTTCTACAACCATCAATAACACGTTAGCACATAGTGAAAAATGTCATCATGATTTCTCAGAGCCCAACACAACTTAGACAGCATGTGTGTCCGACTTCAATTTACTGTCATATATGACAGAGAGAAGCATCAACTCATAACATTTAATAACTGAAAACAAAGAACTTTTGGTATTATAAGTAGAAAATTGACTAATGGTATAATCATTTTGAATTTTCTATCAATCAACTACAACTCGTTGTAACCAGCTCTTATGGCAGTTTATTGTATAGTGGCTGTACTGTAACAGGAAGTTTGAGTCCTGGTGCAGTTTGTTTAGAAGCACTAACATGGTGACATGCTGGTTCTTCAGTAAATTATTTCCATAAATATATTTGAGATTCTAAAACTGTGTCAATCTGGTGTCCTGACTCTCTCCTGTCTGAAATGCAGCCACAGAAAAGTTAGAATATAAACAATAGGTTCTTTATATCTGAGCCCAGAGTCTGAACAAGAGGAAAACAGTCCCATCTGATCACCAAACCTTCAGCCCAAATATTTTTAGCCTCACTGTCTCCTGAGGTAAACCATCCTCTGGCCCTCATACTGTCAGAGTGATGCTCACACAAGAGCACAAACAAACTCCTCCAGAGGGGCAGATTATTCCAAAATCCTCCTGAATGCTGGACAGAAAACAGAGGACATATAGGAACCAGGACAAACAGGACAATTTTAAAATTCTCATAAACCAAAATGCTGGACAAACTTCAGCACAAAATCATTCAAGTGTTGTTTGGAGTCTGGACCAAAGTGGAAAGGCAGTGACATCTCCAAAGCCTGCCACCGGCATGACCAAAAATATCCACCCCGAGTTCTGAGAACCTCAAAGTGACGTCAACATGTTGATTGTTTTATCTGACCAAGAGTCCAAACCCGAAATGTTATTCAGTAGAAAAAAAGAGAAAACAAGAACATTCTCGTCTCCGGCTCTTACAAAAAGTTCCCTCACCTGTGGCCGGTGCAGCGTCTGCGACTGTGGCCTCCCCAGCTCCCGCCTCGGTCTCCTCAGGCGGTGGCTTCGGTTCAGGACTGGTCTTCGGCTCCAACAACTTCTGCTTCACCTCCGCAGACGACGGCGGCGGTGGGAGGGACAGAGGGGCGACTTTGTTCCTGGTCAGCCGGGGCGTGGACCAGCCACTAGAGTCGGAGCCGCTGTCCCAGCCCTCCCAGAACCAGGGCTTGTGGGAATGCTCCATCACCCGCCGTGTCAGACGGTACTTCAGAGAGTCCTCGTAGCATTTGGAAAACGTCTCCCATTTGGGATCTTTAAACTTCTTCATATACTCAGTCCGGATCTTCTTGGTCACCATCGCTCTCGTTATTGTTCGTGTCTGGTTTTAATCGCTGGGGAAAAACAGAGGAGGGGACAAAAGAAAGACATTAACAAAATAAAACAAACATAGAGCTGCGAGCAAGCTGCAAGGATTTCAGGCTGGTTATTATCAAACAAAGCAAGGGACGTTTCAGTGGCTGTTCCTTCAAATCTCCATCAACAAATCACAAATGTCACGCGTTAGCTGATTAAAAAAATTATTTCAGAACTTTTGTGAGTTCATATGCTTCAGTAATTCCAGTAAAGCAATATGATACGATACATATTCACTTTACACACGTGAATAACTACAGATCAGACAGTAACATACCAGTGCTACTCAACACTGTCTTCTACATATGTCCTCTCTTCAACACACCAGGGAGGGAATCTTTCTGCAGCCTGATCCATGTGCACACATCCAGCATTTATTGTGTCTGATCATAAACTGTCCGCCTCCAGGGGGAGAGGAGCTCCTCCGTGGGGCTGAGGAACGGACAGTGAGGTGGAAGGAGAAGAGCCGGCGTCCTGATGGGCTGTAACCCACTCAGTGACTGGGAGAGAGCAGTGAGGCACCACATCGTCCCACATAACTACACACTGCTCTGGATTCAGCCTCACCTGCCCCCCTCTCCTCTCACCTGGCCCAAGTCTTTCATAGAGGGCAACAAGGAATGAAAATAGTTGCCCAGTGTCCCAATTAGGGGTTTATGCATTTTTATGTATTTATCTATTTTTATTTCTGTTTAGATGTATTTCTGTTTAGGAAGTAGCAAATTCTGTCTAATTTATCATTTTTGTGGTGGTTGAGTTTGAGTGAGAAAACATTTTGAAATGTGTCGTCATTTAATGCGTTTTGCCTCAAATGAATTAAAAGTAATCCGCAGTTAAGTCCACTCTGGTACAGTCCACACTGCTGTTGTGCTGACTGTGTGAAGAGGTTTGAAGACATGAATTCAGTACAAAAAAAATAATGAGTTACTGGTTATTTAAAAAAAATGTAAAATTAAAACAAATTAACACAATAAAAAACTGACAAATCTTATAATAAAAATACACAGTAAAACAACAGAAATATTATTCAGTGTATGTGACTTTGAGAATTTGAGTTTGACTTCATAACACAGTTACATCTATAATCTGTAAAACTAAAAGTTACGGTAGGGTTTCTTAATTACATCTAAAGCTGCTTGGAATTGATAAATTACAATTTAAAGTGTAACAAACCCTTTTAAATGTAAAGTAATTGTTAATATTTCACCAAAGAAATCACCTGCAGCAGCTGGTGCCCTGCCTCTGCCAGGTGTGGTCTACCTGTAGCCCCGCCCACCTCCCTCCACAGCAGATTACACAGAGGATTGCGGCTCATTACAGTTTTACCACTGACACTGACAACAACAACAACAACAACAACAACAACCACTCACATTATTGTTATTGTAAGAGCAATGACAGGGTCTGTTTCAGTCAGGAGTCCTCCCGCCCACTCACATTTATCATTGTTTTTATTGAAATACCTGTTATCTTTAGTGAAAATAAACTACATAGATTATTCATCTGTCTGAGCGGGCCTTCATCTGATCCGAGGACAAACCCGGGACAGTTTTATCTCCAATTAATTGCCAAACAGCTGATTAATTATTGCTAATTTATCGATTCCTTTAACTGAAATACAGATATCTGTATCTTATTTTGAAGGCTCTCATTTATTTCAGCCAAAACATCGTCTTTTCAAGATTTAAGCCTCTTGACACACCCGGGACAAAAACAATAAAGCTTATTTGAGCCTGTTTCAGGTGAGAAAATGCCATGAAGTCTGTAGATGTGAGGTTTAAAGATGAGAGCGACCGTCTGACAACAGGCTCCAGCCATGTTCACCTGCTCCGCTAAACCCCGTCTGTAGACCCGGAGAGGCTTAAACACTGAGGCTGAACGGGTCCGTGCCGGTCAGACATTACAGTCAGATGTGTTTGTACTCACCCAGACTCATTCCAGACGGGTTCGGTCCGATTTAAAGTCCAGGCTGTCGCTGTAGTTCCGCGGTCAGACGACGAGCATCGCTCCGTTTCTCTAACTGAGCGTTAGCTAAAGAGCTAGCTAACATACAGCACACGGCTTCCGGTTTAGACTTTCAAAATAAACTCTTTATTCTTCTTCTTCTTCTTCTTCTTCTTCTTCTTCTTCTTCTTATTATTATTATTATTATTATTATTATTATTATTAATAACAACAACACCACCAACAACAACAACAACAATAATAATAATAATAATATTTTTATTATTATTAATTTTATTTTTTGCCAAATTATTCAAAACGAAGACAAATCTCCCACTCACAAAATGATTGAGACTATTTTCTGTCATTCCGAGTTGTGGTTATAAGCATCTTCTCTGCTTTGATTTTCTAAACTGAATTGACTGGACATCTCGGGCGTAGACTGTATCTCAGGACAAACACCAGGCCATGAAGTCCAATAAATTCACTGCAGACAAAAAAAAGACAAAATGTGATGCAATAAAATGCAACTACCGTAATGCAACGTTATTCCTCAGTGGGCTGTCGAGTAACATGTATAACCTAATTTTGAAAGAAAAATCCTGTACTTCCGGTACAGCTCTACGTGTCTCCTGCCAACTTGGTTGAAGCGGTGCAGAAATGTAGAAATGAAAAATGAAACATGATTTTCCGTGAAGATGCAGAGACCAGACTGCGCATGCGTGCTCTACCTCCATCTGTGCACAGATGACAACAGGTGAACACACCTGCTGAGAACATCAGACTAAACTGTAACTGTTTACACTCGCCTCATCTTTTAAAGGGCTACTACACCACTTTTACACCTTTGCACAGGTGAGTTCACTCCACATGGGTGGTGCTACTCATTATGGGAAATGTAGGATCTAATGTTTGGCCCATAATTGTAGGGATATAAGTCTAGCTATCTCAGCCTCTGTTGATTCTATTTTGACCATTCATGTATTAAATCTGTCTTATTTAAGTATTTGAACTTTTTACTTTTCGTCATATTAGCACATTTTAAATTAGCATCTTGTCAGATTTTCACACCTTATGTCATAATAAGCCATTTACACATAATGTTGAGTCTAGAGAATAATGAGACACATTTTTAAGAAGGAAGCCTTCAGCAGGCAGAGGACATTAACACTACTGTTTATTTTAGCACACGGGTGCTGCTGGATTTATTCAAACACTTGAATCTGAGCTCTTTGTTTTGTCTCATAAAGTTTATTATGCGTCTGGTTTCACTCGTGTTTCACATGAACTGGGATTTCTGAAGGCAGACGGCCAACAGATATTTTGTACTGAAACAAGTATTAATGTTGTGTCCCAAACCTATACTACATACTGACTGGTTACAGTATATACTATGCACTAATATTTATAATATAATTTTATTGCAGCTACTATAAAATACATTACATCGCTTAATTGTTTGACAGTATCATTGATGCAACACTTAAGCTGTAGGATGTCAAACTGCCATTTCAGACTCCCACTGCAAAATTAAAACTAAAAACAAAATGGTTGTACAAATATTACTATGTAGATATGTTACCTGTTGTTTTCTTAGATCTCCTGGAGTCTCTCAGGACTGAGCTCACGTATTTGGCATTAGTATTTAGTACTGAAAAATGTCCCAAAATGCAGCCATAATCAGATATGGATGACATGATGAAAAGACCAAAACATGCTTTTAAAAATGTCCAGAATCAGAAATAACAGACATTAGTCATATGTGAAAATAAATGGCTTTTATTTGCTTTGTTGTCTCGTTGTTGGTCTTTTGTGTTTTTTTTTTTTCTTCACACTTGGTCTGAGTTGGAGTGTGTCGTACCTCGAAACCAACACTCGCTTTGCTTTCACATTCACACATCAGACGTCATTCACATTCAAAACATCACAAACATGACAGAAGGAATAAATAACATATGTACAGGTGAGACGCCGAACTGTCCCCGTGTGCTCCTGGAGTTAGGAGAGGATGTTGTGTCAGAGTCTTCCTGAGGACGGCAGCGGCGTGTTTGGCATCTCGTTGCTGTGGATCCTGAACCTGAGGTGGTTTTTGGAAGCGTCGTGTTTAGAAGCACTTGCGGTGGACGATGCTGGGACCGGCCTCGTCGTACTCCTGCTTGCTGATCCACATCTGCTGGAAGGTGGAGAGGGAGGCCAGGATGGAGCCGCCGATCCAGACTGAGTATTTACGCTCAGGAGGGGCGATGATCTGCAGAGGAGGAGGAAGTGAGATGAAGTTTTTATTGCATCAGATCACATAAAGCTTTTGTGCTTCTGTTCATCAGCTATTTATGTGGCCTGTTAAATAGCAGCTGCTGCACTACATGGCCAAAATTATGTGGACGTCCCATGTTCTTGTGTCTGTGCTGAAGGGTGGAGGCTGTTGAAGCAGCACATTACCACCCATGGCTTTGGGATTACGTGTTTAGTTATCACATGTAGGTCTAATGTTCAGGTACTTTTTGGCCGTATAGTGTGTGTAAAACTTTTCTAAACTCTCCATAATCATCAGGAACTGTCTGAATCATACCTTGATCTTCATGGTGCTGGGAGCCAGAGCTGTGATCTCCTTCTGCATGCGGTCAGCGATACCCGGGTACATGGTGGTGCCGCCGGACAGCACGTTGTTGGCGTACAGGTCCTTACGGATGTCGATGTCACACTTCATGATGCTGTTGTAGGCGGTCTCATGGATACCAGCAGATTCCATACCTGTTGAGGTGCACGAGAAGAGCAGTTCAAGTTACTACTGCCTATTGGGACCAACACTGTGTTTGTTTCCTGCACAGATATTAAGATAAATATTACATATTCTTAAATCAGAGCTGAGATGCTGCTGTAGCTTCAGTCTGCTGAGCAGGTTTAGGATCAGGAGCAGAGAACAAACCCTGATCAGGACGTCCCAAACACAGATTCTGGCCCCTGGGCTTGTGCCCATCCAGTAATCTGTCCATGTTGTTTGGTGCGGCCGCAATAATCTTGCAAAATTACGAATCTTAATTTTTCCTGTACAAACATACAGCTTTGATTTTATTTCTTTGTGAAGTGAACCATCACCTCTTTTTAGTGTTGGATCACAGGCCAATATATTAATATATTAATATAATTATTAATGTAATATTTTGATATTTGAGGATGCAGAGGAACCTCAAACAAGAGAACCAAACACTGATTCAATATTCAGCTGTGAGCTTTCAGGTTGGTTCACTTCTTCTCTCCACAAAATAAAATGTGAAAATGCTTTGAGTACGCACCGATGAAGGAGGGCTGGAACAGGGTCTCAGGGCAGCGGAAACGCTCGTTGCCAATGGTGATGACCTGACCGTCAGGCAGCTCGTAGCTCTTCTCCAGGGAGGAGGAGGAGGCGGCGGTGGCCATCTCGTTCTCAAAGTCCAGAGCCACGTAGCAAAGCTTCTCCTTGATGTCACGGACAATCTCACGCTCGGCTGGAAACAGAGAGTAAAGTTCAGACTTTGTGCTCTGTTTCCAATTTAAGAAAACCAAAAAATGGTAAATCTGCTGCAGAATAGAATAACTAGTGTCACAGTTCGGAGAATTGAGCTTCACATACAGTAAAAGCTCCAACCTTCAGAACCAGGATGCTTAATATTTTTAAGTCATGACCTGAACTCGTGAACCTGCTTCCGACTCTTAGGTCTTAAAAATGAAGTGGGCCGCTGTGTTTCTGCTGAAGTGAAGTCTTTACCGGTTGTGACGAAGGAGTAGCCGCGCTCTGTCAGGATCTTCATGAGGTAGTCGGTGAGGTCACGACCAGCCAGGTCCAGACGCATGATGGCATGGGGCAGGGCGTAGCCCTCATAGATGGGCACGTTGTGGGTCACACCGTCGCCAGAGTCCAGGACGATACCTGAGAGCAGGAACACAAACATTCAATCAAAGTTTAAAAGGCAAGAGGAGGTTTTTCTCTCCAGTCTGAGATCAACAGTTCAGGCTGAACGTCTGCATCTGATGTCACAACTTATAAAGCTGATTTATCTCACTGACAAAAAAACGATTTAGATTTACAGTTATTTTCATTATTAAATAATCTGCTGATTAATTTTTTGATTAATTGTTTAGTTTCTTTGAGCCCAAACAGACGTCTTCAAATGTCAGTCCAAAGATATTCAGTTTACAAGTTATTAATTATTGAATTGAAAAGCACAGGAGAGGAGAAGCTGAAACAAACAAAAAAGTGATATTCTGTTTGACAATTAACTGATAATTAAAACTGTTGCTGTTCATTTTCTGTAATTTACAAAAGTCCGCTCCTAAAACTGACGATTAATATATTCATAGTGATAAATGTAAATGGACAGTGACATTAATCCTTAGATGCATCTCTCTGTATGAGTATTGATGAAGATAATAATCCAGTGTTGTGATGATCCCTCCTTGAACACACGGACGTTTGCATGTCGCACTCACCGGTGGTACGGCCGGAGGCGTACAGGGACAGCACGGCCTGGATGGCCACATACATGGCGGGGACGTTGAAGGTCTCAAACATGATCTGGGTCATCTTCTCCCTGTTGGCTTTGGGGTTGAGGGGGGCCTCCGTCAGCAGGGTGGGGTGCTCCTCGGGGGCCACGCGCAGCTCGTTGTAGAAGGTGTGGTGCCAGATCTTCTCCATGTCGTCCCAGTTGGTGATGATGCCGTGCTCGATGGGGTACTTCAGGGTCAGGATACCCCTCTTGCTCTGGGCCTCGTCACCCACATAGGAGTCCTTCTGACCCATACCGACCATCACGCCCTGAGGGGAGGAGGGGAGATGGTGAGGACTGAGCAATGTGTTTTTTAAGATGGAGAGCACACATTTTGCACACTATCAAGAGGTTACTCTGTCTTGGGTGTGTGAATGTGTGAAGCAAAATTTATACTAAATACCAACATTTATGTGAGTGAATGAGGTGATCTCATTCATTCATTAAAAAAAAAAGTTGCAAGAATATAGTAATTTTTCTTAAACAATAGAAAAAAAGCTTCACTAAAAACAACCAAAAACTTAAGGGGTCAAGGGTCACATCCAGTTGTGAATATAGAATGAAAAGAAAAGGGACCAGAGGTTGAAATTACAGCTCAGTTTTAAGATCCTCTCTGGTGTGGTGTGGCTCTTGTGTACCTGGTGACGGGGGCGGCCGACGATGGAGGGGAACACGGCCCTGGGGGCGTCGTCTCCGGCGAAGCCAGCCTTCACCAGGCCTGAGCCGTTGTCACATACGAGGGCGGTGGTCTCATCGTCGTCACACATGTCTGCAGATTCTGGAGGGGGGGGCATCAGAGGTGGTGAGTTTACTGAACAGCAGACAAACCAAACAGCGCTTCACACACTGGGGGAGGATATTTGTCTGAACCTCCGGCAACTGTGGTTTAGTTTAGTTTTGGTGTCAGAAATGTGACAAATACCAGCTAAATGCACACAAACTAACTATCAGAGACAAGTCCTACTGAGACTACAACTAACAATTATTCTCATAATTTTTTATCTGAATTATTTCCTCAAAGCCCAAAGCCACATCTTCAGA
>NW_027273870.1:29832500-29915000 GCF_046630095.1 Trachinotus anak
GTTGTGACATCAGCCTGAGCAGGTTCTGCTTCTGGTTTGCCAACAGCGAGACGTGGCCTGAACCAGCAGTGACTCACGGCGGCGGAGTCTCCCTCTGAACACGGGCTGTCACATGCTGACGCTCAGAAATGTCCAGATCCAGTTTGTAAACTGTGAGATCATCGTGGGTGGAGAGGCTGCGGTGCCTTTAAAGACAACAGCCTCCTGTTGTGTCAGCTGGAAGCTAAAGGTCAAAGCACCCGAGGAAAGTTTGATCTTGTACGATCGTTTCCTGTGGCTGGTGCTGGCTCGCGTCTCGTTGGGTGAAAGGTCAGAGTGATGAGAACTTCTTGAAATGCTCCCATTCAGCAGTTTGTGTTATTTTGGACGGAACTGTCTGAAAGTCTCACATCCTGCAGCTCGTCTCCAGCTCGGTTTGTTTCCAGAGAACAGGAAGTTATGCAGAGTGCGATTTACGTGATGTGAACGCATTGAAACTAACCAGGTCTGATCAGCTCAATCACCTGTCACACTCCACTGGTTTCTCTCTTTCAAGTTCCTGTAAATTTGTCCATGAAAACAAAGATTAATGCTCCTACTCAGAGAGGCTGCAAGATGAATGACTCCTCACAGCGGCTGTGGAGGATAAACTTATCACAGTTCAGCATCTCTCACAGTAAAGGAGGAGACTGACCTGTAAAACCCAACCATCGGCCTCCAGGTCTGAAACATGAAGCATCAGCAGTGAAGAGCTGAGAGCTGCAGTTCCTCTAATGACCACTAGAGTCTGGCTCCAGCAGTGAGTCCGTCCCCACAGACTCCCATGTTCAAATGTTTTTACAGCAGAAAGAAACATGTTTACAGCCTGGTACAGAAACTGTTCTGCTCTCTAGAGATCATTTCCTCCTTCATGACACCTGTACGGCTGAATTTATACAACTCACCTGTTCACACCTTATTAAGGACTAAAGTGATGGAGAATTGAGGGCGTGGCCTCTTTGAGTGACAGGTGGGTGAGTGTATGTTTGCCACAAACCAGAATGCATTGAAGTCTAAGGTAGGCGGAGTCAGGCGCTGCCAAGATGGCGACAGTGGAGCAGCTCATTCTGAGAGGCTCCGCCCATCTTACAGTCTGTGTAACAAATGAGCCCACAGGTCACCTGTGCAGCAGGCTATTATGACCCATAGTAACCTTTTGTTGCTAGGCGACCTCTAGAGGCCAGAGTAATGATGACAGGAGCAAAGGCAGAAGTCAGGTGACGTGGTATAAAGTGTGAGTCCATAACCTTAATCACGTTGTTATTGATGTAACCATGGCAACAAGGGAGGGGCTTATTTTAACCTAAACCACAGCTCCATAAGTTTAGCTACATGTTTATCATTGTAACCATGACAACCACAGTGCTGTTTGAGGAGACCCTCCTCTCATCAGAGGTCGTTCAGGTGGGAAGAACTTGTTCTGGTTGAACTGCAGCAAAGGTCATAAGGTCAGTAAAATCATGATCTTTGTATTTGTTGGTGTGTTGGACAAGGACAGAGCCCTTTAATAAACACTGCTGTTTAGTTTATAACCATCCGAACCAAAACCACACATCCTGTCACGTTAAACATCTTTTAGATTTCACAGATGGTGGATTTTTACTTTCTCCAGCCGTCACCTCTCTCCACCTCCTCCTCCTCCACAGCCTCCTGGCTCCTCCTCCTCTCACCCAACAACCTTCACGCACCCACACACCCACACTCTCTTCCCGCCTGTTACCTGGCAACCCAGGTTTGACACGGGCAGCGTGTTGCCATGTCAACGAGGATGTGTGTAGCCTCCATGTGGGCGAGGGGTTTTCTGTGGACCGTACTGTTCTCAGATCAGAGGGTCCTGATGGAGCCAGCTGCTCCGGATCCTGCAGAAAAAGTTTAACCAGTCATTTTATCTCAGAGTCAGAATGAAAACATGTTTTCATCAGCAAGGAAAACAAGTTCTCCTCAACCACAGGCAAGATTCTCCTATTTTAAAGTTAGTTTTTATCATTTTAAATAAATATTTGTAAATTGTGTTGTATATCACAACCTTCTTGTAAATGTACACATTTATCATTGTAATATTATTGTTTTTTTTCTCAAATTTCTGACTTTTTTCCCTCAAAGTGGCACCAGATGCTCATCATACATGTGTCACAAAGTCATGATGGTTTAACTTGACTCTTCTTTGTTTTCAATAAAAGGAAAGAAAAACAGAATACATATAAAATGCTTCTGGAAAAAATGAAACATATGCAACATGCATGTGCAAAATTACAGATATGTCAAATTACATGAGATATATTGTATGTTGTGGTGTGTTGACACAGATAACTAGGATTTGTCGGACTGGGTTGGGTCACATGGTGCAGATGTTCTTGTTATTTGGTCCAGATGCAGATGTTGTGTCTGTGCATGTCATCAAACTGGTGTCAGAGTTAATCATCGTTCCTCAGGAGCAACACGGAGGGAAACACTGAACTCTGAGGTCCCTCCTAACAACAGATCAAACTGTCGGGACAAACAGAGGATGAGTCCAGTGGGGAGGAAGAGGAAGAGGAGGAGGAGGAGTCCAGCTACTGCAGACCCTCATCTGTCCTCTGATTGGCCTCTGAGTTTCCTGTCACCTGTCTGCTTCCCTCCTTGTTTGTGCTGCAGTTACACTTTTTCCACACAAGTCTGTGGAAACACAACCAGGAAGCACAGACTGAAATCCAGTGCTGGACTTAAGCAACACTGAGACTGGCCATATGATGCATTATGTTACCTTATGGTGTAAACAAGCTGATCCCGGATCAGTGCAAACATTGAACGATCTGTGGGACGGGGAGATTGGGGTTCAGGAGGAGGAGGGGCCGACCCTGATTAGCATGTAGCTGGAAACACAAACACAAATCAGTTTTTAATCTGGTCAACAGAGACGTGATGTGTCTCTGAGCAGCAGCTACACACTGATGTGAGAGCGCTTGACAAAATAACACAACACACTCTCACAGCAGCACAAACTGCAGCCTCCATAATGATCACGGTGGAGGGAGTCGCCTGATGTGTGACCACTGAATACTGAGAACATCTCAGTGTGACTTCCTGTGTGTGGAGACGTGGAGGATGCAGAGGTCTGTTGCTGCAGGGCGGAGACGGTCGGCCACAAACATGGCTGCAGTCAGCGCAGACTTCAAAGCTCAGCATGGCGTCTTCTGATAAAGACATCAAACACACAAAGTCTTTCTCATGGAGCTTCCTCTCCTCTTCGCCCGGACGACGCTTTCTGAAAAATAAACGCCGTCACAGCTGCTGATTGGCGTGACACATCTGTGAGAGCTCGTAAACACGTGTTCCATCTGAGTGCGTTTGGTCATGTATGTATTTGTGTGTAGATACCAGCCTGTTTGTTTGTGTCGGGGGGGGGGGGGGGGATTAGTCAAGCTCTCACAATGCCTGATGGGATTATGGAGGGCGGGAGTGTTTGTTTGCTGAGGAGTCAGTCAGATCTGAGGAGGTCGAGGGCAGAAGGAGCCATGACTCCTTACTCCTCATCTGCACAGAGGAGCAACACATATATAACATATATTATATATTTATACTGTCACTGCAAAACGTGTTAATATGAGGGGCCATCAGGGGCCCCTTTTCCCCTTGGGTTCTCCGAGCTTTTACCTGGTTTGCTTTCGTTGCCTTAGATTTCAACTCTAAAACTTTATTTTCCAAAAATGTTGATATCATATGTTAAAAACACAGAAGACTCCTCAGTGAAACTACAGAGGTGCTGAGGTCAGACAACCGGCCCCGGACACGTCTGACTCTCATCTGCATTAGGAGCTCTTTGTAAGTTTTGCTGTTGCTACACAGCTAACGTTAGCATTGACAGCTGTTTACTCACCAACATCTGTCTCCAGAGGTGGAAACAAACACCAATGTTAACTCTTGTTTTGCTTCTATCACTTCTTTTATTCTGCTGAAGTTAGCATGCTAACCAGCTAGCCGGCTAACCGAGCCGATACCACTGCAGCCTCCGGCCTGTCCTGAAGAAGCAGCTGCTCAGAGGACGTGTTAACACCTTGTGTTGTAAATACAACGATGGCTGAAGCTCTTGTCAAGACTCTTTTAACCAGCTGTTAATGCTAACATTAGCTATGTAGCAATATCAAAACTTACACAGAGCTCCTTTAAAAAAACAGATTCAAAATCTGGTTTTATTCTCTCCCATCACTGTTTGAAGTGATGTACCAATAAAAACAGTGAAGAAGAAGAAGACTGGAGGCGTCCATGTGACCCTGCAGACTGTTTGTATTTATCCTCGTCCTGTTCTTCTTCATGTTGTTCAGCCAAACACAACAAACAAAGCAGCTCAGTGACCAGACCACAGTTCTTCATCCTGAGGGGAACAGAAATATCTGAACCAGATTTCAGGGCTGTTCATTCAGTAGTTATGATATTTCAGTCTGGACCAAAGTGGTGGACTGATGACACCACTACCCATGAAGCCACGCTGCTGTGGTGGCTAAAAAAAGGAACCAACGCTAACAGAGGAACTGCTTGTTTGTGTTTACTGGGAATTCCCTCGGCCTGTGTTTCGCCTCTCAGGCAGCTGAGATGAAGGAAGTGATGACACATGTGATGACATGTTGATTAAGAGGTGATGCTTCTCTTCAGCTGACACGGCGGATGACAGAGGTTTGGATCAGCAGCAGCAGCAGAGACTGAGCTGCAAACACATCTGTCTGCACGGCGTCAGAGAGTGTGTCTGTGTGTGAGTGTGTGTGTGTGTGTGTGTGTGTGTGAGTGTGTGTGTGTGTGTGTGTGTGTGTGTGTGTGTGTTCAGAGGCCCAGACCTCAGAGCCAAACAACAAAGCTGACATCAACATTAAAAGAGGAAGAAAAAAACACAAAACCTTCCTGTTCACTCAGTGATGCTGCTGTTGAAATCAGAGCAAACGGGGGGGGGCTAGAGGTCGGGTTGCATCATCAGCTCCATGTAAACAGGAAACAGAGGAAATGAGGACAAAGGTTTTCATCATCAGAGAGTTTCCCTCCTGAAGATGAAGGAGAGGTTAACGAAGAGCAGACATGTTCATCGTGTCCCTACACACTTCAACCTCAGCAGGACTGATGGTGATGATGGTGATGATGTGCAGTGAAACCACAGACGTGTGTGTTTGGTGATTTGTTCTGATGAAGTGAAGGATGAGTCTCAAACGGCTCCACAGTCGTGTGGATTCATGTCTGTGTCGTAACCACGGTTGTTGTTGTTGTTGTTGTTGTTGTTGTGTGTAATGTGAACTCACCAGATCCAGGTCCAGATCATCTGGATCAGAACCCGATCAGAACCCATAAATCTGTGTGATTCTTTCCACCCAAACACTGTTTCCTGAGAAACTGATGTCACAACATGAAGGGAAGTGATAAAATAAATTCCTGGCTCCGCCCCTTTAACCAGATCAGTGTCTGTGTTAAACGGGGTCCTCCCTGGACCATGACCCATGTCTCCACCAAACTGGTTCAGTGCTGTTGTTTTCACTGTGGTATTGTTACTTTTACTTAAGTACAGGACCTGAGTACTGTAAATACCCTGAGTACCTGCTGTAAATACCCCACACTGCGTCAGTCCGGGGACTCAGGGCCTGAAACACCTGAGACGTGGAGTCGATGTGAAACTGCTGTAATGAATCTGTTTTTGCTCTGGGAGTAAACACTGTCTTTCCTCAGACACTCCACTGAAATGGGATGTGAGAGAGACCTCGCTCATCTCTCACAGGCAGAGAGGATGCTAGGAGTGCAGCCTGCTGCCTGGAGCCACAGCGCCTCCTGCAGAGGGAGTGGGGAACTGCAGCCCAGCAGGAGGACGGGTCACCACAGGAGGAGTTCACACAAAATAATAACACTGTGAAACATGTTCATGTAAAAAACAGAAGTGTCTCAAGTAATTAGTTTCAAGTAATAATAATAATACATTTTATTGAGTTGCTTTATAAGATACTGAAAGACGCTTAGATCAAACATTAAAGCAGACAGACAGAGAGAGAGACAGAAAAGCTGGGGCCGAACGAGGACGGGGTCGGTGTGGTGGAGGTGAGGTCATGAATATTTAAACCTCCTCCCTGCAGAGCTGTGGAGGGACACATGAAGCTTTAATGAGCGTGCAGGTTAAATGAGACATTTTCGGTGTGTAAATGACTCCTGGAGTGTGTGAATATCAATGAGGACAGAGTCACTTTTCTTCCTGGAACTTAACTAAATACAGACCTGTGGAGACTTCACTCATGTTTCAGATAACTTGGATTTTACTTTCTCATCTACTCGAGTTTGACTTCACTCTGATGACTGATGCATCAATCTGAAAGAAAAATCTAAATGAAATAAAATACTGTATTTCCCATACCCAGAAATTTGATGAATGACCATGTATTTAAATCAAATAAACAAATGTACTGTATATGTCAGTGTATGGTATATCTGTCACTGATATCCAAATCACACAGGTCACTTTCATATATGACCAGTACATTATAGAGATATATGTATATACAGATATATTCTGGTGTTTACTTTTTAATAATTAGATCATGATAAGACACTGAAGCCAGAATCTGCCCAGATGTGGAGGTGCACGGGCAGACCCGGGCCGAGGATCCAGCCTCACATTGGGCCAGAGGTTTCTTTTGCTGTGTGGGATTGTGGATTCAAACCCACGACTCTCAGCAGTGCAGCAGTATACAGACAGGATCGACCAGCAGCTTTTATTTTGAAATATTCTGCAAAACAAACCGAAAATTACACACGATGCTCCAACATCCCTGTGAGCTAAGTTCCATAGTTAATAATACATAATATTACTGTGTATATTCATCACATATGGCCACATCTTTATTTTTATGTGAAATATATTTGTATATTTTACAAGTTATGTTCAAATAATGCAGGTTGAAATAATATATCCTAAGAAACATGTGTGCATGTCTACATATGTTTACATATGTATTGAAATATTTCTGCATGTAGTACTAGCATATAGCACAATTTGTCCATTTAACATTTATAGTTTTTATTTAACATATATGTTCATATCTGAACATGTAAACTAGATAATATGTGTGAGTGTGTGTGTGTGTGTGACAGCTGCAGTATTGAGATGCTCCTCACACACTGTTAACAGATTCATCAGCTGCTGATGAACGTGACTCTAATGTGAATCAATGAGTTAAAGGAATCAAAGAACAGGAAACCTGTCCAGGTAAAGCACACACACACACACACACACACACCCACACACACACACACACACACACACACACATACTCACACACACACTCACACTCACTCACACACACACACACACACACACACACACTCACACACACACACACACTCACACTCACACACACACACACTCTGGTGCTGAAGTGCTGTGGATAAAATGGCTGATTTCACTGGTCAGATAATAATGAGATGAATTCGAGGAGAACAGCTTCATGGTCTGGAGGCTTCACTGACTTTGGGAAACTAAAGTGAAAGAATTAAAGTCTCTAATGTAGAAGTTTATCCTGCCTCTAAACTCCAGAGGCTCCCAGCTCTGTTAATTGATGAGTAAGACAAAACCCATTTCCCCAACGAGACCAAATGAGAGTACATCCAGACAGGCATAATGAGTCTGTGTGAGGCTGGGACCATTACAGCTGCACAACAACAGGCTTCATTAACTGCAGCGATTGGCTTTCCAGAGGCCTGTGGTCACCGGCTGATTGCTGCAGGACATTAAGCAGAACCTCTGACTCCATTAAACAAAGTTTCTCTCAAAAACAAAACACAGCTTCCTCTTTCACCAAACCTCTGACACAGGTCTCCTGTTTCACCATCATTTAAGACCACGAGGCAGGTGACAGTCAAACGTCCCTGAGCTGTTGTGTTGGAGCCTCATGACGAGTTTAAAGCTTCTGTAAACCATCGTCCCTGCCGCCAGCCGCACCTCTGGCCCCAGTACAGACCAGGACCGGATCCACGGTTGGACTGGGAAAGAGATTCAGGACTGGACTGATCCACTGGGACTGGCTGCACAAAAGAGATTGGTGGAGCAGGTAAAGACACTGGTGGAGCTGGTATAGACACTGGTGGAGCAGGTAGAGACACTGATGGAGCTGGTAAAGACACTGGTGGAGCAGGTAGAGACACTGACGGAGCTGTACAGACACTGATGAAATTTAAAATGGATGTTTTTGATGGACCAGGATTTGAGCCTCGTCTAGTCCCGATGTCCAGTCCTAACAGGTTTGACAGGAGGGACTCACGTGCACTAACATGCACACACCACCTGACCTGCTACCAAAACAAAGACCAGAGAAACTCAGATTACATCACACAGAGGGGGCGTGGCTTCGTTCTCTGCTCAGGACGCCAGGGTTCCACTTTATCTTTACATAGAGAACAGATGTTTGCTGCTGTTTTATTGTCTAAAATCTCCTTCACAGAACCTTTAACATTTTCAGCACCAAACACTGGATGTGTTCAACAGGAATGATTTTTCCAAAGTAGCTCACAGTAAATACATTCAGTCTCCATTAGAGCAACTGCATCCTCCACAAACAAAAAGCTGAGCGCGTGTTCAGTGCTACAGAGCAAGTGCTTCTGTTTAGGACCAAATAACTCAGCTCAGACCTTCAGGGTTGAAGGATTTTTAAACTGATGGTGTGACAGGAAATAAACGTCCTCCTGTGTAGTAATAAAGTTTTATGACTGTGAGTCAATGAAACTTTATTAAACTGAGGCTAAAAATCTTCAACCATTCTCAGCCACGTTCACCATCTTAGTTTAGCATGTTAGCAGAGAACAAAACGCTTGGACAGCACCTGAAACCAGAGTCCTGTAAAAGCCACAGACTGATGATAAACCTGGACGTAGACTCCTGAAGAGCCTTAAAGCTGCATCTCTCTACTGACCATCAGGGGGCGACTCCACTGGCTGGAAACAGAGTCTGATTGTATTGAAGTCTATGGGAAAATGTCTCCACTTCTCTCTGATTTATTACCTCAGGAAACATTTTCCTGATGAGTTTATGTCTCAGTCTCTAGTTTCAAGTCTTCTTCAACACAACATGATGTTCATTTTAAATTATGCTCCATTTAGAGGAAAAAACTGTACCTGACAATCAGGATAGAGGACAGAGCAGGTCAGCTCCACCCCTCACTCCTCCTCAGCTCCACCTTCTCCTCCAAATATGGTTTCTTCTGGTTTCAAAAAAACAAGATGGCGACAGCTCAAGGCTTCAAAGCAGCAGCTCACAAACCAGTGGGTGACGCCACAGTGGGTGACGTCACAGTGGCTTGACACTCACTAAAACCATAAAACCATTTGTCTGCGTCAGGTTCGGTTCAGTCAGGTATGTTTTAAATGATTAAATCACTCATATTCACTAAGCTCCAGGCCTAACAAATCTCTACTGAGTCTTTATGTCTCTCATCACTGTGTGTGTGTGTGTGTGTGTGTGTGTGTGTGTGTGTGTGTGTGTGTGTGTGTGTCTCTCTGTGTCTGTGTGTGTGTGTGTGTGTGTCTCTGTGTCTGTGTCTGTGTGTGTGCTCACCTGATTCTCATCCCTCATCAAGCTCAGTATAATACCCGGCTCTCCTCTCACTCTCGTTGGTTGCCGTGGTAACGCTCCAGTCTACCAGCGTTGTTAAATCCCAGTGTTTCTGTTTCCTGCTCGTTGCTGAGATGTATGTATGCCTGAAGGCTGGTGACTTGACTTGACCAAAGATCATTTGTTAGACAAAGAAGCATCACTCTGCGTGGTTTCGATCACATCAGTCTGATTTATCTCTGTTAAACGTTAGTATCACATCAGTAGTTCAAGCTGATTGAGTGAGTCAGGGCCTCCAGAACCTGGACCAGGTTCAGCCAAAGACTACACACTCCACCTGTTACTGTCACATTTCACATATAATCCACATTTCATTTATTACAACAGAAGGTTTTTCAGTTTTAGTTGTTCATGAAAAGTCGACTGGATCTACAGGAATTCATCAAACACCAAACTGTGGAGGAGTCTCTGAGCTCGCTGTGCCTCCTCCTCCTCCGTCAGGCAGCTGCTGGAGATTCAGTGGACGTAATCAGTTCTGTTCATTTCTGCTCCAGTTAATGGAGCGTGAACTATCATCCAAACATCTACACAACTCTGAGGAACAAGAGAGACCCACAAAACCAGTGACGACGACTCTAATGATGTCTGTAATGAAATCCAGTAAAGAAGGAAGTAAAGACTTAATCACTGCAGCACTTTTCACAATAAATAAAGAGAGAGAGAGAGAGAGAGAGAGAGAGAGAGAGAGAGAGAGAGTTCATGTTCCCTCCCTTCAGTGTGAGTTAAATAACCACAACAACCACTTTAAGCCAAACTGAAATTGTGTGTTTGGAGTCTGAGTCATGTTCACACTGGCAAAATGAAGTCAAGTTAAAAATGAGACTGAAGTACAGAGATGTTGATGTTCTCTGTGAGAGCTGCTGCAGCTCAGAAACACTTCCACAACTGGCTCAAGCAGGTTTGAGGTTGTGGGTTAAAATATTTGTGTGTGAGGCCAAAACGTCCATGTTGCTTCACTTCAGTTTGTCACCTCCAGCCAATCAGAAATCAGGTCTATGAGGAAATGGACCAGTCTGTACACTGTCAGATGTAGACTGAAATCTGAACCACATTGTGGTGTGGAGTCAGTTATAATTCAGATTTAAATTCAGCTCAAACATCTGGAAGGAAAATTCAGCTGCTCCTCAGAGCATCAGCAGCTTCAGTTTGGTGGATCGCTGCTGCCACCTGCTGGAGAGAAGAACAGCAGCAGCTCACTGACTGGGGGCCGGTCCAGCTCGAACTGAGGTCCTGAGGACAAAAACACATCAAGCTGCTCCTCTGAGATGTTGAAGTAAATTATTCTGACCTCAGAGACATGGACCAGGTGTTTTTAGCCTCATATTAATTCAGTCATCGAGAAAATAAACTGCAGCCTGAGAACTTTATATCTGTGCAGATGCTGTGTTCAGACTCAAATAGGTCTCAGGTCCTTGGTCAAGTCATGTGACTCTCTCTCTTCCCCCCCCCAGACACAAGGTGTCTTCAGTCCTCTACATGTGAACCACCAGACTCAGATTCACTACATGGTTTACACATAAGATTTATTGGATCCACATACTTTCATTAAAATCCACACGTACAACAAATATTACAATATGTACAAAATATTTTTCTATTTACAGCAGATGTGAAGGCCAGCGCCATTAACGCTGAATAAAACCTGGGGGGGGTCAGTGTCCGAACATCTCCTGAGAGGCGTAGGTCATGTAGAGGAAGCCGTCCTCGTCCTGGTGGTCTTTGTAGACCTGGGCCATGGTGAGAGACATGCTGGCCAGGCCACTGTTGTTGATGAGCAGGTAGAAGGCCTGAGTGGGCAGCAGAGCCATCCTGTTCCTGGGGGGGGGGGGGGGGGGCAAAAAGGAGCCATTAGAGGTGATCAGCTGGCTCAGAGCCTCTCCTCTGATTGGCTGACTTCTGAGTGATCCAATAAAAATATAGCAGATTTCAGGTAAACACTCAGAGAAACCAAATCCTGCAAGGTTGGATGGGTCCAGGTGGGCGGGGCTTGGGGCGTGGCTGAGGACTGTGACTGTTTTGTTGTGACATCACAAAGTTCCAGACGTCCTGACGGCTGGTTTTAAGGCTCAGTTTCTGAATACAGGCTGTGTGCATTTCTCTGTGGACTGAGGCTTTGAGACTTTCACAGTATTAATATAGAACCTAGACCTGCTTTATAATCACAAACACATGGACATCTGCCTTTAGACTGTGGAGCTTTACATTTTTCTGCTCTATTTGTGGAAACAGCCTCGACAGTGAACGTGATAACTGAAGATTTATACGTTTATCGTTGTTCTCTGGTTTCCTGGCAGCTCTGTACTTGTGGCGTTAAACTTACAGAGAAGAGAATATCAAGTTAAACTAAAGCTTTGTGACATATTGAAAGTGGGTTAAATATGTTGGTGTAGGTTTGGCTCAGAAGCAGCAGTGACGAGAACGTGACTGAACTTTTCCTTTTATTTCTCATAACAAGGATGAAATCAGAAGTGACCATGTCCAGCAGTCACCAGTTCTGTAACCAGGCACCATGTGACACCACAAACCAGCCCAGAGAAATGATTGATTCATTTGGGGGGAAAGATTAAGAAATGTAATCTCTGACTGTTGATTCCTTCAGTCATAGACAGATTTCAGGACTCAGTTGTCAAAGTGACACAACAGTTGCGTAAGTGTTGTATCGCGTGTCCTGACAAACAGAGACTGTCCAGTTTCTGCTGCGTAATCGTGACCAACAAGAAGCATCTGAGAAATGTGCCGGGAAGCAACAGGACGACAATCTGAACCACAAGTTACAAGAATTTGCAGCTTTATGAGTAAAGTTTGATTCATCTGCAGCTCCAGAAAACATCAGCCCCACAGCTGAGACACATCTGTCCGTCTCTGCTGGTGCAAACCAACAGGCTTGATTTTATTATGACAAATTAAAACATGAAACGATGACATTAAGAAAATTGATTAATTCCCTTTTGTTTAAGACTTAGGGGATGATTTGAATTCAGCTTTTGACCTTTAGTATCTTTAAAGTTATAAAAAGACATTTTGCAGTTTGATATCAGACTTTGTTCTGGAGCTGCTGAGTAAATTAAATCTCTGGTTTGAACAACACAAGCAACTCGATGCCATCCTCTGAACTAACAGTTTCCACTTCTGACTTGTACTGATCAGATTATTGATCAATCAAAACAAAATACCGCAGCTTAACTAAACGAACTGATCCACATTCCTCCATCAGACACTGACATATTAAACTCAAACATTCAGTCATGTCTGTACAAACACAGAAACTTCACCTGATGATGGTGACGAACTGAGTCATGGTGAGTTCATGCGGCACCAGGAACTTGGTTTTATCCAGCGGGGGCAGATACTTCTCCCTCTCATAGCGCTCAATGATCACCTGAGGGCAGCCGGTCCGCAGGTGAGGGCCCAGGCAGAAACACAGACACCACCTCTGTTGACTGATTATTGTGAGATGTGCGCTAACTTACCGGGATTTTGTTGGGGAACTTGGACCTGATCCCCGCCACCTCTTGTTTCCTTGTCGCTGCGGAGAAAACAGAGAAAACTCCGTCAGTTTCTAGAAGACGAGGCTGGATTTTTGTCTCTCCCGGTGCCTGAGACTTTTACCGAAGCTCTTCCTCTGTTTGAAGGGTTTGTTCTGCAGCGGGGTTTTGTCAAACGGAGGCATGTTGTGTGTGTGATGCAGAGAGGGAGCCGGGTCAGCATGTGCTCCGAGCCGAGCCGCAGTTAAATAGCGGCTGTGGCGCATCAGCTGATTGGCACATGGCCGCAGTCACGGCCCGAGTCATCCGCGCTTTAATCAGGTCGGAGCTCAGACTGAGGGGCCGGGCCCGGGGGACACTGAGGGGCCGGGCCCGGGGGACACTGAGGGGCCGGCCTCAGCGGGTGTGGGGCCCTGAGCAGAGAACCGCCACCCTCAGGTTGAGTCCAGACTGAATAAACATGAAGAGCCAAAGACTGCAGTTCCTCTAGTGACCAGCTGAGGCTGTAAATAAAGATGGAGGTGGCCGCTGTGCCTGACTCCGCCCCTAAATAATCCACAGGTCCACGTGACAAACCAGGATGGTTTGTCTATTTTAGAGGAAGTTATTGTTCTTCCTTTGTGTTTTATAAAAAACTGCCACCAGCTGATCAGTAGTTAAACTCCGCTCAGGCGCCTGAACCTGCACCTGATTCACACAGTGTTGAAGGTGAGACACTTATTGTCTCCCATTGGATAATTCCCCCGCCATTCATCTGACCAGCCAATGACGGGAGAAATGTTACCTTAGTGGGTGGGACTGAGTGAGGTTGATGTCACCTTACAGGTGTGTCAAGCTCTTCAATGTTATCTGTCCCAATACCGGTGATTACATGATTGTACCTTCAAAATAAAAGATTTCTCAACTTGTCAAAGTCTTCCATGAAGAAGATTTTGTCGCTTGAGGCCTAATTGTTTGAAATGGACAGAAATTATTTGCCTTAATCAAATGAAACATTATTTTCTAATTATGTTGATAATCAATTATCAATGAGTTTACTTAATCAGTAAGAATGAAAGAAAAGATTATAAAGTGGACAGTTTGTTGCTTCTCTCTGCTTCTCATCAACAGGAGTAAAAACCTTTAGTTTATTTTCCATCATGACAACTGACTGAACTCAGTCTGCTGAAGAAGACTGTGAGATGCTCCTGAAAAACATAGTAAGTTGACCTTGAGTCAAGTTTTTGGTTTCTTCAACAGTTAGTGATTCATTTTGTAAAATATTAATACACTTTTTTTTATTCTTATTGTTGTTAATATTAATATATGTGATAAATAAACTGAAAAAAAAGGTACAGACCTACTTAATAGATAGTCATTGTTGTTTGTAAAGCTGTGTGTAACTGTGATTGTACTCTGCATAAATGTGATCACGTGAATTACAATAACTTAGTTGAGATTTACTCCAAATAAATCCTTTATTTCTGCTTTGGTACACGTGTGCTCTGGTTGAGTGCCTGCTGTATTTTGAAGTCCGGACCGGAAGCCCGGTGCGCTGGTTCCGTCAGCCTCTGACGGCTGCCTCAGACGCAGCGGTCTGCCCGGCGGAGAGGGCTGCGGATGGACTACACTTCCCTCCCGAGGATATTTTACCGAGCACCGGACCGAGCCAGAACCACGTCGCCCCGGCCCGGCCATGGACGAGCAGGCGGGCCCCGGTGTCTTCCTCAGCAGCCCGGGTCTGCCCGGCGCCGGGAGTCTTAAAGCTCCGCAGCCTGGCGGCGGCGCAGAGGCGGCCAGGGCTCAGTACAGCATCCCGGGGATTTTGCACTTTCTCCAGCATGAGTGGGCCCGGTTCGAGGTGGAGAGGGCGCAGTGGGAGGTGGAGCGGGCCGAGCTGCAGGTAAGCAGCCTCTGTGGCGAGGTGACTGAGCACGGAGACGCTGATCCGAGTCGCATTAAAGAATCATCGTCGCTTATCGGCGAACACACCGATGATAAAGTGACCGACGTGACTTCGTCCGAGCGGGGAACATCCGCGATGCAACCCGGCGTCAGAGTGCGCGGCACCCCGCCACGGTTCCCGGACACCTCCGCTCCGCGGGAGGCTCCGCGCTGTTCGCTGCCGCCCTGCGGGTCGCGGGACTGCGGCCGAGCTGAAGAGCAGGTCCGGTGGGCCCGGGAAGGTGTTGACTCCCGCTTCCTGACGCCGGGATCGCTGCTGTTCCGGCGGTTGTTTGGTCTAATGCTGTCCTCGCCTTGCTCCTGAGGAGCGTGAGCTTGGATGTTAGCTTCTGTGTCCGTAACCGACCGGGCCAACCTGTCCCACCCGGGCCAGCCTGTCCCACCCGGGCCAACCTGTCCCACCCGGGCCAGCCTGTCCCACCCGGGCCAACCTGTCCCGACCCGGGCTAACCTGTCCCCGACGAGGCCAACCTGTCCCGACCCGGGCCAGCCTGTCCCGACCCCTGCTAACCTGTCCCGACCCGGGCCAACCTGTCCCACCCGGGCCAGCCTGTCCCGACCCGTGCTAACCTGTCCCGACCCGGGCCAACCTGTCCCACCCGGGCCAGCCTGTCCCACCCGGGCCAGCCTGTCCCGACCCGGGCCAACCTGTCCCGACCCGGGCCAACCTGTCCCCACCCGGGCCAACCTGTCCCACCCGGGCCAGCCTGTCCCACCCAGGCCAACCTGTCCCGACCCGGGCCAGCCTGTCCCGACCCGTGCTAACCTGTCCTGACCCGGGCCAACCTGTCCCGACCCGTGCTAACCTGTCCCCGACAGGGCCAGCCTGTCCCGACCGGGCCAACCTGTCCCGACCCGTGCTAACCTGTCCCCGACGGGGCCAACCTGTCCCGACCCGGGCCAGTCCTGTCCCGACCCGGGCCAACCTGTCCCACCCGGGCCAACCTGTCCCGACCCGTGCTAACCTGTCCCCGACGAGGCCAACCTGTCCCGACCCGGGCCAGCCTGTCCCGACCCGTGCTAACCTGTCCCGACCCGGGCCAACCTGTTCCACCCGGGCCAGCCTGTCCCGACCCGTGCTAACCTGTCCCGACCCGGGCCAACCTGTCCCACCCGGGCCAGCCTGTCCCGACCCGGGCCAACCTGTCCCACCCGGGCCAACCTGTCCCCACCCGGGCCAACCTGTCCCCACCCGGGCCAACCTGTCCTGACCCGGGCCAGCCTGTCCCACCCGGGCCAGCCTGTCCCACCCGGGCCAACCTGTCCCGACCCGGGCCAACCTGTCCCCACCCGGGCCAACCTGTCCCAACCCGGGCCAGCCTGTCCCACCCGGGCCAACCTGTCCCACCCGGGCCAGCCTGTCCCACCCCGGGCCAACCTGTCCCGACCCGGGCCAGCCTGTCCCGACCCGGGCCAACCTGTCCCACCCGGGCCAGCCTGTCCCACCCGGGCCAACCTGTCCCGACCCGTGCTAACCTGTCCCCGACGAGGCCAACCTGTCCCGACCCGGGCCAGCCTGTCCCGACCCGTGCTAACCTGTCCCGACCCGTGCTAACCTGTCCCACCCGGGCCAGCCTGTCCCGACCCGTGCTAACCTGTCCCGACCCGGGCCAACCTGTCCCACCCGGGCCAGCCTGTCCCGACCCGGGCCAACCTGTCCCACCCGGGCCAACCTGTCCCCACCCGGGCCAACCTGTCCTGACCCGGGCCAGCCTGTCCCACCCGGGCCAGCCTGTCCCACCCGGGCCAACCTGTCCCCACCCGGGCCAACCTGTCCCCACCCGGGCCAACCTGTCCCACCCGGGCCAACCTGTCCCGACCCGGGCCAGCCTGTCCCGACCCGTGCTAACCTGTCCTGACCCGGGCCAACCTGTCCCGACCCGTGCTAACCTGTCCCCGACAGGGCCAGCCTGTCCCGACCGGGCCAACCTGTCCCGACCCGTGCTAACCTGTCCCCGACGGGGCCAACCTGTCCCGACCCGGGCCAGTCCTGTCCCGACCCGGGCCAACCTGTCCCGACCCGGCCAACCTGTCCCGACCCGGGCCAACCTGTCCCGACCCGGCCAACATGTCCTGACCCGTGCTAACCTGTCCCGACCGGGCCAACCTGTCCCGACCCGGCCAACCTGTCCCCACCCGGGCCAACCTGTCCCACCCGGGCCAACCTGTCCCGACCCGTGCTAGCCTGTCCCCGACGAGGCCAACCTGTCCCGACCCGGGCCAGCCTGTCCCGACCCGTGCTAACCTGTCCCGACCCGGGCCAACCTGTCCCACCCGGGCCAGCCTGTCCCGACCCGGGCCAGCCTGTCCCACCCGGGCCAACCTGTCCCCACCCGGGCCAACCTGTCCCGACCCGGGCCAGCCTGTCCCACCCGGGCCAGCCTGTCCCACCCGGGCCAACCTGTCCCGACCCGGGCCAACCTGTCCCCACCCGGGCCAACCTGTCCCGACCCGGGCCAGCCTGTCCCACCCGGGCCAGCCTGTCCCACCCGGGCCAACCTGTCCCGACCCGGGCCAGCCTGTCCCGACCCGTGCTAACCTGTCCTGACCCGGGCCAACTTGTCCCGACCCGTGCTAACCTGTCCCCGACAGGGCCAGCCTGTCCCGACGGGGCCAACCTGTCCCGACCCGTGCTAACCTGTCCCCGACGGGGCCAACCTGTCCCGACCCGGGCCAGTCCTGTCCCGACCCGGGCCAACCTGTCCCGACCCGGCCAACCTGTCCCACCCGGGCCAGCCTGTCCCACCCGGGCCAACCTGTCCTGACCCGTGCTAACCTGTCCCGACCGGGCCAGCCTGTCCCAACCCGCGCCGCAGCTCAGCCCGTTTGCCGCTAACACATTCATTGGCTCAGATTTTGCTGGTTCTGTTTGGGTGTTTCCCCCTTGAACCACAAACAGACCCGCCGGACCCCGGCGGCCCAGACACGGACATGAGGGCTCGGCTCGTCCTGCTGGACCTGGTCCAGTACCGGACGCAGAGACGTTGCATTTCCATGTAGCTCGTTATCCGGTTGAGTCAGGAAACGCTGGCTGATGAACCGGCTCTAAGTTTAAATCTGGAGCCGAGCTCAGGCGGGCTGCTGCCGGTACCGGGGCTGCCCCTGCAGACCGGACCGGAGTCTCTGTGGTCTGGCTCAGGCCTCCCGGGCAGAGACTCAGCTGGTTGTGCAGCACCTGGCTGGAAGGTGTCTGTCCTCATAAACAGTGACCTGCAGAGACAATGAAGCCGACCAGTCTCCGACCTGAACCAGCACTAACCCTCTGATACGACCCGGAGCAGCGTCTCCTGAAACAGTGCCCCTACAGCCGCAGGGCACCGGACCTCGGTTGTCATGGTTACAGTAATAAACAGGCAGACTGTATGGAGAGCAGTGGGGCTACTACCTTTGTCACCATGGTTACTATAGTAACAGTCATGTCTTGGTTAGGTTCAGGAAAAGATGGTGGTTTGGATTAAAATAAGTTCCTCCTCAACATCAGACGATCTTTGTTGTCATGGTTACAATAATAACAATAGAAACAACATAAGCTGCTCCTGTCACATGGGAATCGAACACCGCTCTCCTGGGTCATATCCATCCATCCACCCCAACCTCCTCCTGACGTGGACTTTGTCGCTCTATAAACTACGTCACCGCACTTTTCCCTTTGCTCCTGTCATCATTACTGCGACCACTAGATGTCGCCTAGCAACAGAACCTAACGATGGGTCATAGCAACCTGCTGACAGACGACCTCTGACCTCGTTTGTTACAGGGGGACAGTCTTGAACAGTCATTTCAGAATAAAATGATTTCAGGAGTATTAACAGATCTTTGGTAGCGTCTGACTGAAATGTGTCAGTAACACAGAGAAACAAGAGCTGGCACCAAATGTCTGATCGCGGACAGTTTCCCGGAGGAGCTCCTCACACGTCCTGACCCTCAGCGTGTCTGAGTCTGGTCTTCGATCCCACCAGGAGACGCTAACCCCCGCGTGTCTGACCGGAGACCAAACATCAAGAGACCAAGTTCTCACAACGTGGCTGCTGCTTCCACTCAGAAAAACAAAGCGTCCAATCAGAACGTGAGAGGCGTCAGGGTGGTGACTGCTTTGTTGTGACATCACAAAGTTGCAGAAGTCCTGACGGCTGGTTTTAAGGCTCAGTTTCTGAATACAGGCTGTGTGCATTTCTCTGTGGACTGAGGCTTTGATACTTTCACTGTATTAATATAGAACCTAGAGCTGCTGTAGACGGGACCTTTAAGTGTCTCTGATTACACTCACACACTCCGACCTTCCTCAGAGATGATGATGTGCAGACTGACACAGATTTTACTGGATCCAGTAAATGTGACATCCAGTGTCTGTGGCACAGTGTGTGTGTGTGTGTATGTGTGTGTGTGTGTGTGTGTGTGTGACTGTTATATTACATAAGGAGGAGTCATCAGCTGACCCGATGACAGAACATCCATAGAGGGAATCACTTCCTGTGAGGCTGAGTTCATGATGTGTGGCTCTATGTGGTATTTGTGCACCATTGACCTCAAGCACAGCCTCACAGGGCAGCGGCCGCCGTGTCCCGGCTGGTTGGCGGCTTTTAGTGGTGAAGGAGACGAGAGTTTCGTTCCACAGAGCAGAGACTCTACAGCACCATTTCATTTGTAATTTTCCTTCCCATTGAGCCGAGAGCCGATCAGAGTGGGACGGAGCCGGCTCCGATGCAGACAGACGGTCTTTAGTGTCTGAGGCTGAGAGTGTCACTTCCTCTGAGGTAATCCTCAGCAGGGAAGAGGAAGAGGAAACGGAGGAAGCAGGCGCACAAGATGGGAGAGATTACTCTGCATTTACTATCCAAAAACAAAGAGAAAGTCGTCAGTGTGACGGAGGAGGATTTACCCTCTGATCCAGTCTGCACAGGACCAGACCAGCTGATGCCTCACACTTCCTGATCCACTTCCTGACAGTTTTTTTTTTAGTTGACATCACAGATGTGCAGGGACAAAATTATCATAAAAAAGTCAGATAATGGGAAACAAATAGAAAAAGACACAAAAAACACACGAGGTACAAGTTATTTATGATCCAGTTTATCCAGGTTTGGTGAGTTTTCCACGTTTCTTCATCTGTGATTTCAGGGCTGCAGAGAATAGTCATTTTATTTAGAGCTGCACAATTAATCACAATATTACCAAAATTACAATGTGGCCAAGTGGAATATCCAAATGACAGGAGCTACTTTTTTTGATAAAGGTAAAATGTCTCAGACCAGACCCTGAAGGAAGTGTGGTGGTGTTACAGAGACAGACATTTTTAGATTTTTTTTCACTGAAAATTAAATGAAAAATTATTATTTCAGCTGAAATCATGACTCATATCACTATCACAATATCTGCCAAAATAATAGCAATATGATTTTTTTTTTTTGCATTAATTTGAATTATTGATTAGTTTGCAGATTATTTGTTTGTAAGGAAATCCTCATATTGTCAAATGTCTTGTGTCCAAACAACACGTTGATAAGACAAGAAGACCAGCAGTGAAGATGCACAGGTTGTCATGGAGACGCCATTCACAACATCACTGCAGTATATCTATAATAACCTTTACTCAGGCTGTTAATGTATAAGTCCCACACGTCCATCATGTCACCTAAAGTTTTTAACCCTTTGTTCGTCACCTTTGTCGCACAAATGACTCACAAACTAACAACTTGGTTTTTCTCTCAGGCTGCGTCACTGATACGTTGTAGTTTAACACTAAAAAGAAGACGAGCTTCTGAAAACAGGAAACTGAAGGCTGGAACTGCTGATGCTGATTTCAGCCATGTCGCCCCTCCCTACATATCCATATATCTATTTTTTCTTGTTCTAACAAATCACCAATTGATCCTCTTCAAAAATCAATTCAGCTTGATAACCACCTCCCCCTGAACACAGGGGAACTCTGGGAAAATTCTCCAAGTGACCACCTTTCATGGGCATTACCGTTGGTCAATTACACCTCAAAATAAAAATGAGTGTTTGGCCCCAGGGGGCTGCGGCTGGGATGTGACATTGAGATGAAGTCATGTGTGAGCTTTGTGAGGGTTACGCTCTCATCGCTGCAGCTCAGGAGGATGTTTGCCGCTCGGCTTCCTTCCTCTCCAGCCTCGGCTATAAATACACCACCGCGAGGACCGCGAGCGGCCGAGCACACACAGACCAACGTGAGGAGAGACGGAGAAATCGTTGTCCTGGGATCAGCTGCTGGAGTTCAATAGAAAATTCAATACAATAGTCAGGAAAGGTTGAAATGAAAGAGACTGGAATTACAAACTGAATATTACACCAACATCTTGTGCTCCTGCCTCACATTGGAAACGTCTCACCTGAATGTGTTTCTCCAACAGTTTTTCTAAAACCTTGTTTGTTACGTTTCCACTCCGTTGGTCATTTTGAACCATTGTAGAACAAACACAGCTCGGACAACATGGACCGGTCTTATTAACGACACGTTTTTTAGCAACAAGAGCTTTGAAAAAAAACAGAGGAGCAGTGTCAGTGAGTGTGTCACTGTTGGTTTGTGAAGGTGCAGCTACACACAGGTGAAGTAGTTTAATGAGCATCTGAACGAAAGCTGTGGCTCTGTACCTGAACACAACACGAGTAATTAGCACAGCAGGAACTGTGTGTGTGTGTGTGTGTGTGTGTGTGTGTGTGTGTTTCAGTTTCACACAGAGCAGTTTACAAACTTTAAATACTGGAAGAAAACCCTGGACTTTGGTTTGTCCAGTGTTTTCATAAAGTTATTGTCTCAGTTCAGCTGCTGCTTGAGGTGTATATAGTGTTTGTCAGAGCATCTTCTAGTGTAACAGTGAGAACACAAAGTGTTGGACAGTAACACGACAGAGAGTCGTTCCAGTTCACTCATCCTGCACCAATGAAAAAAGGTCTGTCAGTGCTGGACGGTGAGAGATGCAGTGAAAACTGTAAAAGATGGTTGTTGCACTTTTACATCAAATGTAGTGGGTGTGAAAAACATTTCATTTTTCTTTGCACATGAGCAGACCCCATACGGCTGCTCACAGAGTGAAGGGTGTGATGTGTGGAGTCTGTGCCGACCTTCATCATCACCATCACCACTGGAGCGAGGACTAATTCTCCTGCTTTTATCTTTCCACTGCCTTGTTTTCAGTCTATTTCCTTCACTAATTAAATGATGTTTCCCCACACAGACAGACAAACGTGTTCTACTGCTGTGTGTCTTTGTGTTTGTAACATTGTGCGCAGAGGATTTATGTGTATCTCTGTGTGTGTGTGTGTGTGTGTGTGTGTGTGTGTGTGTGTGTGTGTGTGTGCGCGCACAGTCTGACACATTGTTCACATTCCTCCATACCTTGTTTCTGCAGCTCTGCAGCTCTGCACAGGCGTCCTGCAGGACACACACACACAGTGGGTGTTAAACCTGATTTAAACGCACTGAAGAAGATTTTCACCCTGAGCTTCAGATGTGTTTATTTCTTGGTCTGTTTTTGTTTTTGTGCAGCCTCTTTGGAGATTTCAGTCAGTATGAGGTGACAGATCCAAACTCTGTAACGTAATGAAATCCAGAGACATGATCCAGGAGGAAGCTGCTACAACCTCCCACTTCCTCCACTTCCATAAAACCTAGAGGACTGGGTAGACCGATTGCATAGACGCCACGATTATTATGCTCAGGTCCAAGTATTCAATATTATCACATATCACAATATTTACTGCCACGTCCGATATTTTTCATAATATAAAAAAATTATTATTATTTTCTTGTTGCATTTTTACAGTTTTGCACAGTGCGACCTCACCCTGGCTTGTGAAAAATAAAACTTTAAACTGCTGTTTAGTGCAGCATCACTTATACCTGAAACATAAAATACAATAATATTATTATATTATTTAAAAAAATCTCCCCACCCCTGTGAAATATAACAAATGAAAACAACATCACGATAATATGGTATATTGCAGTATTTGGGCCGGACTGTATTGAGATATTAAATTTTGAATGTTTCCCAAACCTAGAGATTAGATTAGTTAAATCTCTAACTGATCTGAAATTTCTGGGATCAGTCTTCATATACTTACTGTGCACGGTCACATGCACTGGATCGGCTCCTGTAACTTATTATTACCAGATGTTCTGACACCATCTGTTTGGCTGACTCGAGTCTCAGTGATTGGCTGAGTATCATCACATGACCAGGGCTGTAAACTAGAAAAGCTGCGCCTGAACCCAGACCTGGAACCTATACATCACTGATGTATAGGTTCCAGGTCTGGGTCCAGATAGGACAACATCTGGGTCTGGACGCAGACTGAGGTCCACCACAGCCAATGGCTAACGTTCCGCTATTATAGAATTATTATTATTATTATTATTATTATAGAATTCAGTTCTTCTTCAGCACTTTATAAGAGTAACTGCCAGAGGCTGCACAGCACAACTTCCTGTGTAGGCTACTGTTTCAGAGCAGCGAAGAAGAGTTGATTTCTAGGAAAACTGGTTTTATCAGTGAAACTATGAAGTTTTCAGTGGAATCAGATCGCTGTGTACTCGCTGATCCGTCAGAGGCATTTCTGATACCACTGTCAGAACCAGAACCTCTCTCATGATTACAAGTGGAAAGGCTGACGGGGGCCGGTCGGCTCAGTGAGCTGCTGCCTGGTTAACGTGCACGTCGGTGTCTGTGCTCAGTCAGATTATTGTTCGGTTCATTAATGTTCATCTTCAAAAGTCACAAACCTGTGACAGAGCAGCAGCACTCAGTGTTTCAGACCTAAATAATGCAGCTGAGTGAGGTTACATGAGAAGGAGAGAGCTCAGAGCGTCTTATATAACCTGAACTTGACGATCCTCAGCCTTCAGCCTGAAGAGCTGCGACAGCACTTCCTGCTTCTCTGTGCACCACAACAACAACAACAACAACCACGACAACCAGGACAACAACCACAACAACCAAGTCAAATACCATGACAACCACAACAACAACAACGAGGAGGCCCAACCCGGGTTCCTGTTGCTCTCTCCTTCTGTCTTAACTCTCCTCCCTTCCTCATTGCATGTCTGTCTCTGTCTGCCTGTCTGTCTGTCTGATTGCCTGTCTGTCTGTCTTTCTGACTGCCTGTCTGTCTGTCTGTCTGCCTTTCTGTCTGTGTGTCTGCCTGTCTGTCTGTCTGTCTGTGTGTGAAGCTGCCATATAAGGAATGGCATGCACACCTGCTTGTTTTCCAGTCGGGATCCGCTGCGAGGCGAGTGCCGCCCTGAGCCACACCTCACTGCTGTAACCAGGCTTTGTTTAACCAGGCTTGAAGCCAACAGTTCCCTGACATGAACACACTCTCTGTGCACAGCCAGCTCTGCAGTTACACCACCTCCAGACTGATGCTGGATTTCCCGGCTGATATATGAAAGTAAAAAATGATACCAGGCTCAATCGGGTCGTGTGGCAGAAGGTCAAATGTCACCACTCACCTGATGTCTACTGGGTGTTCCTGGATGAGATAAGAGAGGTGTCTTCAGTCTTCAGTCTTGCTGTTGCAGGATTGAAGCTTGTTCTGCTGTTATCTTTGTCTGGTAGGGATCTTTTCCTGCGAGTGTTTTCCAGCAGGGTCGTCTGGAAGGTTGTGGATCTGGCCTGACCCTCAGTGTTAGGCGCATCTTTCAGGGCATTGTGGACTCTGCAAACCACCAGGACACTGACGATTGATTCGGTCAGACTGATGACCTGATTCCCAGATGAGCTGCAGAACAGACTCAGCTGAACCACAGAGGAGATGCAGGCAGCGGAGGTCCTCCTCTGGTTTTTAGTGTCGTGGCCTGAGGGTTAGGGTGAGAGAACAGACCAGAGTAGAGCTGCTCCTCACTATTATTTAATTAAATTATTTATTCTTTATTTTATCTGCTGCTTACTTTCTTGTTCATTGAGTCTAGAAAATGTCCAAACGCAGAGATACTCAGTTTAATATGATCTCAGAAAGTAAGAAATGTCCATATTTCAACAGCTGAAAATAGCTTTTCAGACATTCTTGCAGAGCTTGTTTTAATTCCACCTGATGAACCTCACTTTACTCTCATATACTCTCATTACAAGACACATCAAATCAGCACTTTTGTGAGGCTGGAACCAGTGAATTAGTTTAGATTTGTTTCCTTGAAAAACAACTACAACAGTATTTGCTGATTAAATGTGTCAGTCGACCCTGATCAGTACTGCTCATCCATACTGATAATTAATAAAACTCTCCATACATCTAAAAGAGGGACATGTTCTGAAAGGAATGAATGGAAAATTAATAAATGTCTCAACTTTCTTTTTGTTTTTCTGAAAGCTCCATCCAGGCTAAAGGTAGATGTCCATGTGTTTGTGATTATAAAGCAGGTCTAGGTTCTATATTAATACTGTGAAAGTATCAAAGCCTCAGTCCACAGAGAAATGCACACAGCCTGTATTCAGAAACTGAGCCTTAAAACCAGCCGTCAGGACTTCTGGAACTTTATGATGTCACAACAAAGCAGTCACCACCCTCAGCCACGCCCCAAGCCCCACCCACCTGGAAGTGTTGATAGTTTTAACACACACACACACACACACATCTGGCACAGTACACAATACACCCACACACAGTGATACACAAACACTCAGAAGTGAGTGTGAGGGCAGGAGACAGGATTGGCAGGTTCCAACTCTGGATTCCTGCTCACACACACACACACACACACACACACACACTTGCACACAGCAAGTGGAGTTCATAAGTGTGAAGTGTAGGTGGTATCAGGCGTGAATGCAGAAACACAAACACACAGTGAATTCCTCTGGTCTGATACATGCAGAGCGTGTGTGTGTGTGTGTGTGTGTGTGTGTGTGTGTGTGTGTGAACAGGAGTCCCAGCCTGCCTCAGACTCTCTGGGTGATGTGCGTACACTAAGAGCTGAAATTAGATCCACTTAATGAGGATGCTTATCAGAGGAGATAATGATGGTAATGATATTGGATAATAACAGTGATTCCACACAGCAGCAGGTTCCTGCTGAAAGCCTCAAAGTCAACGAGAACAGTCCAGATCCCCTGAGTGAACTCACAGCTGCTGAGTTTGAATTAGTTCAAACTGTTTTGAACTGTTGGTTGAAGATATGTGAAGAAGTCTCCCTGCACTTCTGTCGACTAAACTGTTATTAAATCAACAATGAAAAGCTGTAGCGCACCTTCAATCAGCTGCTGTTGATTGAAAGCTAAATTTGAACTTCACATATTCAAATGGTGCAGATGAGGAGAGGCTGTCTGAATCCGACCAAACAGACCCTTAGTCAACAAACACGCTCATCTTGTTAACAGGACATTGTGAGGCGCTGGTCGACACTCAACATGGGATGAAGCAGAAACTGTCTTAAACTTAATCGACGCTCACTTTCATTCCTCTTGCTCCGTGTGTGTGAAGTCCAGCCGTTATCAGACCTCCAGTTCACTCCAGTTTCACCTGTTGTGAATTGATGTTGTCATTTTACCTACACCACATGAAAATATTCCCCCACTCTGCCTGACATTTTCATTTGAAAAACAACTGAATTTTCTAGGTCTTCAGCTAAAAATCCATCCAAAGTTTTCATCCATAGTCAGCATCTTTAAATATTCATACTCCTTCCTCCTCATGTGTTCACAGCAAATCGATATCAGTTACAACAAGATGAGAGGTGGAAACACAAATGGTCCCTGGGGAGAGATTTGGTTAATATCATACAATAATAGTCTTTATTCCTCTCCTGAAGCTCCTTTAACCGCAGCCTCAGCCCCAGACATGAGCAGACCTCAGAGCGAGATGCTCATAAGTCGCGAAATCTCACTGTGGCTCATCGCTGGATCTCCATTGTGGCAAATACAGACAATTTCCTCCAGTCTCAGAGGAGGTCGAGGCTTCAGTCCAAGACCAATAGTCTTACTGAACCTATCAGGAGGCAGGGTTAGGGTTAGAGTTGAGGCTGAAGTTATTCAGGGCAGTTGAAGTCAAGTCTCAGGTCTGTCAGAGCAAGTCCAAGTAAAAAATTAGTCATGACATGTCAAAGTCAAATGATATTCAAGATTTAAATAAAATATATTTATGATAAATCCAAGTCAAGTCCCAAGTTATTTGTGACAAGTCTTAGTCAGTTCAAAAGACAAAGTCCTAAATTATTCTGATAGAGTCAAAGAGTCACAAGTAACTTTAGACAGTCAAGTCTGAAGTTAAGATGAGACCAAGTTAAGTTCAAAAGTTAGTCAGCAAAGTGTCAAATAATGTGAGACAAGTCTAAGACAGGTCTCAAGTCTTAGAGGACAAGTACTCATCAAGTCTTCAGTTGTTTGAGACGAGTCCAAGTCCGTCTTAATCCAGCCATAAATCTAAGTCAGTTTGGGGGTTATGTCAGATCAGAAGGTATTTGAAGAAAAGAACACGTCAATTCTCTAGATGTTCAAGAAAAGTAAAAGTCAAATCTTGAGATATTTGAGACAGGTTCTAGTCTGTAGTCTGTCAGAGAAAGTCAAATCTTAACATCTTTGAGTCCAACTTCAAGTCCCCATTTACTTGAATGAAGCTTGAGTCCAAGTCTGAAGTTCACAGCTCTGTTTTCTGGTCATCTAAAAAAACTGAAGACCTGTTCCTGATCGTATCACTGACTGAGTCTTTAGATGATGCCCTGCAAAGTATCTGCTCAGCTTTCCATCTCTGTGTTGATGTGATCTGATTTGGATTGAGTTGAAGCTGGGAGATATTTCAGTGGCTGCTAATAGCCATGGCCATGTTCTGGTAAACCTCTTGGCAAAGTTGTTTTCTTTTTTGCCCCATAACAGATGATGGTGTAGGTTAGTCAGCCAGTTGTTCCATCCAAAGACATCTCAACAGGTACTTGCCAGATTCCCATGAGTTTTGTTGAGGATGTTGATGGTCTACAAACAAGGATTCTAGGCTCATGCAAAGTCTGAAATCCTAAAGTGGGGTCATGAGCCAGAACACAATTACAAAACCCTGATTTAGTAAGAATCCCTGTTATAAAAGGACTCCTCCAGCAGGAGACTTTCTGCTGTAGTTTGAGCCCAGTCAGATGGATGGTCTTTGTTCTGCTCAGTCCTCCTTATCTCTGCTCTTCAAGGCTTTATGTTATTCTAATTAAAGTGCTGTCTGCTTCGGAGGAGCACGCATGTCATCGACACTCCCCGAGGGGAAGAAGGAAGTGGGCAAGGGCCTTCGTCACGTCGCTATTGCTCTTCAGCTGAAAGCCTCCCCTTCCCCCTTCGCTTGCTGTCTTTCTCTTGATCTCTCCTCCTCCGGGCATCATATCAGAAGACTTCTACCATCATCCTCTGTCTCATTTGTGCCTCCTGTCCTCCCATCTGTCTCTTCACCTCTATTGTAAAACCAGAGCTGTGGAGTGTGGCATCATAGTAATGCCAGCGGTGTGGGTAGCTCTGATGTGCCAAGACTGCTTAAGACAAAATAGAAATGAAGAAAAGGGAAGATTGTGGAGAATGTGAGCTTGTTACTGGAACGAGCCGAGGGTGGGTTGTATTAAAGAAGATTCCTACGGCGACCAAGATGTTTTGCATCTCTGTGGTTCAGCCAGTAACTGTGAGGAAATGAAGAACCAGAGAAAGAAAGCACTTTCAAGACGACACCATTAGCTTTAGGAAACTAATGGGTATTTGCCACTATTTTTTTGACATTTTATAGACAAAGTGATTAATCGAAAATGGGCAGATTCATTGATCCATCCATCCATTTTCTTTCACTTATCCGAGGTTGGGTTGTGGTGGCAGTGGGTGAAATCGTCAAGATGTCCTTCTCCCCCACAACATTTTCTAGCTCTTCCTGGGTGATCCTGAAGTGTTCCCAGGCCAGATGAGATATATAATCTCCCCAGTGTGTTCTGGGTCTACCCAAGGCCTCTTACCAGTTTCACCCATGAGTCATCCTAACCAGACGCCCGAACCAACTAAACTGGTTCCTTTCAACGTGAAGGAGCAGCAGCTCTACTCCGAGCTGCCTCCGGATGTCAGAGCTCCCCACCCTATCTGCAAGGCTTAGCCCAGACAACCTTGTATCCATGATCTCATGCTTTCGGTCACGTGACCATCAGTGAAGGTCAGAACGAAGATTGACCAATAAATCGAGAGCTTTGCCCGTTGACGAGCTCTAGATTCATTGATAATGAAGGTTCATCAGTTATCCACCTATTGGAACTATATGCGGTGAAGTTGCAGTTTTTTTGATTTTATTTTCCCAAACATATTTTTATTGATCAATTTGGTTCATAAACAAATCAGTGGCTCTGTTGTTGCTCAATTTGATGATTATAAAGTCAAATGATGCATTGAACAGGTGTCTGCTTGACATTCAGTCAGTAAAGAGGGAAAAAAAAACACGGCCACAAGGAGTTTAGATAATTGACCGCTTCAATCTCAGTCTGTTCAAAGCTCCCTGAGCTGAATATTCTGTGCACATGATCAATAGGATGATTTATACCTGACTTATCAGTCATACTGTCCCTGAATCAGGATTCTCAGTCGGCTCAGGGTCAGAATGTCTTGTCTTCAGTGCACTTTACCAAACATATTCTCGATGCCCCTGCCTCACACTTCAGAGCAGCTACACCACAGTAAACATATATATCAACCTACACAAGGCTCATATTTGACCTATTAGACTCATTTATTTATTTAAATAGCTGTGTCAGAGCATCCGGTCTACGAAGGTGTAGCCCTTGATACGTCACATGTCCACAGTCAGAGAAAGGCAAAGTGAGTCCTGGTCAGCTGTAAAATCCTAGTTCACCACGGAGCTCCTCCCCTGTCAGGCTGCCGACAGGTGAACACTGAAGATGTTTTACAGACTCGATGGACATTCAGCTGAGAGTGTCCAGCAGACACACTCCACCCTCCCTCTGTAAAGGTCACTGTTCTGGCATTACTCAGGGTCTTATCAACTGACCAGGCCTCCTCTACAGTGATCACATCACACTCACTCATATCAGACGAGTGAAGGGTGAGTGAGTTGTCAGCACAAATCAGGGTCATCAACCACTGATGAAGCATCAGTCTCTTCGACACTTGGAGACTGCTTCCCCGTCTCAGGTTGCTACGGTGACCTGTGGTGTGATGTATGTTGTATACACAGCAAACTAACACGATGGTTTACAGCCCGACCTTTTCCCGTTTGAAGGGGATTGAAAGGTTGTATGATCGTTGTCGGATGGAAGAATAATGGTGATGACTGTTTCTGATCTCAGTGGCTCTGATGCCCCGTCAGCAGCTCCTCAACCCTTATCACTGAAATGGTACCGTGGATGTGACGGCTCAAAAGATCCAGCTCCCTGAAGACTCCGACCCCCCCAACAACACCACCACTTCTCCGACTCCCCTCTCATTCAGCAGCTTATCCTCCCCTCCACGCTCTCCCTCTCTTCATCCTCCTCTCCGGCTCCTTGGAAGAATAATCCCCTCACTGCTCTAGATTTAAGCAGCGGGAAATCCCCCTCCCACAGGACTCTTCTTTGTGTCCCAAAATATTGCAGTCATTTGCCGCAACGTTAATGCAATTTCAGAGAGAGGGTCATGCATAGTCATCAGGCATAATGTGTGTTTTTGTGGTGGGGCTTTGTGGGTAAAGAGGGTGGTTAAATGTGGCTCAGATGACTGCGTCATGAGGTGGGAGCAGACAGAGCTGTTTGACCTTTATACTCCACAGAAACAACAGTTGTAAAGAAAGATTCAAAATCCCCACACCAGTGTTTTAACTGTCTCCAAATCATACAGCCGGCCTTCAGACTGGTTCTGGTTCCAGTTCATTTCTGTAAGTCAACTTTCAGAGACTTGAGTTGACATTCAGAGTGAACTTCACGCGCTGTGGTTGTTGTGCGGTTGTGCAGTGATAAAAAGTTCCTGTTTGCTTGTTGTTTGTGTCTCTGATGATGCCATTGATCCATCGGACCAGAGTTTGATCCTTTTAAAGATACATGTGTCTTATCAGCCATGAATTAATGATGTGGCTGTAAAACATATGGTGTCTGTTTCCCTTTGGCAGTGACTCCTGTTGTTGGGCAAATTAAATTGTGAAATTCAAACTGAATTAAAACGATACCAGGGCATGGATTGGTGGTGGTCTGTTGCAACACACACTTAAAATATGATCCAGCTAGGCCCCGCTAGAAAGTTTGTTTCTGAAGCCATACGGATCTAAAACCTCGTCAGGATGGAGACCGTCCAATGAAACATAGCAGGGAGGACGCAGCCTCATGTAACCGAGAGACGGTGACCAGATCATCTTAGACCAGTTGTGAGAGTTGAGGTTGTTTTCTCAAGCTTGTGACTAACATGCTGAGCCGACCTGGAGACAGCAGTAACTTACCGAACCTCTCACCAGCCAAGCAGTCAGGGACTCACACTGTTCCACTGACACAGGTTTTGTCTCTGGTGATAAAACCACAGGTCACATGAGTTCCTGCTGATTTGTTCTTAGTGAGGAGCTGCTCAGCTGTGCGTCCTCCCACCTGTCCAACAGCACCAAGGTGTTCCTGGTTTCTTACAGATGATCTCAGAGGTGAAGGAACCGACTGCAGCAGCTCCTCAGTGGACGATGAGTGGATGCTGAGGTCCTGACAGAACTGAAATCAGTTTTAGTAACCTGTCATCCCACAGGTTCTCACAGTGACAGCTGATATTGTTTCCTGTATTGAGGGCATCTGAAAGCTGACACAATTTAATCTTCTGAGGCCTGTAATCCCTGGTATCTTAAGGAAGACAAAGTTAGACTGTGGGACGCAGCCTGTCTGTCAGCAGATGGCCGCTCAACACAAACATGATTATCAGGGTTTAATGTTCACTTTCTATAGATTAAACTCTGACACTGTTCAGATCCCTCAAATGTTTTATTGTGCTGAACAGCAGAGAGTCCACAACAGAGGCTGCTCTGTTTAAAGGCGCGTTTTCATCCAGTCTAAAGGTTTTTAAAGCTCCATCCAGTCTAAAGGTAGATGTCCATGTGTTTGTGATTATAAAGCAGGTCTAGGTTCTATATTAATACTGTGAAAGTATCAAAGCCTCAGTCCACAGAGTGGGTGGCAGCTGGAGGAGACCAAACACTGAGCTAAAAACACCACAACACATGAAACTCAATGAGATGATATGTCCGTAATGTGTTGTGGCCATACGTCGATGTTGTGAGGACAAAATACACTGACGTGATATAAGGATAAAAACCTGTTGACCAGCTGATGAGTCATGTTGAGCGATGAGTGGTTTGACTTCGTCCTTTTTACTGGATTAATGTTAAGCTGTGTTACATCATCAAGTACCTGAAACATGTTTCCACAGCAGCCGGCACAAAGGAGATTTATTTCACTTCTCTGATCACGAGTTGCCGTCTGTCTTCTGTTTCTCTCCCTCTGTGATCTGATGTGGAGCACTGACACTGAAAGAAAGAAAGAAAGAAAGAAAGAAAGGCTGATGGGAATTTTTAACAAGTGGGTTACCCAGTTTGTCCTGCATACAGACTGACGGCTCCTCTGATTGGTCGTCCTCCCTGACAGACAGCTTTGTTTCACCATCTCAAACTCCTCGGCCTGGATTTAAACCAGAGGGAAGTTTTATGTCTTTGAAACTAATTCTCCAACCTGTGTTTAGTCTCTTTGTTGGTCTCAGCTCTGTGTCTGTGTCTGTTTTTTTCTGGACTCAAAGAAATGATGTGGTCTGTGGCTCAGTGTTGAACGCAGCAGACGACCTGGGCAGTGTTCACCTCCGTCTGTCAGATCCCGGTGTGGGTGTAACTGCGATGGGGGACCAGGAGTCAGGCCCCCCATGGATACAGGTCTAAGATCATACTTTCCTGTGTTTAATTAACTCCCCATGTGTGTGTATGTGCGTGCATGCCCTCTGGTTAAAAGAGACAGTGGAGGCAGACAGGAAGTGGACTGATGAGGTGCAGAGGTTGTTTAACTCAGACGTGACGATGCTGTCTGCAGTGAGCAGTGTGTCCTGCTGAAATTCAGGACGACACTTTGTTCAGGATGAGAAGTTAGTGGAAGTTGACCGACCTCAGGACAGCCAGGCTGTTGTCCTGATGTCCCTGTGTCTCTCTGGGTTACTTAGATCCTGGATCACCAGCGTCATGGAGCTGGTCACTAGACTTCGGACACACACTTCAGCTCTTAATCATACAATAATCACACTTACAGAAACAACAGTTTTATCATTTATTTCCTCATCTGCCAAACAAAGCGTCCCTCAGTGTTTTTCAGTGTGTGGCAGCAGAGTCCTGCACTGAGCTGCTGCAGACTGACCTCTGGTACCGGGCTCCTGCACATCCAGCTCTCCTCACCATGGCTGCTGCCGCCGCTCAAACATGACATTCAGACGTGTCGGTAAAATCTATAATTATGAGAGAAGACTCCCCCGACGCGCTGCAGCTGCCTTCCTACACAGAAGCCCGTTAAACATCACCCATCCCACTGAGTTCACCGTCATCCTCAGACGCCATGGCAACAGAGGAAGGAGCGTCAGAGCTCAGACGATGGAGTCGCTGCCAATGTTTTAACATCTGTAACAACGTCTACGACTGTGAGGGATCTAAACTGACTGAACTCAGTGACCTTCAGCTTGAAAAACATTCGTATGAAACTGTTTATTACCATCATACAACACAGGCAGAGACACGCTGCTGTCAGGAACCAACAGGAAACATCATAAATGAAGCGTAAATGCCCAAATGTCTGGTGATTGATTGACAGTGCTGCTTCCTCTCTTCTTTTTCTCACTTGATCTCCACTGACACCGTTTCCTCCTGGTTTTCCCAACTTTGTCCCAAAGATGCAACGTGCTGCTTGGATTTATTGCCTCAAGGCAGACACACAGCACAGTGTCAACAACACCAACAACAATATGATGAAAGTTCTGAATATCTGATTATGAATTCTCCAAATAATCAATGAAGGGGAACCAGGTTGTGTTCTATTATTTTTTAATTTTGATCCGTTGCATAAAAGACGGAGGCCGGCAGCTGTCTGAAGAGGATTAATGGTGGAGCTCCGAATATCATAAATGTGTTTGGGTTGATTGTTGTGTCACAGATTCTGATTATAAAGCAGCTCTAGGTTCTATATTGGGTTATATACTGTGAAAGTATCAAAGCCTCAGTCCACAGAGAAATGCACACAGCCTGTATTCAGAAACTGAGCCTTAAAACCAGCCGTCAGGACTTCTGGAACTTTGTGATGTCACAACAAAGCAGCCACCGCCCTCAGCCACGCCTCAAGCCCCGCCCACCTGGACCAAAACTGCCAGAGGCAGAAATCCAAAACAAACCTTCACCAGCAGGAGGCGGAGTTTTCCTGCCACCCCCTGCTCTCGTTTTCAGAATGAAGCTGCCGCCATCGTCTCAGTGACATGATGCAGACGCCGTAGCCTCCAGTGTGGAGCGACCCACTTCTGATGTGTGCTTGACATGAATGAAGGTCTGAGTGTCCTACTTCCTCCTCTGTGTGTGTGTGTGTGTGTGTGCAGGGGGGTTAGTTTGCAAACATGCAGCCTGGAAGCAATGGCTGGAAAACTGGGCGGTGGCCGACATCATCCACTCGACTCAAATCAAAACTGAATCACTCATTTGTTTGTTTGTGGATTTTGGAACCACACTGGGTCTGAGTCTGTTTCAGCAGAAGGTTTTAACTGAACTGGGTTTTTCTCTGTTTTCTGACGTGTTACAGACCAAACTTTGAATCAGATTAAACAATAACAAAAATAATCTTTGCAGCCTCAGTTTGACCAGATTGAAAATTTAAAAATGATTCTCATCTGTTCCACACCTTATTCACGACCTGTGGCCAGAGCATGTAATGACAGAATCCACCCAACAGCTGATTTCAGTCTGGATCATGTAGCACGGCTAATACCACAGAGTCCACAGCATGAGATAATATGGCACTAATGAAGCATCACAACCTGCAAGATACAGGCGTGAAACTTCACAGGTGTGTAGCTGAGATCAGAATGAGGCGGCGTTTGAAGGTGGGTGTGGTCTGACCCAGCGAGCTGTGACTGGCCGGTCTCAGGGTGGTTGGGTTGTGTCTAATGCTGTGCTTCAGACAGAGGCAGGAGGAGACTCTCCTGGATGCAGAGTCTCAGCCTCCTGCCAGCTGGAAGTGTTTGTGTTGGACTCATATGAAATATAACAGCTGACCTGGTTTTTATAGTCACTTGCCACACAAACACAAACAAAAGTGAGTGTGAAGGAGTCAGCGAGGCAGAGGAGGTGGGGGGGGGGGCTGTGGTGTGACGTCAGGGTAACAGCTGGGTCCTGCAGAGCCTGCAGCTCTCAAACACACTGTACACACTCATGGTCACAGTGAAGGACGAACGCTGCTGTTGTACCAACATGTGATTATGATCCAGTTTTAAACAGCTCGACCTCTGGAGGACGACCGGCCCTGGAGCAGAGGTCAGACGCAGGTCAGCCCAACACACTGACCTTTAAAGGTCCCATATTTCACAGTGTTTCATCTGAAGTGTTGACAGCGACAGAAAGACCGCTTGGTTGAAAGCAGGTTGGGCGGTAGGTCCAGGTGCTGGGGCATGGCTGTGTAGTTGTGACATCACAAAGTTATATTGGTTTATCTGAAGTGTTGATCTCCATCAGAAGATATATTTGTGGTTTTAAGAACCAAAAACCATATCAATGTAGTTTTACATCTCATGTTCTGAGTGAAATATAACAAATTTCAGGTAAACACACAGTGGCTGCTTTGTTGTGACATCACAAAGTTGCAGAAGTCCTGACGGCTGGTTTTAAGGCTCAGTGTCTGAATACAGGCTGTGTGCATTTCTCTGTGGACTGAGGCTTTGATACTTTCACAGTATTAATATAGAACCTAGACCTGCTTTATAATCACAAACACATGGACATCTACCTTTAGACTGGGTGGAGCTTTAACACTCAGCCGCTCCTCGACAGTATTCGCAGCACAGCTCAGGGTTTATGGTCTGACACCTTCTCTTCTCACATTATTTGACCTTGACTCCGACTCGGTCACATGGCGTCTGTTCCCATGCCGCTGAGCCGCCGCCTCATGTTCAACTCAGCGCGGCGTCTGGGAGGAGATGTTAAGACGGATCAGACGGCGAGTGGAGCAGCGTTAGTCGGTCACAAGCCTCACATCAGTCCTGTGCTGTGCGTCCACACTGAACATTCAGACACTGTCGGCCCTGTCCTACTTCCCAGGAGGCTTTGGGCCCCGTCTTGAAGCCCGGACACCTGCTGAACCCGCGGATGTGGAGTAGTGAACTTTTTGTCATATATATATATCTATATATATATATAGATATATATATATGGTAAATGTGTAATGTGACCAAACCCTTGTGATTGTTGTTCTCATCAACATCAAGGACTGAAACGTGGGGTTTAAAGTGAATAAGTTGATGATATAGCTGCATATTTAACACGTAACAAGATTTATTTACATTTAAATTCCATCACATGTCAATTAATATTATCATTAGATGATCATCACCAGAACATTACATTAACAGCTTTAATAAACCTGCCTGTGCAGAGAGTAGCTGTGGTACCAGACGGGTTGGAATCATGTGTCTAGTTTGTGTTTCATGTACAATCTGGGAACTTGGATAAACAGACAAACAGAAAACGAATGGAAGGGACGATTTATGATAAAGGTTCAGGGATCCCGGACAAACGGGAACAGGTACAAACGTCTGCCTCTGGGAACTGACGGCTCCTGATCTCTCATTAGATCTCTGTACGACAGCAGTGATGGGGTCGGATCCACTGTGATACCTTTACATTGTGCAGTGTTACAGGTGTAACAGCAGCGTGACTGTGGTTCATGAAAACTGTGACTGAATAAGTTTGACCTTTTCGTCCTCTGAGCCTCAGCAGCTCAGTCGGACACGTTTGTTTTGTTGAATTAAACTTGTCACTCAGAAGCTGAGTGGTCGTACACACTGGGTCATGCTGACTCTGGGTCTGTGAAGATGAACATCTGCTTATTAAAATGCTGAGTCTATAATGTGGAGGTTGAGTTGAGCTTGTGTTTAAAGAGGCTCAGACATCACCATTTATTAAATCCACCAAACCACCACCACTGCTGCTGCTTCCTCTCTGTGTGCTCTCTGGGGGGGGGGGGGGGGGGGGATTATCACACAGCAGAGATGCAGATAAGAGAAAGTCAGAACCCAGTGGATCATCGAGGCAAATAATTACACCAGTGAAGACCACGACAGCTGAATGTGTTGAAAGGATTCAGGGTTTGTTTTAGTTTCTCATCTTCCTCGTGTTTAATGGAGATTAGGTGTTTTCATCAACCCCCCCTGAGCTTTGCTCCTCTGTTAGTTCTCTGTGTTCAGGGCCTGAGTCTAACTGACTGAAGATGAAGTTCAGATCTCCTCTCTGCGGTTGTCTCCACCCCCCCCTTCACTCTGTGTGTCCTCTGTGTCCTCAGGCTCAGATCGCCTTCCTGCAGGGGGAGAGGCGGGGTCAGGAGAACCTGAAGAAGGACCTGGTGAGACGGATCAAGATGCTGGAGTACGCCCTCAAACAGGAGAGGTGGGTCTCAGCTGAACCCTCTGACCCCACACCCCCACATGTGTTTCTTTACAGAGCCAGCAGGCGTCCCCTCAGGTGACATCACCTGAGGACTTTTCCCACACAGCTGCAGTGTTACTCCCCAACACTGAAGCTGGTTATGTTCCCACTTACATTCAGTGTCAGGGAGTCAGAGCCAGCTCCCCCCTGGAGCCCCTCCAGGTCCAGGAGCTGCTGCAGGAGCTCACATCTGGATGAAAGGACAGAGACATGTTGAGGACATGTTGCTGAGACTGTCTGAGCCTTAGTCCTGGTCACAGTCACAGGACTGTCAGACTTCAGGTGTGCTGATGATATCTGATCATCACTGACGTCACGTTTTAACTGAAAATAAACTTCTCTTCTGGATGTTACAGGAACTTGGTTTTTACAGTGTTGACACGTCACAAAGGTCAAAAACAAAAATTCACATTTAATCGACGTGTCACTGAGCGCAGGCTTCAGAAATGTCTCCACTCACAAAGACACACGTGTAAGAGACTCACTGCAGCGTGGCTTGGACTGATATTCCTCAATATCAAATATCATCAGCATCACCGCTTTAAACTGCTGTTTAGTGGCAGCGTCGCTTATATTGTAAATATTATTATAAAAAACAGAAACATAACATACTTAACAATAATAGGATGATTTAAATATAATTACGTTAACCCTCTACTCCCTGCAAGATAATATCATAAAGCACAGTTTTTGAGCTGCACTGTTTCGAGACATTGTGTTTTTGGTATCACTCACTCCTCCGCCCAGTGCAACCGGTTCAACCTGGAGCCGAGTTTTAATCTGACCAGGAATTTAATGGAATGAAAGCGACTGATCGACAAACACAATCAGCCCCTCGGTGTGAAATTGATCCATCCACCTCAAAGAGCATCTTATCCTCTTATGGAATTATCAGTTATTAATCACATAATCTGGAGACAGATTTCACACAGTTTGGTCGTCTGAGTGTTTGACTGGCAGGTCTGGATGCAGTGTACTGGAGCGTTTGGAAGAGGGGGGTTATGGGAAAATGAAACAGTCATTAACATATCAATATGTATGAGTGTAACAATTCCACTACACCTCATGTCACTGTTCAGAGGCTTCAGGGACATTTAAAGCATCATGGGAGTCTGGAGCCAGACTGATGGGCTCAGCAGCTCTTTAAAGGACCAGGCTGCTCACAGTGGGACAACAACTGCCTCTGGAGAAACATCTGTGTGACATCCACAGTTAAACTCAAGTGGGGGGGGGGGTGTCCCCACATAGAGACCCCTCCAGCCAAGAAAAAGTAAAACACCTGTTAAAAACTGCTCCATCAGACACTGAGATTCAACTGCAGAATAATAATCAATAATAATCAATATTCTTATGTCATTAATGTGAATTTCTAAGTGGCACTAAAACCACATTTTAGTGCAGCTTTGACCCACATGACCTGTATTTTAGCTCATTAATTACAGGTTTCATTTGCAAATGATTCCATAGCGTTTAATATTGATCATTGGTTTCAGTTCATTTTCTATTGTCACCTTCATGTCCCTGAAACACAACAATAAGACAACTGACTGATTTTAGAAAATCTAATCTCATCAGAAATGTCTGTTTATCAGAGCAGCAGAAACACTCTGAGAGCCACAATCTGTGCATGTGATTATTGACTTTCATACAACAGTTCATTTAAAAAGAAATCATTTTACAACATTATGATTGTTCAGAGAGGCTCTGATTGGCTGACTGTTTTCTGAGTGATCCAATAAAAATATAGCATATTTCAGGTAAACACTCAGAGAAACCAAATCCTGCAAGGTTGGATGGTGGGTCCAGGTGGGCGGGGCTTGGGGTGTGGCTGAGGGGGGTGACTGCTTAGTTGTGACATCACAAAGTTGCAGAAGTCCTGACGGCTGGTTTTAAGGCTCAGTGTCTGAATACAGGCTGTGTGCATTTCTCTGTGGACTGAGGCTTTGATACTTTCACAGTATTAATATAGAACCTAGACCTGCTTTATAATCACAAACACATGGACATCCACCTTTAGACTGTGGAGCTTTAACATTTAGCTTCAGTCTAAAGCTGACAAACAAAACAAACTTCACATAATAGCTTATGAGGACTGGTCAAACAGGGTGACAACCAATGTGTGTGTGTGTGTGTGTTTGTGTGTGTGTGTGTGTGTGTGTGTGTGTGTGTGTGTGTGTGTTCTCCTTCAGGGCCAAATACCATAAGCTGAAGTATGGAACAGAACTGAACCAGGGAGAGATCAAACCACCGAGTTATGACTCAGGTAAGACCAACCTGTCTCTGTCTCTGTTCCTGATGGTTCAGCTGCAGCTGCTGAAATGTTTCTTCAGAAGATTCAAGCGCAGCCTCTGAGTTCTGTGTCGAACAGTTGAGGTGGTTCAGCATCTGGACCGTGGACATACTGCGGACACCTGGGACCACGTCAGGATCCCCCAGGAGGAGCTGGAGGACGAGGCTGGAGAAGAACGTCTGGATTATGTTGCTGAGAATGAATGAATGGATTCATTCTCTCTCTCTCTCTCTCTCTCTCTCTCTCTCTCTCTCTCTCTCTCTCTCAGATGAGGGGAATGACAGTGAGGTTCCCAGTCCTCCAAACAGCAGCCATCAGCTCAGCTGGAAACAAGGACGCCAGCTGCTCAGACAGTGAGTTTACACACACACACACACACACACACACACACACACACACACACACACACACACACACACACACACTGCTGTGTGAGGACAGTTTTCAGACTGGCTGTGTGCTGCAGGAAGAATCTGGACCAATCAGACGCCTCCTGGTTGAGCTGTGTGGTGAAGAAGTGACTAAAACTTTGGGACACTGCTGATTTTCAATAACATCCAACATCACAATATTTCCCCCCGTACTGGATATTTGTCGTAATATCAAGAGAAAATATTGTGATATACAGTAGTAATGAATATGGTGATATTTGGGCTGGATTGTACTGAGATATTGGATATTGCTCAGACCCAGTGTTTGACTACATGAACATGACATAAAGAAAAGTCTGAAAGTCAAACAGAACTAAAGTTTCCAGTGACACTAGGACTGATGACCATGCTAATGATTAGCGTAAAGCTAACACTCAGTGTAGACAGAGGTCATAGATCACTGACAAGTGGTCGACCTGTTCATCAGTTTTCTTCCTCACAAAGTTTCTCTGTGATGTGCGATCGCGCAACAACAAGGCGGTGGTGCAGCTGAAGACACCGACACGTGAGCGTCACCAGGTCGCTGCATTTTCTGGTGTGAGCGTCTGCAGCTGATGTCTGTGTGTGTGTGATGATTTTTCTAAAGTCACAGTGTCCTTTTTCTGTCTGTGACAACACACAGAACATGTGTTTATAATGTGCAGCTGTGTATTATTTGTTTTCTGAATGTGTGTGTGTGTGTGTGTGTGTGTGTGTGTGTGTGTGTGTGTGTGTGTGTGTGGTGACAGTAGGAGGATTGTGTGGAGGCATCGAGGCCTCCTGCGATCGGAGAGGCTGGTACAGAGGGAGGGGGGAGGCTGACCTTCCTCTCTCTCTCTCTCTCTGTGAACAAACACACTAGATGCTATTCAGAATAAACCTCGGTTCACTGAGGATAAAACCTCTGGATAAAACGCTGCGTTCAGGTTCAGCAGGGTCCAGCTCCTCTGGTGTCCCAGGGTGAAGGTACAGTACAGAGTTTCATCTTTTTCTGCTGGGCCCCTGGATATTTAACATGAAAGGAGAATTTTGCAAATTTTGAAAACTCAATTTCTTTGCTCCAGGGTGGCACAGTCAGTATCTGTGAGGTTTCATCATTTTAACCAAAGAAAAAGTCTTGAATCTGTCGTGTGAGATCAGCGGCTCCACTGACAATAAACGGAGCCTCGACTTTCTGGAGACACGATGCCGCTCTGTCTGATTCTAACGTTTCTAACGATGAAGAACAGTTGGTAAAATCGGCTCCTCATTTATTGTCAGTTGAGCAAAACCAGAATTTTTTCTTGCGTGTTTCTTGGGAGGACACACTGTGTCTAAGCTCCTCAACTTGGTGGCAGTGCCCTTTAAGGATGCTGCTCCATTGATATAATTATGGTCTTGTGCAGCTCAGTCGGTACAGCGAGGCACCGCCGCCGCAGGAAGAAAACAAAATGAAGAGGAAAGGTCAGGGCCTGCTGGTGTTGGTCGGATCTCTGATCTGCTGCAGAAACTCGATGCATCGTTCTCATGTAGGACTGATGCTGTGTACTGCAAAGAACTGATCTGATATCTTTATGTGTTATTTGTTACCTCTGATGTATCTTCATACCTACATCAGAATTTAACCCGGAGGTGGAGTCTGCATTTTCTCTGTCAGTGAAGAAAAAAACTACTGGAAGTTTGTTTTGAGTTTTTCTTTAGAGTATTTTTCCTCCTTTACTGAATAAAAAATAACTTCCTTTGAACATGTAACAAATATAGACTGAGAATACATAATTAAATGCACAGAAGAAAGGAAGAAGCATATTAATTATTAAACTAATTTTTACAGCCTTTAGATTCAGTAAGTGTGCAGTTTGACATCCTCTGTGAATAAGAGGAAATTAGGTTTTTTATCTATGAATTTGCTTTTTTGAATATGACATTAACCAGTAAATTAAAAGAGTAGAAATATACAGCTGAGAACTCCTGTTTCTGTTATGTTGTTAGAGCCTAAATAATTCTTCAGATATTTTTTTATATACGATGTATATAGTTAAGATGGATAATAATCTGTGAATAAGTTGAACAGAAACTTCTGTAAACCATTGTCAGTGCCACACACAGCACAACTGGATAAAGTTACTGTCTACACAAGACCAACAAAAAACTATTTAGACATGGCCCACATGAGCATCGCTGTGATACGCTCCACAACTATACTGACAGTGACAACATTAGCCGAACACATTCATAATATTGCTAACAGCAGTTATCTAACGTTAGCATGGTACTGTAGCCGTCACTAATGAAAACAGACATTAACATCATGTAGCATCAAGTCACTGACACATGGAGGAGAAGGAAACCAGGTCTGAGTCCAGCTGGACTTCAGCAGCTCGTAGGTTATCCACCTCAGTACAGACCAGGACCGGATCCACGGTTGGACTGGGAAAGAGATTCAGGACTGGACTGATCCACTGGGACCAGGCTGCACAAAAGACACTGGTGGAGCAGGTAAAGACACTGGTGGAGCCGTACAGACACTGATGGAACTGGTAAAAACAAAAGAAAACAACCTCTCTGGATGTGTTGACGGTCCAGCAGCCGACCAGGATTTGAGCCTGTAGTCCTCAGTCCAGTCCTCCTGTGCTCTGGTCTCATCTCTTTCTTCATTGGAGCCTCTTTAGATGAAAACGTGGCTTCTTCTTCTGTGGAGGAAATTCTGAAGGTCACTTTCACCTGAACGCTGCTACTGCACTGTGTCAGCTCACCTGTGGGCGGAGCCTGTGTGTTTATAAATGTGGGGAGGAGCAACAGTTTAACAGGAGGGACTCACGTGCAGTAACATGCACACACCACCTGACCTGCTACCAAAACAAAGACCAGAGAAACTCAGATTACATCACACAGAGGGGGCGTGGCTTCTTTGTTTGTTAAATTCCCATTTATAGAACCATTAATTTTCTTAGTTATTCGATAACGATGAGGTTTGACTCTTTGTTCGTACCGTGTTAACAACTAAACTCCACCAGTTTGAGAATACGTGTTATTGTCACTACAGGGATGGAGGGAAAAAGTCATTTCCCCACAGAGTGTGTCCCGGAGTAGGAGCAGGTAACAGCTGATGATTGGTTGTTGACCCGCCCCCTGTGTCCTCCTCCCCCCTCAGATACCTGCAGGAGGTGGGATACACAGACACCATCCTGGATGTGAAGTCTCAGAGGGTGAGAGCGCTGCTCGGTCTGACCGGAGACTCAGGAGAGAAACCTTCAGAGAAGAAAACCGAACCCATGGTCAACGGCACTGAACCGTCCTCACTGAAGGACAGCGGCATGGTCAGGTACGACCAGACTGTCGTAATCATAACAACAGAAACAAACTGAATTCATATTCTTCTCCAAAACTTGAAGTTTTCCACCTGAAAACAAATCAAAATCTTTTGTAGATGAATATGTCATGTTTCCATTGTCCTTTCAGAGAATTCTTTCTCTTCTTTTACATCCTGCTGCTTCACCCCCGGACTCACCTCTTTTCTTTCCAGCAGTAAACCCGACATGTCCGACTCAGCCACCGTGCTGGAGGCCTTTAAGTTCATAGAGAGCGCTGCAGCAGAGTTCAGCGACGAGGACGAGGACGAGGACAGTGAAGGGAGGGACAAAACCATCCTGGACCTGGCTGCAGTAAGACCAGACACATTCACACACACATAACAACACACACTCCCTCGCTGCAGATTAGTTAAAGCTGCATTTTGGCCGTGACATGTTAGCAAACCCTTCCTCTTATACACAACCAGCAGACGCCTGCTCTCTAACTTGTAACCTGCTTGTTGCTGAAAACTGTAAAAACCAAAACATCAGCTGAAAGAGGCTAAAATGGTCCTGAGATCGGAGAGGACCACCTTTCACATTACATACTGGATCTAAAATGTTGACTGGTGCAGCTTTAATATAGAGAAGAGCTTCATTTTTTCAGCTGCTTGTTCTGTTATTAAATAAGGAATTAAGTGTTAATAAAAAGCAGGAAGACAGTCAAGATAAATCAGAGACCTTGTTTTTATTTTCATGATGTAAAGTCACGAAAAGACGACTTGAAAAAAGCTTCTGATCCTCAGTAGAAAAAACTGGAAACTACGTTTTTGCCTTTAGATCCTGGAGCTAAATTCACCCCCCATGTTCAGTTAAACCTCCTGGTCATTCTTAAATATTATGATTTTGTGTCTGAACTTTTAACAGATGGTGAAGAAAAAACAGTCGTCAACACCATCTTCCACGACCTCTGACCTCAGCGACGACCCCGACACAGAGGAGGCCCTGAAGGGTTTCGATTTCTTGGCCAGTCCAGACGAGTTGGACGGATCACCTGAGTCCAGGAGTGGGGAGGACAGCGGAGAGTGGGGTAAGATGGGGGGGGCACTTAACATCATCTCCATGGCTAACGAGTGAAATTCACTGACCCACCTGGTTCATAAGACATTTACTGAGCGACTGTTGCTGATGGTGTAGCCGTGTCTCTCTTCATGAGGTCAGCTACAGGTTACCCTGACCCTGTCTGTGACTGTGAGGGTGAAATAATACAAATTACCGTAGAATCAAGAAAAGTGATTGGCAGCAGAAAGTTGCTCCTGCACAGACGCGTTTCCTCTCTATTTATGAAACTCTTTTCAAAATAAAGTTCCCAGCTGGCGACCTGGCTGCCCCCGCAGTTTACACAAACCCCCCTTATTTACTGTTACTTAGCAACACATTCAGTGTCATTTGGCCGATCACAAAAAGCATCCCCACGCAGTTCGTGATTCAACACTTCACAGTCCAGATAGTTGTAAAGCAGTGACTCAGTCCAGCACGACTCACCACACACTCACTTTTCAAAGCGTTAGAGAATTGAGATTTTTTCTTTGTAGATTTCCTTCATTTTAAAAACAGAGTCTTTTTATTTTGAGCTGTGGTCTGGCTGTTGCTGCTCACCTCTCCCTCACAGGCAGTGACAATAAAGCCAGCTGAGCACACACGAACAAAGCACAGTTAAAAACTGTCTCGGTGTTTGGCTGCCTGCCGCTCTGTTATGAAACACATTTTTCATTTCTGACTCCGAAGCCTTTTCTTCTTGAACCCACAACCCGACGCATCTCTCGCCCCAGGCATCTCTCTCGCCATCATCATGGCAGCCGTCATTCCTGCACGTTCCCTCCCCCTCAGTGGTTTCTGCATGTTTCTCATTTTTGGACCCGCTCATGTCCTCTGACCATCTACAGACATGTTTTTTGTATTTTTTGTGTATTTTTTTATGTTTACCATCAGAAATAGTCTGAACTGTCCTGAGGTGGGAGCTGACTCGGCACATGCAGCATTTCAACTGATCTAAAAGCAGAAAATCTTGTATCTCCAGTTCTCATTTTAATAACAGTGATACTGACGAGCACTAACATTACATTTGGAGGAGCTGTTCAGTCCTTGTTAGACCAGTTCTACACCTGGAGCCAGTTGCACCACATGTTCACAGGTTCAAACGTCTTGGTAACATATGTGTTAGTGTGTGGAGATTTATGAACCACCACTGAGACATTATCTATTTGTAAATATTCATAATATTAATCACTAATGTAATTTCTACTTAGCTCACTTAAAGTGCTATATGTAAGTTATGCTAATGCTACATAGCTAACATTAGCATTAACCACTGTTTACTCACAGTCAAGAAGAAACATTGTGAGTTCAGCATTAAATTTTGTTCCTTTACAAACCAACAGCTGTCTCCATTTCTGTCAGTTCTTTCCTTCTGTGGAAGTTAGCATGCTAATATGATTGACAGTACAGACATAACACTTGATAAAATCCTGTTTGAAAACAATTTAAACTAAGAAAATTTCACAAAAATAACAAAACAGCACAATTTACAAAATGTAATGTAACTAAATCAAACTATATCACCTAATAATGTAGGTCATGTTAGTATGATCAAATATTTCCCATTTATTTTTAACCATCATTAACATTACTGACTCTTAAACACACGTGTAGATATAAATACAACACAATACAAAGTCACCTTCATGTACCAGGATTATCAGTTTAATACACAAATTAACTTGCACTTACAACAGTCTTTAAGAAATTCCTGAATCTAAATTAGGTGCAACTTAATTTAGTAATTCACAAGTTAGTAGTTTATCATAACACAAAAACTGGTGTAACACAATCGACATACGCCACCTGTAGGAAAAAAGAGTAACAGCAGCAGCAGTTTGCATCTGCACATGGAAACGTGTCAATGTCGCCTCCTGCAGGCACAGAAAATAATGTTTAAGACTAGTGCCACCTGCAGGCAATGAGTGGTACAGCTGCAGGTTGTCTTCTTTGTTTGGTTTTTGGATTATATACAACTCAGAGAATACAACAGTGGCACCTGGCAGAACCAGAACCTAAATTACTTCAGTAAAGGTAAAACATTAACATTAACTTTTAGCTTCTGACTAATAACATAAATTGTGTAATGTAGTTTTACATCTCCTCTCTCAGGCTTCTCTCTGGAGCTCTAGTGACAACAGGTCAGTCAGCCAATCAGAAGAGAGACTCTGAGCCTCTCTTCTGATTGGCTCAGGGGCAGTGACTGCTTTGTCGTGGACATCTACCTTTAGACTGTGTGGAGCTTTAAAATCCTTTAGACTGGATGGAGCTTTAAAGCTAAAGTTGGTCTTCTTGCTATTTCACTGTAACTTAAAATATCAAACCTTAAACACAAACAGTCCAGATTTGAGTCACTACCTGCAGGAGGCACAAGCCTCTAAATATAAGCAGCTGTTACTCTCTTTGCCTGTAGGTGGCGCATGTTGGATTCAAACGTTCTGCAGCTCTGCAGCTGGATGATGATGAAGGCTGAGCCGCCTCATGTGTCTGTTGTTGTGTTTACTGCTTTACCCTCGAGCTCTGCAGCCTTGATGGATTTCACGCTGGTTGTCTCTGCAGGGATTCGAAGATGTTTGTCTGTCACAGCACCTTCCCTCATGAGAGTCACGATCATGTTTGTGAGAAGTTGTTTGCTTCACTGTGAGTTTGTGATTCTTTATGAGGACGTGTTGCTGTCCTACATCTCATCAACATTAATGCTTCACTTCCAGAGCTGCACAGAACCATCACAGTTCATTCCAGTGTCATTTTGATTCCAGCTCTTATTCTCCATCTGTTTGTCCTAAAGACACATGACTTCAGTGTTTGACATCAGAAGAGAATTGGAGGGAAATTCTCTGCTGTGTTGATGTGTCCTCTCGTTTCTCTCTGTCCGACTGGAGTCAAAAACCTTGATGAAGAAGTCAGTGCAGATGTCCTATGTGCCTTACATTGCTCTTTATATGGTGTTTATTAGCAGGGAACACTGAACAAATGCAGTAATGTATCAAATGTAATGTACTTCACTCACACTCAGAAGATTTTATTTCTTAGAAAGGCTGAAAGTTTCAGGAAATGTCATTCTCTTGTCTTTTATTTTGTAGTTTTGGCCGTAGTTTATCTGACTGAGGTTAAACTTGTGTTTGGAAGTGAAAATGAAGACGAGTGTTAAACATTTTCCTGGAGTAAGGCTGAGGTTGGCTTAGCTTTAGAGCTGAAATGATTGGTTGATTAATTGATTAGTCGATCAACAAAGAATAATCTGCAACTATTTTGAAAATCAGATGATCATTTTTGGGAAACGTTGTGTGAGACGGTCTGGTCTACGGAGGATTTTCCTATTTGCGTCACCAGCTGTTCCCGCCCTAACCGTTGCATCACAAAGCGTGGCTCCTGTTGCCTAGCAACCTCGACAACACAGAACCTTTTCTCACAGTAACCTTTTGTTTTCAGGTCCTTGGTTTTAACAGTTGTACCGTTACTGTTGAACTGAGCTGAACCACAACACTGACATTAACAGTGAGATCCTCAGATCCTCATATTTTCATTACCGGCACACAATGAATCTTGGGATATGTTGGACCATTAAGGATCCACCTGTTGGAGTCTTCATGGTCCAGGAAAAGAAGAACACATGAAGGAGCCTTTGAAACGGGACGGTCTCTTCGCGCTGCTGTGATGTAATCGCCCTCAAATGCAGCGTCTGAAGGATGAACTGGGACACACTGCTTTTGTTGGACTCAGTTTAACATGAAGATGAGAAGCAGCAGGAAACAACTGGTCTGACCTGTACAGCTCACTGGTTAATACCTTTAATGTCGTACAGAAACAGAAGAGTAAACGCACAGATTGGGGACTTATGTTTGGGAACTATTTCCTGTTGAACAACAGTGTATCCATCCACCCAGCACTTCTGTGCTCTATGTCCAGATGCAGTCACACTGGCAGCCTGAGGAAGCTGCACACGGTCACAGCACCGACCTTAAAGGAGCTATCTATAAGTTTAGCTAACACTAGCATTAGCAGCTGTTTACTCACCAGTCCAGAATAAACGTTGTGAGTTCAGCATCAAACATCATCCTTTACTCTCCAACATCTGTCTCCAGAGGACGAGACAAACACCAGTGTTAACTCTGGTCTCATCACATGTTCTTCTACTAAAGTTAGCATGCTAACCAGCTAGCTGCAGCACACCTCGTCTCTTTCTGATAGCGACTCACTGTCTCCTCCAGTCTGTCCTGAAGATGTAGCTGCTCAGAGGACGTGTCATAGCCTCTCCTTTTATAAAGACAACAGTGGCTGAAGCTGTCGTCTCCAGAGAAAATGTACAAACAGCCCTTTAAACATTAAACATTTCTGTTTGTGTGGAGATTAAAGGGACCAGGTACAGAGTGTTAGTTAGTGAGCTTTAGTGTGTTTACAGGGTCAGAGCCAAGTTCTCTGCTGACAGCACCTTCGTCTGAACATCTCACTTTTCACTTCCAAACCAGTTGTTACGTTTGTGTCTATGAGTCGAGGTTTTCGCACCAGAAAGAGGTTTTGGCCAAAACTACAAAAGGCTCAGAATCAGGTTGTAGTTTTCCCTTTAAACCTCCTCCTCCTCCTGCTCCTCCTCCTGATCCCGTCTGCCTCTGTCAGTTCGTCAGAGTTGGTGGATATGTACTGTAGTTCAACCAGACACTTACAACAGGTTTCTACCCCACCTCCCTCCCCTCCCCCCTCCTCCTCCTCCTCCTCCTCCTGCTGGCCTGTAGAGAAGGAAGAGCAGTCTCCTCTGGGTGAACTGGCCTGGGACGTGGACCAGGGACTGATAGCCCAGCTCAAGGAGCAGTACAGGAAGGAACGCAAGGGCAAGAAGGGGGTGAAGAGTAAGTCCTGTACCAGGCCTGTGCTTCATCCTCTCTCCTCCTCCTCCACTCTGTTTTTTCTTTGACTCACTTTGTGTTAGTTTCTCTCTCTGCTGCTTCACGTCTCCTCTCAGTCTGTCTGGGGGGACAGGATGCACTAACCCACCAACCAAAACCTGATCTGTCACCAGACGACCCATCGAAGCATCGATAGATCAGGAAAAGGAACACAAGAGCAACAAATAGTGTTAATGATAAGATGATGAAACGTGATGATCATCTGAGGAAGAGGTTCAGACATGACCAGCTGTCAGTGCTCGGCAGCTTTAAACATTCAGACACATTTCAGTGTTGCCTCTCAGCGCCCTGCAGGTGTTAGTCGGTCCGTCTGAGTATTTCCAGTCCAAACGTTGGTGGGAAAACTGTTCCCAGAGTAAAGACAATGACAGGAAACTGATCTGAAACCAGCTGATTGTCTGGTGCTGGATATGAAGTAAAGATCCAAACCTTTTTCAACAGAGTAGTTTAGCATGAAAAACAAGACCAGGTCAAAACCTGGAACACGTCTGGACCACCTCAAAGAGAAAGTTAAAAGAGACAGACTAGAGCTCAGCCTCAGTCTGGATCCACATCACTTTAGTCTTTATTGACCTGGACTCCAGAACCTCACAGACTTTTATCAGCTTCGTTTTCAGTCGCTCCTGTTTGTCATGTTAAAGTTGCTGCATTATGTGTTAATACAAACTCAACACTTCCTGTGACCGTTTCAAACTAAAAGCCCTCTAGTGTTTCAGAAACCCTTTATTTTTTTGGCTTTTTCCTGTTGCTGGTGTTTCTGTTGTTTACATGTTATTCAGATCTGCTAGTTTCTTAAGCAGTTAGTAATGTCTCTCTCTTTAGGCCTGAGCCCCTGGTCTGCATCCAGACTCGTTCCAGACCTGGACCAGGTTTATACCCAGTCTGTTAGAAAAAAAAAAGTCAGTGAGCTAAGTTATCAACACTGCAGCTGTAAACACCCCCCGATAGAACCTGTTGGAGCCAGAAACTAGAACTCAGTGACCAGTGGTGGAAACATGATCAGTCAGTCAGTCAGTCAGTCAGTCAGTCACAGTACAGGGCTCCTTCCCACATGTTTATACAGTGTTGACCCTGACCTGGTCCGGTCTCCTGCTCTGACCTCTGGCTCTTCCTGTCTCAGAGGTTCAGTGTTTACAGGTGTTGGACGTCTCTCACTCTCATACTCGTCTCTTTTCGTTTGTCTTCTTTGCTTTTCTCTCCCAGTATTTGCTCTTCCATACAGATTTTATCTTTATTTATTTTTACCTTCCTGTTTATTTTTCCTGTTGGTTTCACTGTCAGTGGCTCATGCTGCTGACGTCGTGTAGTTTTCTGGTTTCAGTCACAGTCCCAGTTCCTCCCTAACGTCCCTGTTTGTTTCTTCATGTTGATGAGTTCTGCAGCTGATACATTTAATCTTATTCTCATTTCTTTACTTTGTTTCTCTGGTTTCTTTCCCTCCATCCTCTGCAGAGCTGCTGCTGGTTTATTTCCATCCTCCTGCTGTTTGATTCTGATTTTATTCTGTGTTTGAGATGAAAGAACCAATGAGACTTTACCAATGTCTGTTTTTATCTCTGTCCCAAACTGTTGTTCCCGGCCTTCTCCTGCCTCCATGTTTCTGTTTCCTCCTCTCATTCCCTCTCATCCTTCTTCTCCCTTCATTGCTGTCTCCTCCTCTTCCTCCTCCTCTCCCTCCTCCAGGACCAAACCGGTCCAAGCTGCAGGACATGCTGGCTAACCTGCGGGATGCTGATGAGCTTCCCTCCATGCAGTCCCCTGTGACGCCCCCCTCCCGGCCCAGTGTACCCAGACTCAATGAGCACGAAGTTGGACGCCCAGATGACGGTAACCAATAATCAAATGTTTTCTGCAGATCTCATTTACACTTGAACAGTGATGGAGGCTCATGAAGACGGTCTGATGAACAGGTGGATCACATGGTCCGGTCTCTCTGACCCACTGCCTGTTTTCTCCCTGTAGAGGCGATGACGTTCCTGCCGTCGTCTGGGAAGTCGTTCATCCTGGGCCGAGTGGACGAGGCGGTTTCTAACGAGCTCGGACTGGGAGAACTGGCCGGACTGACCGTCGCCAATGAGGCCGACAACCTGGCATATGATGTGAGTCAAACAGATGAGTGGTTCAGTGGATTGCAGATACCTGTCACTGTCTCTGAGATCCACCTGGGTTCCACCTGAGTGATGCTGAGTCAGCAGGGGGGCAGGTCACCTCTCTAATGGGAATTGCTCCTCCCTCAGATCGCCAACAACAAAGATGCTCTGAGGAAGACCTGGAACCCCAAGTTCACCCTGCGGAGCCACTTCGACTCGGTCCGGAGTCTGGCCTTCCACCCAGTGGAGCCGGTCCTGGTCACAGCCTCCGAGGATCACACCCTGAAGCTGTGGAACCTCCAGAAGACGGCGCCCGCCAAGAAGTGAGACAGAAATATTAATCTGTGTGATGATGTCAGTTTTACCCGAAGAACAGGGAGAATCAGGCCATCATTTAAAACACGATGATATTAGAGCAAAGACTTTTATTTTGAATATCCCCTGTCTAAAACAAACCTTCTTCTCCTCTTTAATCTTCCAGATGTGCTGCTTTAGATGTTGAGCCCATCTACACATTCAGAGCCCACAGGTGAGGTTTACCTGTCTGACACAGGAGAGAGTCTCAGCTCTGATCCTGAATCCAGATTAATGTGACACTTATTATTAAACAGGATGAGTAAACATATTAAACTTATCTTATTCATACAAATTCTATTTATAGGCCTGAACTGCAGCTCAGCACCAGAATATATTAGGTCACAATTCTGAATTAATTTCATTCATTTAAAAAGTTAAAATCTGAAACTGATCCTTAAAGTTCAGTCACTCTAATCCCACTGATGGAAAGTCTCATGTCCGGGCTGTAATGAGACTGTGTGCACAGACCTCTGATTATTGTCACACAGACAGAAAACTGCATGAAGCTCATCAGTGATGAAATGAATCATGTCCATCCTGTTTCCTGTAGCGGCGCTGTGCTGTGCGTCACCATGAGCTCCAGTGGCGAGCAGTGCTTCAGTGGGGGGGTGGACGGCACCATTCAGAGCTGGAACACCCCCAACCCCAACATCGACCCCTACGACTCATATGGTACGTTCCAGTTTGGCCCATTAAAATCAGTTTAGTAGCATGAAAGCTACATGAGGCCACACAGTGAGGATCCATCGTCCATCTGAGCAGAAGAAGAACAACAACCAGCGAGTCTCCGTCAAGAGTTTAGACCCAGGAGATCAACTTCAGCTGCTCCTGGTTGCAGCAACAAGAGGAGAAACATTTTTACTGCTGCTAACTCAAGATTTAAAGGAGCTATATGTAATTTTTCTTATTACTACATAGCTAACATTAGCATTAGCAGCTGTTTACTCACCAGTCTAGAAGAAACGTTGTGAGTTCAGCATCAAACTTCATTCTTTACTCACCAACATCTATGCTAACGTTAGCTATGTAGCAACAGCAAAACTTACAAATAGCTCCTTTAAACCTTTGTCTTGAAATGTAATGTAGCATGAAAGCTGTGGTGGAGAATATTCTTCCAACACCTGTGCCGTTGTTGCTGCAGAGCCCTCGGTCCTGCGGGGGGCGCTGTGCGGTCACACAGACTCGGTGTGGGGTGTGGTCTACAGCTCGGCTCATCAGCGCCTCCTCTCCTGCTCGGCCGATGGCACAGTCCGGCTGTGGAACGCCGCTGACACCTCGCCATCTCTCGCCGTTTTCAACGAGAGAGGAGGTGAGAAACATCTGTTGATTAACAGGCTGTTCTGTTGATGATCTCATGATCCTTAGACTTCTCCTCTAGCACCGCCAACAGGTCGAAATGTGGACGTGACATCACAGATCAAATGTAAGCAGGTCAACATTTGGCGTCTTAGCAAGCTCAACACTGAACATACATGCTAAATGTACTAACATGCTAACTGCGCTAAATGAGCCCAGCACCCCAGTCTGTTCTGTCCGACCCATTAACCTGCAGCTGTCAGTAAATCAACTCTGGACCCGTTATTCTGAGACCAAAGACCAGCAGCTGATCAGACACTCGGAGCTGCTGCAGCGCACAACAGGAACTGAACCACAAAAATGTTAAAGATGCAGCGACAAGTGAAGATTATAGAGGAAGACACACACACACAGACACACACACAGTTGTTAACCTGTGGCTGTGTGACCGTCAGAGCTCGGGGTGCCCACCTCGGTGGACCTGGTGAGCAGTGAGCCGGCTCACATGGTGACGGCGTTCACCACCGGACACATCGGACTCTTCAACATGGAGACGCAGCAGCTCGTCCTGAAGCTGGACTCTGCTGGACCGCCAGGTAAACCGACCAATCATCATCATGTTCTCTGTTTACAAATGTTCCACAAGTTTATTTGTTTACATAAGATGTATAAAAGACATGAGAGGGAACATTAGAAGACAGTAAAATAAAATATAGAAATAGAACAAAAAGAATTAACAGGAGAGTAAAAAATAAAGTGCAGCATAACCTATGAATAAAAAGTCCCAAATTTAATTTTGTTATTTTGCTTATTGTCTTATCTTTGTGAAAGAGATGCTGACCAACATTAAACCTTTAAAAACACACATGTACAGTTTCATTTTACCAGCTGCTCACTGTAGTCTGCAGCAGTCAAACAGGAGGAAGTGGAGCATTCGTCTGGGACTATTTTCACTGGTGGATTAACCCACACTTGGCTGTGTGGTGCAGTGGTTCCCAACCTTAGTGACACTTCTGCACAACCAGCAACAAACTGATGGACTGAAGGTTGTAGCTAATGTTGTCCCCCCCCCAACAACACAGAGGCTCCCTGCAAGATCAACAGAGTGCTGAGTCATCCCACGCTGCCAATCACCATCACAGCACAGGAGGACCGCCACATCCAGTTCTTTGACAATAACACAGGTACACACCAGGTCCTCACAGTCCCACACACACCAGGTCCTCACAGTCCCACACACCAGGTCCTCACAGTCCCACGCACACCAGGTCCTCACAGTCCCACACACACCAGGTCCTCACAGTCCCACACACCAGGTCCTCACAGTCCCACACACACCAGGTCCTCACAGTCCCACACACCAGGTCCTCACAGTCCCACACACACCAGGTCCTCACAGTCCCACACACCAGGTCCTCAGTCCCACGCACACCACGCACACCAGGTTCTCACAGTCCCACACACCAGGTCCTCACAGTCCCACACACACCAGGTCCTCAGAGTCCCATGCACACCACGCACACCAGGTCCTCAAGGTCCCACACACACCAGGTCCTCACAGTCCCACACACACCAGATCCTCACAGTACCACACACACCAGGTCCTCACAGTACCACACACCAGGTCTTCACAGTACCACACACACCAGGTCCTCACAGTCCCACACACACCAGGTCCTCATAGTACCACACACACCAGATCCTCAGAGTCCCACACACCAGGTCCTCAGAGTCCCACACACACCAGGTCCTCAGAGTCCCACACACCAGGTCCTCACAGTCCCACACACACCAGGTCCTCAGAGTCCCACACACCAAGTCCTCACAGTCCCACACACCAGGTCCTCAGAGTCCCACACACACCAGGTCCTCACAGTCCCACACACACCAGGTCCTCAGAGTCCCACACACACCAGGAGGGAAAATGTTCAACAAATAAAAATTCAAATTAACTTGAGAATTTGTTGTGACTTTAAAGGGAAGCTGATCCACTCCATGGTCGCCCACCTGGACTCCGTCACGAGTCTCGCCGTGGATCCAAACGGACTTTACCTCATGTCTGGAAGTAAGTGTTCATCTGCACGCTCTCAAATGTCAAATCCAAGCCTGATCAACGGAGACTCTGGGGATGGTTTAAAACCCGTTCATGTGAGCTTCTTCTAGTGCAGTGAGGTCATCTCTCTCTCTCTCTCTCTCTCTCTCTCTCCGTCCTCCCAGGTCATGACTGCTCGATCCGTCTGTGGAACATGGAGAGCAAGACGTGCATCCAGGAGTTCACCGCCCACCGCAAGAAGTTTGAGGAGTCCATCCACGACGTGGCGTTCCACCCCACTAAGTGCTACATCGGCAGTGCCGGAGCCGACGCGCTCGCCAAGGTCTTCGTATGACCTGCAACCGACTGAGCGTGGAGCTCTGAGGACGAGTGGAGAGGAGACACTGCCATGAAAGAAGGTGGAGTTTGGAGGAATTTATTTCCGCGTCGGAAGGTGACAGTGACCCGGACTGCTCCTGTAAGATTCGTCAAATATTTGTCCCCGCCCGCCTCCTTGACTCGGGCTGGCCCGGGTCCCGAAAACAAACCAACCTCTGGATGAGACGATGAATGAAAGGCCAAAAATAAAAACAGGAACCCTCGGTACATTTTACAAAAGCTGGAATCTCTTCTCTCTCTTTTCTGTCACAGGTGAAGATTCAAACTCCACCTGCGTCTCCGTCACTAACCCCAACACTCGGGCGAACAGCCCGACGGTGTTGCTTTGAGGTGTTCGTCATGACAACGTGCCTTTTTTCTTCAGAGCATCACTTCTTTTAGGTGTTGAGAGGATGTGGGAGCAGCCAGTTCACGTTTTCCTCCTCACACAGTAAAATAACTGGACGACGCCGACTCTGCACACGACCTGGTGGATTTCTGCTTCTACATTAACGTGGTGTGATTTTTATTATTTGTGCCTACAGCCTGAAGAAGACCACATGGAGTCCATTTCACCATGTAAACACCCACACAGGAGGTGAGAGGTCAAAGGTCAGGACCTTGAGCTGCTCAAGGACACTTGCCCCAGTTGGACAGTCAAGGTAACACAGGTCAGATCACAAACACCTGAGGAGTTTCTTTTCAAAATAAGATGCTTTTGAGGGCAGTGAAACAGTGAAACGATCCGATATGAAATCAGCTGTAGTCAGAGCGACAGCTCCTGCTGTGTCCACGGTGACATGTTCCTGCAGCACTGTGCAAAAGTTTGAGCCACTAAAGATGTTCAGATTATTCTTCATCATCATCATCAGGAGGCGTCTGATTAGTCCAGATTCTTCCTGCAGCAGGATCAGTCCAAACCAATCATCGACCTCCAGATGTGAAACCTGAAGCATCAGCAGTGAAGAGCTGAGAGCTGCAGTTCCTCTAATGACCACTAGAGTCTGGCTCCAGCAGTGAGTCAGTCCCCACAGACTCCCATGTCCAAATGTCCAACTTTACAGCAGAAAGAAACATGTTTACAGCCTGGTACAGAAACTGTTCTGCTCTCTAGAGATCATTTCCTCCTTCATGACACCTGTACGGCTGAATTTATACAACTCACCTGTTTATATTTATTAGGCAGGTTCTCTCTTCTGCTGTAAACCTTTGCACAGTGCTGCCTCCTGCAGCCCACACGGTGAGGAGCGAGGCTCCAGCACAGCAGGATTACAGAGACCTGATGGTGTGATGTAGCTCAGGGGTTAGAGTTGAGCTCTGTGTGAGAGCAGCACACACATTGACTGATTTCACTGATCAGATTGAATTTTTCTTCCTGGTTCTGGCTTATTGCCGCCACCAGCTGTCAGTCAGAGGAACAGCCTGGAGCTGGCAGCTGGAGAAGCTAAGTGCACAACATACAAGTATAACAGAGGCCCACTCATAAACCTGCTGCTCCACAGTTCTGCTAATGGTCAAACACTAACTACATGGGACCTTACAGAACTTACAGGGATCCTGATCTGGTTATTGATCCCTGATCCCAGTCAAAGTCCAACATATGTAGTCTGATCCAATAGTTATGTTCACCTAATTACACAGCTGATCAGTACATGGCTGAAGCTACAGCCTGAAAATGAGTCCAGGTGAAACGTAAATCCTGATCCACATCCTGAAGCTGCAGCTTAAAACTGTTCGTTCAGGATTTTGATTCTTGAGTCGAGCAGGGAAGTGAAACCTGTGACGCTGTCGTCTGACCATCAGGGATGTTTAATGAAAGGTCTCAGCCTTTACTCTGCCAGGTGAGGTGAGGTGCAGGAGGGGGTCAAGAGGCTTTAAAGCTCCATATTTTACTCTTCTCCTGTGTTTTATCTGAAGTGTTGATCTCCATCAGAAGATATATCTGTGGTTTTAAGAACCAAAAACCATCTCAGTGTAGTTTTACATCTCCTCTCTCAGGCTTCTCTCTGGAGCTCTAGTAACAACAGGTCAGTCAGCCAATCAGAAGAGAGGATCTGAGCCTCTGAGCTCTGAGGCTCTGAGCCTATCTTCTGATTGGCTGACTGCATTGTTGTGACATCACAAAGTTCCAGAAGTCCTGACGGCTGGTTTTAAGGCTCAGTGTCTGAATACAGGCTGTGTGCATTTCTCTGTGGACTGAGGCTTTGATACTTTCACTGTATTAATATAGAACCTAGACCTGCTTTATAATCACAAACACATGGACATCTACCTTTAGGAGCTTTAAAGTCCTCCTCGTCCCTGACAGACACACCTGTTAGAAAGCAGAAGAAGAAGGAGATCGTGTGTGGGATCATTTTGAAATGAAAGCCGTCAGTGTGTTTGGAGAATCTGCAGGTGATGACTAACTCCTCCTGTCCTCCACACCTGTCAAAGACATGGAGGACAGAAGCGAGGAGCTTCTGTCCAGAGCCACATCTCACCTGAAAACATCTGGAACTGACCTGAAATCTTTCAGCTTTGACCTGTTTCAGTTTTAGTTTTCTTTCTTTCTTCTTAGTTTCTTCAGATCCAGTGGTTCTGATTGTGGTGATGAGGCTTGATTTGAAAACCTGCTGCTTTTTGTGTGTGTGGTTATTTATAGTTGAAACTCTGACAAACTGCAGCAGGAAAAAAAGCAGCAGTGACGCTTTTCTCATTTATTTTTCTGCTTTTCTCACGTCACGTATTTATTACGATTTTAAAACACCAAATTAAAGACGAAAGGTTCAACTGAGACGACTAGATGCTTCCTGCTAAACCTGACAGGTGTTGTTGCTAATGCTAATTAGCTCGTTTTGTTGTAAAATAACAATAATAACAAAACTCTAAGACTTTAAGTGACACTTTTAGTTCCCAAACTGCACACAAGCACTCCTCCTGATTTGTACATGCTTTATATGCTGACTGCCTGAAAATACTGTATTTTGTGTAATTATCATTATTATTATTAATATTATTATTATGGTTTGGAGCAATGCCGAGTTTTTTAAATGACTCTTTGTGTTTGGTGACAGACTTGTAAGATACAGGTAGATATTTTTTTAAAGACGTTTTTCTCTGTTTTACTTGAAAGTGACGTTTTTTCTTTCGGGGTTTCTGCTGGTGTTAGTAGACGTATGTGTTCATGATGACTCCATCTCTCAGCACTACAACACTTTTATTTTTGCTTTTTACCAAATGATCATCTCGTAAATGCAGCTGTGCTCCTGGCACGGTGGGAAATGAATTTGCTTTTCTTTTAGTGTAAAAAGGGTAAACAGACTGGATTTGTACAGTTTTTAGGTATTAAAGCAGATCTATTTATTAACCTGGTGTAAAGGGAAATTTCAACTGCAAAGTGAATCATAGATGAGCCGAAAGATCAAACATGATCTGATGTGTGGTGAGTAAACACACAGCGAGTCAGTGGCTGCAGATTAAATTCAGCTTTCCTGTAAAATTATGTAAAAAATGAATGGAGTCTGGTTATTTGTTGTCCTGACACTTTAAATGTGTTTTTAACTTTAGCATTCACTTTCATTTCCAGCAGAAAACAGCTGGACACCACTGGCTCAGTCATGTGATGTCTGCGTCCACACTGAGCCAACTGGCTTTTTAAAAGGTGCGACCACATCTCGTTCTCCTAAAGATCTACATCCACACTGAAATGTCTGAACAGTGAACAGCTGAACCTCTGCTTCAGTCACCCAGTAACAGCAATATGACGGATCATCAGCTAAACTGTTGCTTTAATACAACAGGATCTTTTCAAAGTCCAATCACAAGCGATCATAAAGGTTTATACTGAAATTTAAAATCTGTTTAACACTAACAGGCCTCTGCCTTTAAAACCCAAGACCAAAGTTTTCACACATGTCCACTCTGAAGTTTTAAAGGTCCCATATTTTAACTTCTCCGGTGTTTTATCTGAATTGTGCATTTCTCTGTGGACTGAGGCTTTGATACTTTCACAGTATTAATATAGAACCTAGACCTGCTTTATAATCACAAACACATGGACACCTACCTTTAGACTGTGTGGAGCTTTAACAGCTCGGCTTCAGGCTGGAACATGCTTCCCTGTGCGGGGGTGATGCTGGAGCCGCCTCCTCCCAGTAGAAAATTGGATCAGTTAGTCAGCTTGTTTGATGCGCCATCGCCTCCTCTGCAATTACCCATAACACCCTGCTCTGAGTATATTCACTTCAACGTTTTTGTGCATCTGTGCAGAATCATTAATTCCAAAACGGAGGCAAAAGTGCATTTTCAGATTCAGCCAGTTGACTGCCTCCCTGTTCATCCTGTCAAAAGCCCAATAACAAACACACCCTCCAGCTGTGAATTAACCTGAAAGCCAGGTTTGTGTTGAAAGGAACTCATCATACACAGCAAACACAACAGCATGTCCACATTTACATGACAAAAACAGAGAACAGATCAGAAGAAACAACATTCATCTTTATGACTTTTCTGGTCTTTTAAATGTTGATCACAGAGTTTCACCTCTTCAGGCCTCCGTAAACTATTCAGATGAAACAATCAGAGAAAGAAATGCTTCGTGGTTGGACTGCAGTGATGCAGAGTGATGCAGAGTGATGCAGAGTGATGAGTGGTTGTGAATGGACAGTGAGTCACTTCACACAGTTGTGAACCACTGACACACAGCGACAGAAAACAGTGAAGAGATCGAGCAGAATCCCACTGGGCCTCCTCCGTCTCTGTAGCAGGGCGGGAAATAAAGGCGGTGTTCGCTTCAGACACTGAATTCAACCCAAACAAACTCCACCAACATCTGTCACTTTGTTTCACTTTCACAGCAACAGCATCAGTTTTATTATTAATCCAACCTGAACAACATCAACCCTCTGATACAACCTGGAGCAGCGCCCCTACAGGCATGCGCACCGGACCTTGGTTGCCATGGTTACAGTAATAAACTGCGGACTGTACTGAGAGCAGCATACCTATCTTCGTCGCCATGGTTACTATAATAACAGTCATGGTTTGGTTATGTTTAGGAAAAGATGGAGATCGGGGTTAAAAGAAGTACTTCCTCAACATTGGACGATCTTTGTTGTCATGGTTACAACAATAACCACATGGTTAGCTTTGTGATTCGGTCACGGTCTCGTTGATCTCAGTTCACACTTGATATGAACAGATGTTGGAACAGATGTTGGACGTCACCTGCACAGCAGCAGTGACACAGTGACGTAGGCAGCTGAGCTGTGTCGTCACAGTGTTTGTATTCCTCATCTTCAGCCAAAAACAACTGAACCTTCAAACTGAAACCTGTAAATTATCCTGTTGTCATTTGATGTGTACAGTGAAATGTTAAACAGAGAGATTATAGAAGCTAAACAGGCTGTACAAACAGTACATACAGTACATACAGTACATGAAGTACATACAGTACATACAGTACATACAGTACATGAAGTACATACAGTACATGAAGTACATACTGTTGTTTTCTTTTTTCATGTTGTTCTTTTTATTTTTAAATGAAAAGAGTGATGGATTTATCAGTAACAACAATAAAGAAATATGTTGTATATCATGATGGGGTGTGTGTCTGTGTTGCTTTTGTGTTATTTCAATAACTCAACATGTCTCTTTGCAGCTTCACATACTGAACAGCAACACACACACACACACACACACACACACACAGTGTGTTTCTGTCTGACCCTCAGGAACAGTTTGGGGTTCTGCCCAGCGACACTTTGACTTTAAACATATCAGAGACAAGAATAGAAAAAGACGACCAATAATTATATTTACTGACAACAAAATGAACCAGAGCTGCGGAGAAAATAAAGAAGAAAGAGGGCAGAAATACACAAGGACAGCAGCTTGATTCATCAGATATAAAGTGTCTGAGAGGAACACTTAGTTTCAATATTAGCCATTCAGCATTATCAGATATTACTATTAAATATTGTGTGTGTGTGTGTGTGTGTGTGTGTGTATATATATATATATACATATATATATATATATATATATATATATATATATATATATATGTATGTATGTATGTATGTATGTATGTTATATAATTATTATCCCCTGTTTCCCAGATCAGATTTTCCAGCTGGTTCATTCACATGGTGAAAAATTCACAACATTCATAAGCATCGGACACTAAACAGTTATTAATGCTTTGGACCTGCAGATTTTTTAGGACCCATTTGTCACATTTGGCAGCTTTTACTTCTGATTTTACTGTGAATATTAATACACTTTTGATTAATTAACATTTTAAAAGGGGACACGAAATCAAATATCACAGTCATGAAATGAAAAATGAAAAATAAAATAGAAAGCTAAAAGTCAGTGCTAAACTGAAAAGATGATAATGATTGAAGACAAGGAAAAACAATACCGTAGAATAAAATGAAGCACAGAATGACTTCAGTGAGTTTCAGTTTGAGGAGCAGTCGCGGCTCCTTGTGTGGGTTTCCTCGGCTTCCTCCAGGGGACAGCGACTTCCGCTCATGAGCTGAGGCTGCTGCCGTCAACCGTAGAAGAAGAAGCTGGCTAGCTACTGTAAACAAAGCTAAGCCACCAGTCTGTGAAACAGCTGAAAACCCGCTGGATGTGGTGAGAGGATATGATCTGAAATATCGCTGGTACACACTGAAGTAAGTGGAGACCGAGTTATTCACCAAACAGCCGAACGACGGCGGGAAATGACCTTATAAACCTTTAGTTTAGTTAGCTAACCAACTAGCATAACATGCTACAGTTCTCAGTGAAACGACTCCCCGGGGCTCGGACATTGTCTGGTGAACTTTTAGTTTTGTGTGTCTGTTTGGCTCTGTGTTGAGGTTGTGTAGTGTTGTCAGGCTTCATCGGTGTGATGTGTAGAAAACCCGCTGGTGAAAAGGACTTTGACGATGTGTGGCTAACGAAGCTAACATTAGCACAGCTACAGCGAAAAACCCTCAGATTTTAAACGGAGTCTGGTTGCTCCGTTCACTGTCACTGATTGTTATAAACTACATCTCTCGGCAGCCCCCCCCCAACACTCCGCCGTTCAGCCATGAGCCGGCCTGCAGTCTGACTGGAAGATAATGGCTGCAGAGCTGTTCCCCACTAAGAAGCTGGTCCCCCCCGCCTCAGCAAGCAGCACCACCTCCATCCAGCAGTACCAGCAGCAGAACCTGACCAACAACAACACCGCCGCCGCGCAGGGCTGCTGCAACTGGCAGGGCCTGTACCCCACCATCCGGGAGAGGTGAGTATCTGAGCGCCCCCAGACCAGGTGCCCCCAGACCAGCCCCTGGGTGATCTGATCAGTGTATTGACGGAGGCATTGCTCCGTGTGGGCCTCGACACCAGTCGGTCCTGGTCTGAAGCTCTCCGTCTGTCTGAGTGTTGCCGCTGACCCTCTTCATCCTTCACCTTCTAACGGCTGCTTCCTGCAGGATAATGCTCCCTGTCACAAACTGGTGTCAACAACATGACCGTGAGTTCAGTGAACTTTAGTGGCCTCCCCAGTCCCCAGACCTGGATCCAGTAGAACATATTTGGGATGTTGGGAGGGGGGGTCACCTTGTTCCCACTGACCTTCTGGCCGGTAAACACCACGTCCTTGGACTCTGATCGAAACAGGGACTCACCATTACTCATGCTAAATATATGACAGTGTAGCAGGGTTGTTGTTCTCCTCTTCTGCGTGTTGTTGAGTCACTGAACCATTTTCAGCCTCTACACTGATCTGCTGCAACACACTGAGGAACAACTTGTGACTCATAAAAGTCAAGAAAAAAAAACTGCTTCTCCTTCAACAAGACAAAAACTTTTGCAGCTGCAGAGTCTCCAGTTTATCATCAGATTATTAAGATGAGACAACATTAGAGTATAGACTAACTCTAATGATAAACAGTATCAGGTTTAAACAGTAACCAGGACCTGGTGTAGACCTGGAGCCTCAGTCAGGATTCAGATCCTCAGATCCTGAACGCTGAAGAGTCTCAGCTGTTATGCAGCAGCAGTGATTTCACTCAGACTGAGATTAACCACAGATTCATTACTGCTACATCACACACACGTTAATGACCTCGTTAAGTGTTGATTTGTCTTTAAGCTGTGTTGGAAGGTCCTGGGGGAGGAGGAGGCTCCATGTGAATCTTTTTTTCTTCGCATAAATTCTGTGAATTCTGTGTCCTTGTAGAAATTCAGTCATGTTCAACAATGAGATGATGGCCGATGTTCACTTTGTGGTCGGGCCCCCTGGTGGGACGCAGCGAGTTCCAGGACACAAGGTAAAAACCCGTCACCCTGCAGCTGCAGAGCTGTGGAAGTGACAGTGATTCTGTGGATCTGTTTTGACTGAGAAACTGAAGAATCACTGAGAGTCACATGAACATTCATTCAGATGTTTCCTCTGAGATTCAATATCAAGGCACAAACTATATAATGTGTTGAATTAATTTTCTATTAAAGTAATAAAGTTTTGATTGAGCTGAGGAGCTGTGCGTCTCTGTTAGATATGAATCCATCCTGTCTCTCTGCTCTGCTCCAGTACGTCCTGGCCGTCGGCAGCTCCGTGTTCCACGCCATGTTCTACGGAGAACTGGCCGAGGATCAGGACGAGATCCGGATCCCTGACGTGGAGCCTCCATCTTTCTTGGCCATGTTGAAGTATGTGGAGCTCAGATTTCCTCTCAGTAGAAATGTCATCAGTCTGAATGTTCAGTGACGGCAGCGTCTGTTTGACCTCCACAGGTATATCTACTGCGATGAGATCGACCTGTGTGCCGACACCGTGCTCGCCACCCTCTATGCTGCCAAAAAGTACATCGTGCCTCACCTGGCCCGCGCCTGCGTCAACTTCCTGGAGACCAGCCTGAGCGCCAAGAACGCCTGCGTGCTGCTGTCGCAGAGCTGCCTGTTCGAGGAGCCCGACCTGACGCAGCGCTGCTGGGAGGTGATCGACGCGCAGGCCGAGCTTGCTCTGCGCTCCGAAGGCTTCTGCGACATCGACACCCAGACGCTGGAGAGCATCCTGCGGCGGGAGACGCTCAACGCCAAAGAGATGGTGGTGTTCGAGGCGGCGCTGAACTGGGCCGAGGCCGAGTGCCAACGACAAGACCTGCCGCCGACCATCGAGAACAAGCGCCTGGTCCTGGGGAAGGCCATCTACCTGATCCGCATCCCCACCATGGCGCTAGAGGACTTCGCCAACGGAGCAGCGCAGTCTGGCGTGCTCACGCTGAACGAGACCAACGACATCTTCCTGTGGTACACCGCCGCCAAGAAGCCTGAACTCTTGTTCTGCACCAAACCTCGTAAAGGCCTGGCGCCGCAGCGCTGCCACCGCTTCCAGTCCTGCGCCTACAGGAGCAACCAGTGGCGGTACCGAGGCCGCTGCGACAGCATCCAGTTTGCTGTGGACAAACGCGTGTTCATCGCCGGTTTCGGTTTGTACGGCTCCAGCTGCGGCTCAGCCGAGTACAGCGCCAAGATCGAGCTGAAGCGTCAGGGCGTGCCGATGGCCCAGAGGATCATCAAGTACTTCTCAGACGGTTCCAGCAGCACCTTCCCCGTCTGGTTCGAGTACCCGGTGCAGATTGAGCCGGACACCTTCTACACCGCCAGCGTGGTGCTGGATGGCAACGAGCTCAGCTACTTTGGCCAGGAGGGCATGACAGAGGTGCAGTGTGGGAAAGTGACCTTCCAGTTCCAGTGCTCCTCGGACAGCACCAACGGCACCGGAGTGCAGGGGGGCCAGATCCCGGAGCTCATCTTCTACGCCTGAGCTGGCAGGAGAGAGGACGCCACAGAGATTCCTGCTTCACCGACATGACGAGTTTTAATAGAGGGTGTGGAGACGAGTTCTCAGGAAGCTGCTGATGGAGGGAGGGCTCTACTGATCCTGGATCTACTGCTGAGCCTGAACCCTCACATCCCTCCACCACCTGTCGCTGCTGCTTTTCCACAGCAGCTGCTGCTGTTGTTGTTGAGCTGTGGTCGCTGCAGTTTCCACCTCCTCTTGGTTGCAGATACATCTTGCAGAGAAAGGTCTTATGGGTAATCCTGGGCTGCAGAGGCGTTCTCACACACACACACGCACACACACACACCCACACACACACACCCTCCAGATGTCAGTAATGCGCGGTGCAGCTGTGTGTGTGTTGTTAACTCTTCTTCTCTGGTGGAGGTGTGTCTGACACTAAACTATATTTTTATTATTGTCAACAAACCCGACAGATTCAAACCAACAGCAGACGCCTCACAAACGTTTACTTTCCTTTGTAAACAGTCTCAGTAATTTCCTGGACAGGAATAGAGTATTTGTTAGGGACTATTTTCAGCGGCGGATTAATCCACATTTGTTGCTGTAGTGAGTATTTCGACCAGCAGGAAGGTGTGTGTGACTCATGGATGTGTTTGAGTGGAGCTCTGAGGCTCAGAGGAATCCGACACACGCTCTCAGTACCTGCTCACAGGTGACGCTCAGTGTTGGCTGGAGTCTGTACATGAGGTTTGTTGGCAGTAAATCGTCACTAACATTTAACCTGAAATCTGTTCTCTACACAGAAGAGAAAAAGCCATGCAGAGGTCTGTGAACGCCAGCTGTTGATTGGTCGATCAGTTATTTAGATTTGTTGTTTAGTTCACAAAACACTAGGTTAAAATAGGTTTATTATTGATTATGTATCAAGAAAACATAAGAACACAGTGAATCATGTTAACCACAGTTCACACCAACAATATTCAGTCAGTGATGATAAAGAAAAGAAGCAGAGACGAACTAAACAGTTACTGGAACCGTGCAGTCTGAGCAGCTGGAGCCAGTGAGAGTTTCTGCTCCATCATTAAACAATCAATCAACCATATTGATTCAGTTTGTCCTTTAAAGCTCCATGTTTTACTCTTCTTCTGTGTTTTATTTGAAGTGTTGATCTCCATCAGAAGATATATCTGTGGTTTAAGAACCAAAAACCATCACAGTGTAGTTTTACATCTCCTCTCTCAGGCTTCTCTCTGGAGCTCTAGTAACAACAGGTCAGTCAGCCAATCAGAGGAGAGGATCTGAGTCTCTTGGTGACTGCTTTGTTGTGACATCACAAAGTTCCAGAAGTCCTGACGGCTGGTTTTAAGGCTCAGTTTCTGAATACAGGCTGTGTGCATTTCTCTGTGGACTGAGGCTTTGATACTTTCACAGTATTAATATAGAACCTAGACCTGCTTTATAATCACAAACACATGGACATCTACCTTTAGACTGTGGAGCTTTAATGGATAAATTGTTTCAGTACTAAGTATAAACACTAACGTGTTCACACATGTTCAGACAAACACTGCCGTCGTCTGTGAGGCCTCCTCCTCAGTATGAACAGGTTTTCAGTTTCCCGCCTTAAAGATGTCGTGTTTAGTTTATCATGAGACAGTGAACTGTGTCACTCAGCTGAGTTCCTCCTCTGCTGTTACTGAAGGATTTTAAAAACAGTGAGGCTCTGAAATAAAGTCTGGTTGTTATGTTTCTCACCTGTGCAGGTGAATACTGAGTTTTCTATTTCTAACAGCTCATCACACACTGTTGGTTTTCTACCCTCAGCTTCCTCTGGTGCTCGGTCCTGCTTCACCCACAGGTCACCTGAACTCCTACCTGTTCAGCAGTGCAACAGGTGATCAGAAAGGATTTTCACTCTAACTCTCCCTGTCAGTTTTTTGTGTTGTATTTAAACAAACACTGACCCTCAGATATCACTGCAGATGCTTTTATTTTGAAAACGTTAGACTCTTAGTTTGTTCTTTTTTTGTTCCTTTAATGTTGCAGTTGTGTAAATATGTTTCTGTGACTGTGTCCTGAAGCACTTCTTCATCTAATCTCTTTAAAAATGGAGGACAGACTCTTTTATATCTAATTCTATATTGAGAAAACATATTTTTGGATGTTTTTGTTTCCTGTTGTCTGAATCCAACCAGAATGTGCAGTGAGTCCGTGGCCTTATGAATGTGTTGTTGACAGATTTGGAAATAAAAGATTCAACTGATCTGTGTCAGTTCTCTGTTGCTTGTGATGTGCTCAAAAGCTCCAGAACAACAAGTAAGTGGACCTTGAGTATGACATTTTTTTTCAAGCATCATTTTGTCGTGTCTTCATTCATTTCTGTCCCACGTCTCTGAAAATCTAAATCTGCTCAGATTTAGTCCCTCGTCATGATACTCTGAAGAAAACAAACCGTTTCTCAAGCAGTTTTTTTCTCTTAACTTCATTTAATAGTTTCAATGAAAACACATAAAATGAAGATATATAAAGAAAAATATCACTCATAATAAGACAGAACAAATGATCAATAAAATAACCAAAATGTAATATATGCACAAAAAAAGAAAAAAAAACCAACATGAGAACCAGATAAAAGACAAAGAAGACATTTAGAAACATGAATAATCAAAGTAAATGAATGAACAGTTTAAATCACGGCAGTAAAATATTCTGATCAGGCTGAAGAGCTTTAAATTCTATTTTCCTAAGATCCTGGTTCCTACATGGAAACGTGTCAGACAACAGGCTCCTTCATCCACAGAAACAGACGCTGTGTAGAATCAACTCTCAACTGAAATCATGTTTCAACTGGAGATTGAATTGTGCATCTATGTCATGATATGAGCTTATATATATATGTATATATATATATATATATATATATATATATATATATATATATATTAGTACACGTGTTGTTTTTTAGGGGTTCAGTCACATGAGACGTTGAAAGTCATTGTGTCAACAGATGCAAACAGAAGTCAAACGTTTCCACGGACACACAGAGCCACAGTGTCTGTGGGCTGTTTTTAGCCTTTATTTGTTTATATTTTGAAAAATTGAAAACGCCGAATTAACTACGAACAGTTTCTTTCTGCTGTGAACCGGTGGAGGTTCCGACCAGTGTCACTGAGTCACCGTGACTCTGAAGAAAACGTAAAAACCCGATGATTCTCAGCCGAGTTCTGAAGCGCTCAGTTCCTGCCCCGTTACTGTTTTACTGTACCCGGTCATCATAAGATAAAAACTCGTTGTTATAGTTTCCTTCGTGGATGAGAAGCTGCCTCAAGACCTCAAGAGGAAGACGAGGAGGGGGAGGGGGAGGGGGAGGAAGAGGAGGAGCAGGGGGAGGGGGAGGGGGAGGGGGAGGACCGCTCGGCCTCTTCGCGCTCTAATTGTCCCTCTTCTCTTTCCGTCCTGAAGAAGGAAGTGACTCCAGCCGTCCAGACTACACTCAGGTGGTTCATCATCGCAATGCACAGGTTGAAGATCATTGCAGGTCACCTGTCTCCCTCCGCTTCCTCTGACCAGCGGCGGGATTTATGGAGCTCAGAATGTGGATCCGGATCCGGGTCTGCAGGGAGCGGCGGCCCGGACGACGTGGTGGTGGTTCATGGACTGAGGACCGCTATCGGGAGAGCGAAGAGAGGATCTTTCAAGGTACCTGCTCACCTGTTCACCTGTTCACCTGCTCACCTGCTCACCTGCGCTGACAGTAACTGATGACGTCTTCTAGGACACCACACCTGACGAGCTGCTGAGCGCAGTGATGACAGCTGTGCTGACAGATGTTGGACTGTCACCTGCCCAGCTGGGAGACGTCTGTGTGGGTGAGTCCCCCCCCCCTCAGACTGCTGATTGAAATGCTCTGTGTGCTCACCTGTGCTCACCTGTCTGCAGGTAACGTGCTGCAGCCTGGAGCCGGGGCTCTGATGGCCAGAGTGGCTCACTTCCTCAGGTGAGAGGTCAAAGGTCAGAGGTCGCACTGACCCTCACACACTCGTCCTGTTTCACTGACTCTCCTCCTGCTCTGTCCTCACCTCAGTGGGTTTCCAGAGACGGTTCCTGTTTACACGGTGAACAGACAGTGCTCCTCCGGGCTCCAGGCTCTGTTCAACATCGCAGGTAAACACTGACGCACACGCACACACACACACACACACACACACACAGCCACAGTCACCTGCTGTTACCTGTGTCTGTGCAGGAGCCATCAGGAGCAGGTCCATTGACCTGGGCCTCGCCTGTGGGTACGTCACCTGTCAAAACTACAGTTAGAGTCAAACAACGTTTCTCCAGGACACACAAACATTATATATGTGTCTGTGTTTGTGTGTCTGTGTGTGTTACAGTGTGGAGAGCATGTCTCTGCGTTCAATAGGAAACCCTGGAGACCTGAGCTCCAGGCTGATGGACAACGACAAGGCCAGAGACTGCATCGTCCCCATGGGGTGAGCGCCGTGCTGCCGGGGCTCACAGTCCCAGGACGAACTCTGAACGTGTTAGAATCACAAACTTCATTTCACCTCCAATTGGTCACAATCAATAAACAACTGGATGTATACTAATCAATCATAATCCCACAGTCACAATAAGAATTGATTATATCTGAATTGGTTGTTGCTTCACAAAGTTCACTGAAACCTCCAAACTGTCTTTTCACAAATTGTCTTAGAAAGTAAATATCATCCTGATCATGATGTTTCTCTAAAACCCTGAGGCTGTTTCAGCATCTACACAAGTTCTTACTGTAGAAAACCTGAGAATCCACTGAATCTTTTCCCAGTTAGTTAAAACCCAGAACAGAAAAATAAAAGTTTTAATCCCAAACCTCCAACCATCAGCTTGCTCCAGGCGCTCTCTCAACATTACGATGTCCTTCCATCTCCAGAGATTAAAATCCCAGAGTTTGTGTAGTTTGTCAGAATCTTCCATTTTATTTGATTAATTAGTATTTTTTTATTTTATATATTTTTATATTTTTATTGATTATGTTTTTGTGTTTTGTATTATGTTACAATTTCTTCTAATTTGGCACAAATGTTCACTCAGACTCAAAGAACAACTGATTTGATTTTGGTGTTTAAAGGTCAAAGGTCAAAGTCACTGTGACATCATATAACTGAAGAATTCATAAACTATTTATCTGTGTGTGTGTGTTCTTTATGCTGTGTGTTTGTGTGTGTGTGTTGTTTGTGTTGTTTGTGTTTGTGTGATTTGTGCAGCATCACCTCGGAGAACGTTGCAGAGAGATTCAGAGTCTCCAGAGAGAAGCAGGACGCCTTCGCTCTCAGCTCTCAGCAAAAGTAACCAAGCAAATACTTTTTAAATTCTTTTTTCCATTGAGTTTGGTGTCTGTCAAAGCTCCACCTCCTCGGTGCAGCATGATGGAACCTGTGTATGTGGCATGTGAACATGTGTATGTTGACATTGATATATTAACTAATTATTACATTCATTAGATTAATTAATTATCCTGCTGGTTTTCCTGGGAGGTTGTTTTCATCTGGCTGTTGGTTAAAAACGTAACAAATTTGAATGAAGTTTGGTGGAAAGGATCAGAGGATCAGATTTGTAGTTTCTCCATGAATCATACCTGAACGTTTTCTTGGGTTTACATGGTGATTTTTTTTCAAACCAGGTCACAGTCACCTTTAAAGGAACCTAGAGAACTGATGTGAAGTGACAGGTGTAGGTAGGAGGGTGTGTCGTGTTTACAGCAGGTGTAACGATCAGGCTCCGCCCTCTCACAGAGCAGCCCGGGCTCAGGCCATGGGACTGTTCGACCAGGAGATCGTCCCCGTCACCACCAAGTTAGTGGACGATGAAGGCAAAGAGCGAGAGGTGACAGTGCGGAGGGACGACGGGGTCAGACCTGGAACCACTCTGGCAGGACTCGCTAAACTGCGGCCGGCCTTCAAACCTGACGGCAGCACCACAGCAGGTGAGTCGGCGCCGCGGCAACAGCAGGTGAATGGATGAACGTCTGTGAGCAGCTACTGACTCAAACACACACATGTTCTGTCCCAGGTAACTCCAGCCAGGTGAGTGACGGAGCAGCGGCCGTGCTGATTGGTCGCAGGTCTGCAGTGGAGGCTCTGGGTCTGCCGGTCCTGGGGGTCCTGAGGGCCAGTGCAGTGGTGGGGGTCCCTCCTGATGTTATGGGTATTGGACCAGCGTTTGCCATCCCTGCAGCTCTGGAGCAAGCTGGTGAGTCTGAGTCAAGGTCACATGATCACATAACCCCTCTGCTGGTCTCCTGTGGTTTAGTCTGAAGCAGCTGTACCTTCATCATCATCATCATCATGTAAACCCCTGTAGGTCAGTGGGTTTAAAGCTGCTGCAGGTTCAGTTCATGAAGCTCAGATTTATTCAGATCAGCTCATTTACTTCTTTTAAAAAAACTACAAAACCCATCAGCTATAAAACTGTCATGATGGAGACGGTGTCACTGATTACCTGATAAATATTAATAATAATACAGTTTATTTGATAAGTTAATGTATGGAAGCAAATCTGTCTCACCAGGTTTTCACATGATGTTCTTTTTTTACTTTTTTGAAAAGAAAAAAATCAGAAATTCACACTTTACAATTTCGAACTCTGTTGAGACTTGAGTCATGTGACTGACGTGTGTGAAGCGGCTGTGGTGCTTCAGTCTTGTTGAGTTGTGTTGTTGTGTTGTTGTTGTTGTGCGTCCCCTCAGGACTCACCGTGGCCGACATCGACGTGTTTGAAATCAACGAGGCCTTTGCCAGTCAGGTGAGCTCCACATCACCTGGTTCACACAAACCAACAAATGTTTGTGATGTTGTCACTGGTGAAAAATCAGTTCTTCTGTAAGTCAGAGGTCAGAGGTCAGAGGAGCCTGCACCTGGATGATCCAGGACCTCAGTGAGGACAGGTTCTGTTATGAGTGTGTTCCTCAGTGACCTGATCTGGTTCTGCTGCTCAGGCCGTGTACTGTGTGGAGAAGCTGGGGATCCCGCCGGAGAAGGTGAACCCTAACGGGGGCGCCATCGCCCTGGGACACCCTCTGGGCTGCACCGGAGCGCGGCAGGTGGTGACGCTGCTCAACGAACTCAAACGCAGAGGCAGGAGGTTTGTGTCGACCGCCACACACACAGCAAAGACCTGAGCACAGAGTCCAGACGGTTCTGAGCCTCTGTCTGTCTGCAGGGCGCTCGGCGTCGTGTCCATGTGCATCGGGACCGGGATGGGAGCCGCCGCCGTGTTGGAATACCCCGGACCGTAGGAGGTGACTGTGACGGACAGGTCACTGTAGCACAGCTCAGGTGTGACTCTACGATCAGAGCTGCAGTGATTCATTGATTAGATGATCAACAGAATATTAATCAGTTTGAACTTTGGATAAATAATCAGCAGATTAACTGATGAACATTGTGACATCGTGACCTGCAGCGACCACCTGACCAGGAGCTCATCCTGTAAACGTCTGAGACCAGAGCTCCACTAGTCCACCGCTGAGACGCCTCCGTCCTCTTAAAGGACGAGTTCATGAGTTTTCAAATGTCTTAAAGCTCCATGTTTTACTCTTCTCCTGTGTTTTATCTGAAGTGTTGATCTCCATCAGAAGATATATCTGTGGTTTTAAGAACCAAAAACCATCTCAGTGTAGTTTTACATCTCCTCTCTCAGGCTTCTCTCTGGAGCTCTAGTAACAACAGGTCAGTCAGCCAATCAGAAGAGAGGATCTGAGCCTCTCTTCTCATTGGCTGACTGCTTTGTTGTGACATCACAAAGTTCCAGAAGTCCTGACGGCTGGTTTTAAGGCTCAGTTTCTGAATACAGGCTGTGTGCATTTCTCTGTGGACTGAGGCTTTGATACTTTCACAGTATTAATATAGAACCTAGACCTGCTTTATAATCACAAACACATGGACATCTACCTTTAGACTGTGTGGAGCTTTAACACAACAGCCATGAGTCCTTATGAACAGTGAGACAGGCTTTGCTTGCTGTCAATCATCCCTCGTAGCAGCAGCGACTGAGGAACTCAGCGACTCTGATGTTAATATTTGTGTAGAAGATCATTTCTAATAACAGCTGATCGAGTGCCTTTGATTTCATGTTGCTCATCAAACACAGTGTGACCTCAGCAACACTTCAAACTCATCTCAATCCACCTGCTTTATTAAATCAAACTGTGTTTTCATCTGTAACCATGACGACTCAAACAGTCAGAATAAAACATGTCAACACCTGAAGCAGCAGGATTCAGTTTTTACTCATCATGTGTCCGACTCTTCATTTCCTGTTGTCTTCCTGGTGCCTGAGATTCGTTTCTGTACAAACACATAAAAATAAACAGGAAACTGATCCAGGCTCAGTCCGTCAGCAGTTCTCAGCTGAACCTACACCAGCCTCTGTTTCTTCCGAGCCTGAAACTGCTGCGTTTTGCTTTTGATGGACTTGACGAGCAGAGACAGGCCGGGGTCCATCGCTTTCTGTGCCGCTGGAACATCAGAGTCATTTTCCCATGTCTTCCCTGACACTTCCTGTATGCCGGCGGCGGTGGGCGTGGTCGCCTGAGCACCGAGGACGTCATCCTTCTGCCGCCGCTCCTCTTCTCGTCTGCGCTGCTTCTCGGTCAGGATGCTCTGAGTGGCTTTGGTCTTCTTGTAGCTGGGGTGGGACGGGTCCAGGTTGAACAGGTGGGACGTGAACATGGCCTGGAAACGGGGGTCTTTAACATCCACCTGGACGCACACAGACAGGAAGTGGTTCGTTACAGTCATGGTCATTGAGGCTGGTGTCATTATTTTGATGAAACAGAACTCTCATCGTGTCTCATCACTCGGCCGTGGTTTCAGATTTTCACTGGTCAGAGTTTCTTCTTCTACTGTCTGTAAATTCTTTATCTTACAGCATCATAAATGTGGTTATTTACTGTTTGTCTCCATGAGATTATTATTATTATTATTATTATTATTATTATTATTATTATTATTCAAAAAGAAAAAAAAAGATTTTTGGGGCTTGAACAAGCTCGAAAACTCAGATCAACACACAAATCGAGCAAAATCAGAGACTGGGCTCTGGGCCGATGGTCGAGGGGCTGATGATTGGTCCTATTACAAATGACATCATCCAATTTTTTCAATTAAAAAAAAAAATTTTTTTTTTCAATTTTGGATTTGGTGCTGTGCTTTGTGTTTACAGGTTTGGTCTGTAGGACGCACAAAGACTCACAAACTCTGCAAAGCTCAGGCGTTGTTGAGAGACTAGTGGTGCCCAAACTCAGTCAGTGATGTGGGCGTTGGCTCAGGGCCCCCCCCTCGAAAAATTCAACAGATACCAGACATCTGTATCCTGATATGACGTCACAGTCGTAGCGCCACCAACTGAACACAGGAAGTAACCCTTGAGGCCATGGTCTGGCCCTGATCAGCAGGAGCAGCTCTGGGATTCTGATGGTAGAGATGTGTTTTTGTTTCCTGCGTTATTAAAGCTATTGAATCTGCCTGACTGTGTCATTGTCAGCTCTGCTGTACAAATAATTATCACATTCCTGTGACGTGACGCTCAGAAACTCCGTGGATCCTGTGGGTCGGTTAGTTGGTTAACGGCAGGTCAGAGTCTGAACTGAAGGTCTCACCTGGAAGTCGTCGTCCTCCACAGGCTCCTCCCCCTTCTTCAGCAGCTTCTTCCTCTTCTTCTTGCTCAGGTTCTGCTGCTCCACGATCTTGTCGTAGTTGAAGTGTTTGTGTTTGGCGTCGTCGTCGTCGTCCTCCATCAGGAGCGCCATCTCAGCCTGCACACACACACACACACACATACACACACACACAGTGAGTCTGCAGAGCTCAGGTTTGCTGGTTTTCATGACGAGCTGAGATTAACCTCTGACCTTCTGCTTCTCCAGCTCCTCTTCCTCCTCAGCCGTCCGCTCCTCTTCCTCCTGCTCCTTCTTCTTCTTCTTTCCCTTCTGTTTCTTCTTCAGATCTGCAGACACAGCAGACAACACTGACGCTGGACTCAGATCCACATGAAGGTAAAACATTCGATACTCATCGACTGACAGCAGCGATCACCTGTAGCACCCAGCTCCTCGGCGAAGAAGGGGTCACTGAGGTCAACATCTGGAGGAAGCTCTTCATCACTGAGGTCTTCCTCAGCTGCTCCCTGGTGGAAGACAAGCAGAGTGAGTGATCTGTCGTCCAATCAGCTGTGACTTGATGAAGACGTTAACTCTACTCTGACGCTATGACAGCTGGACACATCTGGAACATCTGCCGTCTTCACCTGTTTCCTCTGAGACTTCTTCTGCTTCTTCCTCTCCTTCTTCTTCTGCAGGAACTCCTCCCAGGGCGTCGGCTGCTCCTTCTCCTCCAGCTTCTTCTTCACCAGCTGCTCCGTCGTCTCCTTCAGTCCTGCACACACACAAAACACACACTCAGCGAACTGATCCGACTGTGCAGCCTGGTGTTACTGTTATTACTGTGTGTGTGTGTGTGCGTGTGCGTGTGTGTTACAAGAGAAAAGAAACACATCTACTTGATGTTTTTACTGTCAAACCTGGTTTGACATTCACACTGTTTGACCACATGTTGAACCTTCTAGCAGGAAAACACTGACACCAAGAGAAACATTCAAGAAGAAAAACAAGAAAACAAAAAGATAAAAATCTGTTTCTCACACACACACACCTGGCACCCAGGTGATCTCCATCTCCATGTCTTTGTCCTCCTGCAGCTTCTTCTCTCTGTCCTGCAGACCTCTCAGCAGCTCCCTGTACCTAGAGATCTGCTCCTCACTCTTCTTCTTCTTCTTCTCTGTCTTCTTCTCCTCCTCCTTGGCCTCTTCTGTTCGTTTAACTGTGAAACCAAACAAAGGACAGAACAACCCGTCAGTGCTGCTTCCTGTCACCACAGAAGAAGAACCTTCTCAGTTACGATGAGTCCTCTCACTCTCTGCTGTGACGTCGTCGTCTCCAAACGCAACCTCTCCCTCTTCATCCTCCTCCTCTTCCTCGCTGGAGGAGGCCAGGTAGGCGTTGAAGTCCATTTCCAACAGCTCGTCCTTGTTGAACTTCCTGTTGAGGGCGGTCACCCGCTCGTGGTCGGTCTCGTCCCACGTCAGCTGCACCTGATTGGTTGAACTCAGACACGTGAGTCCTACTGATCGTCTTCACAGAAACATCTGTTGATTTCTTCAGAGTTTTTAGATGTTCTCTACAGTAACGTGTGCAGGTCTCACCTTTGAGGTGGCCGCGGCTGACGAGGTGAACAGTTTGGGCGTGTAGGCCGACAGGTTCACGTCTGTCGCTGCGTCTTTAGGCTCCTCGGTGAACATGACGTCATCAGGAATAAACCTGTTCAGAAAGTTTCAGCTTCACTTAGTTTTGAATGATTTCACTTCAGTTCTGTGGGTTTGTGTTCTCGGTGTTCTCAGGTTCAGGTTCTCCTACCGCAGGTCCAGGACGGAGCAGCTGCTCTCGTACTCGTAGCCGTCACACTCCTCGTAGATCTTAGCAGCTGTGTCGACCGAGTCGCACTCCACCACGGCGTAGTAATACTTCAGACGCTTGAACTGGTAGTCGCGCATCTTCTCCCTGTAAACGCTGAGGAGACACAGCGCAGGACACAGGAGGAGGTTTCATCAGAACCACGAGTGGGAACTGACTCATTCAAACACAATTTAACTGTGTGAGCGTGTGAGTGTGAGTGTGAGTGTGAGTGTGTGTGTGTGTGTGTGTGTGTGTGTGTGTGTGTGTGTGTGTGTCACCTCTCCTCCTCGGTGTCGTCCTCTGAGTCCTCGGGCAGCGCCCTCAGCTCCAGCGGTCCCTGCGTCTCCTCCACCATCAGCCTCTCCCTCCCAAACTCAGACGGGTAAATCTGGACAACAACACCCAGCATGCACTGCAGTTTATCTCTCTCACACAGATTCCACACTCACCTGTCCACCACCTGAAACTGACGAGCAGAAACGCTCTGCTGTCAGCCTGGTGATGTGTTCAAGGCTCTTCAGGGTCAGAGAACAAAAGTGCAGCCAGAGAAACATTTCTGGTCTTTCCTGCCTCACTCTTCATCACTCTTCCTCACCTCACTCTTCCTCACTCTTCATCACACTTCATCACTCTGCCTCACTCTTCATCACTCTTCCTCACCTCACTCTTCCTCACTCTTCATCACACTTCATCACTCTTCCTCACTCTGCCTCTGTGTTACCTTGACAGACAGCACGGCTCCTCCTTTAGGTGTGAAGGAGCTGCACAGAGCCAGCAGGTCTTTGGCCTTTATGCGGTCCCAGTCCATGTTGCAGACGGCCAGTCGGGCCGAAACCTGGTGCGCGCGCGCACACACACACACACACACACACACACACACACACACACACACAGTAAACACAGTGAAAGTGTTAATGTGTGAACGTGTCCGTCTCCAGACGTCACCTCACCACGTCACTCCGTGGAGCATCTTTGCACAGCTCTCCCCAGTCGTGTTCGATCTCCTCTTCCTCCTTCCTCAGGATGGCATCAACATCATCGTCATCTTCATCTGAGCTTGTCTCTACGTTGCCCTTCCCTCTGGCCAGATCCGGTCCACTGTCACTGTCACTGTCCTCCTCTGAATCCAGACCGGACTCCTCCTCATCCAATCCACTTCTAACATCACCCTCCTCCTCTACATCATCATCTTCTTCATCATCATCATCTTCATCCTCCTCACTGCCGTCTGTGACACCGCCCCCCAGGTCGACACCGTCCTCCTCCTCAGTTTGCTGCTCCTCATCATCTTCATCATCTGAGGAAAATAAAGTCACAGTGTCTTTAGTGGTTTCTCTGAGTGTTTACCTGAAATCTGCTCTATTTTTATTGGATCACTCAGAAAACAGTCAGCCAATCAGAGGAGAGGCTCAGATCCTGTCTTCCTTTATTCCACCTCCAGACCCCTCAGATCTGCTGACCAATCACTGCTCTCCGTTCCACACTCACAGTTAAAATTTAAAGGTTTTAAGGAAACAACAAACATCTTCTCACCTTCGTCCTCCACCACTCTGACTCCTTGCTCTCCTTTAGCTCCTCCCCCTCTGCTCTGCACTCCTTCTCCCTTCTTCACCTCCCCCTCAGCTCTCACCAGCTTCTCCTTCCCTTTCTTCTTCTTCTTCTTTCCCTCAGCCACCGCCTTCTTGTTCTTTGCGTCCTCTTCGTCTTCTTCTTCGTCCTCGGAGTCAGAGAGTTTGTAGAAGCGCTTCAGGTCGTCTGTGGAGGTGTGGTTGATGGGACGGCCTCGTTTGTCCACCGTGTACTTCACCTTGAAGCGCTGGTCGTGGAACATGGACTGGAAACGCTTGTCGATCTTGATTTTGTGTTCTCTCTCCGGCATCTCCCAGAAGCGTGGATCCTTCTGCACCCGGAGGAAGCGCTCATCGCTCAGCTGCTTCTTTTTGGACGACATGGCGGCAAAATCACGGCCTCACCTGCCAAATAAACAGAGAAGAAGAATATTTTTGATGTTTCTCCTACTTTGTAAATCTTGATAAACAAATTTGTTGCCGAAGTTAACACTAAAAATGACCCAACTTTCATCATCTGGTCAGATTTGTCTGATTTCTGGAATATGGAGAAAATCAAGTAAAAACAAGACAGTAAGGAAAACTGTCCTAACACGACTGGACTCTTCACATTTTACAAAATAAAGGTTTGTTCAGGACCTGGAGTCAGACCTGGAATCAGACCTGGAATCAGACCTGGAGTCAGACCTGGAATCAGACCTGGAGTCAGACCTGGAATCAGACATCAGACCTGAAGTCAAACCTGGAGTCAGACCTGGAATCAGACCTGGAATCAGACCTGAAGTCAGACCTGAAGTCAGACCTGGAGTCAGACCTGGAGTCAGACCTGGAATCAGACATCAGACCTGAAGTCAGACTTGGAGTCAGACCTGAAGTCAGACCTGGAATCAGACCCGGAGTCAGACCTGGAATCAGACCTGGAGTCAGACCTGGAATCAGACCTGGAGTCAGACCTGGAGTCAGACCTGGAGTCAGACCCGGGTGGTGTTTGGTAGCAGAGCTCAACAATTAATCACAATATTATCAAAACTTTATATTTTCACGATGTTCTGATCGGTGAAAATGGAAACTGCCCTGAAACGTGACTCGTATCACAAACACAACGTCTGTCAAACTCATCACAATGTGATTTTTCCTGTGAAAGGTTCAGACCAGTTTGACAGTAACGGCCCAGAGCAGCAGGACTCTGTCCAACAAACAAAACAACACAATACAAAAACACAACACTAAAGAGTAAAAGTGAAAACAGAGGAGACACAAGCTGAGACCAAACGGTGCAGCAGCAGCTCAGGTGTTCGCCTGCAGGTGAAGGGCTGAATCAGGTGAATGGTTCAGGTCAGTGTTGTGTGAAAAGAGAAACAGGAAGTTAGAGGCAACGACATCAGTGTTTACAGATTCATTCATGTGATGATATGTTCACACACACTCACATGTTTATTAACAGCTGAGCTTCAATGTTTTCTTCTCATTTTCTATATTATTATATCATCACTGTTGTTATTGTTGTGACGTGTTTTCTCAGTTATTAATATTATTATTATTAGTTATTTATAATATGAATATTCTGGATTCACTGATTTCTGGCTAATTGACTCTAAACGGCTGAGACACGCTGGTGCTCATGAGGGGAGACGGTGTTGGCGGAGCAGCAGAGCCCGGGCTGAGGCTCCGCCCCCGGCGTCCCGCCAGCTGAGCGCCCCGTCCCGACCCACCGGACTCGAACTGACGGATTAAACCGGGTTAAAAGAACTTTCAGGATAAAACTCACCGCTTCCTCGCCGCTCCGCTGCCACACGTGTTTTCCCACAATGCAACTGTTCCGGGACCCCTCCGTCTCCCCCCCTTTTCTCGCTAAGGCAGGCGCAGAGGGACAAACGGACTGAAAGGCGCAGCTCGGGCTCTGCTGTCTTCAACCGGGAAGCTCTCGTTATCCGGTTAAACGCGTTTCACGTCGTTAACAGCTGCGTTTTCAAACCAGAGTCTCTAATATTATTCGATTTTCTTCCTGTTTTCTCGACTGAGTTGAGCTCGATGTTCTAAGATGTGAAGCAACAGCCATGAAAACACCGTGACTTTGATGTTTCTGAGACTGAAGGTCGTGAATGTTCAGGTCGCAGAAGAAATTTAGCCCCGAGAAGAACCGTGTGTGAAAGTATATGATCGATCTGCCAGTTACTACTCTAGTAATCGATTAATTGTTTGGTGTAAAACATCAGAAAAGTGAAAGTTTGTTTTTGGTTTTATTTTTATTTTCAGTCCTTTTCCAGGCTGAGTTCCAGTTCCATGGTTTTCGGTGAGCCCAGCGGATTCCAGCTCCACATTTTCCCCCCCGCTCCTGCCTGAGGTGGTTCAGGAGGACAGGAAGCGGCCCCCCCCCCGGTGCTGGGGCTCCGAGCTGCGGCTGACCCGGAGGAGGAACCCGCGCCATGAGCAGCCGGCTGTGGGGCACAGTCCTGCAGAGGCTGCACACACCCGGACCCCGTCCCGCAGCCTGGAGCCGGGTCCGGTCCTCCTGCTGCAGACCCCAGGCCGGCCCGAGACCTGACCCCCCCCGCAGAGGGCTGGCCGTGACAGGCAGCGGCACCATGAGTGTGTTCAACAGGGAGATGAAGAAGAGGCAGAAGAACTGGGCTGCGTCGCTGCAGGACGGGCACCAGTACGACTACCTGAGGGACGAGGTATGACGCTGCAGAGCTCAGCCAATCAGAGACCGCAGCGAAGGACGCGTCACTGAACTAAAGTACAGAATCAAAAAGGTCACTGGTAACCATGACAACCAAGGCCCGGTGCGGGTCATCAGGTCATTCACATTACAGTCTTTATTTCTTATATTTTCATTTTATTTTACAACTAAACAAACGAACATGAGAAAAGTGAAGAAACTGCAGTGCGACATAAAGTCACAGAAACAGACTGAAGATGTGAAACCAGGGTGAATGTAGAAGGCGCCTCAGAAATCTGTAAAAATACTGTAGGTGAAAACTGAGGGACCTGAGCTGAGCTGCCCCTGTGCTGTGTGTGTCTGCAGGTCGGCGGTCGAGTGGCTGATCGCGTCTATGACATCGCAAGGTGGGTTCATGACGACGGAGCCGGACCCACGTTTGACTCACAGTCCAGTCAGGGAGTCTGGGATGGGGGGTCCACCGCAGACCCAGTGAACCGGAGGCTGGTTGGCTGGCTGTCTGTCCCAGTCCACTCGTCCTGTCAGTGGTTGTCAAGCTCTTGGATGGAAGATTCGTATATAAATAAAGTTTGACTGATGCTGTTCTGTCTTCCTGTCTCCTCAGGACGTTTCCTCTGGCGCTGGACCTCGGCGGCGGAAAGAGTCACATTGCAGAGCATTTGAGCAAAGTACAGTGTGTTTACCTGAGTCTGAGCCTGTGTGTTCGTCTCCATCTGCTCCAGGCAGCAGGAGTAAAAACTGAGACGTGATCTGTGTGTGTGTGTTTCAGGACGTTGTGGAGCGGCTGTTCCTGGCCGACGTCTCGGAGCAGACTCTGGTGAGCGCTGAAACACAGTGAACTCTGACACATGCAGCTGATAGACGTGATGCTGTAACGACTCTGTGGCTCTGACCTCCAGAAGCAGAGCCGACGCACTGACGTCCCCACCACCTGTGTGCTGGCTGATGAGGAGTTTCTGCCCTTCAAAGAAAACACCTTCGACCTGGTGGTGAGCAGCCTCAGGTGAGTCGCCGATCACCTGCCGGCTTCAGGTTCTAACCCTTTTATTGGTCCTCGGATCAGTGGAGTTGAGGTAAACTCACACCTCAGGTCCTCAGAGACAGAGGAGGAGCCTCCACCTACTTTACCTACATTTTTATTGATCTAACTTTATAGTTTTTGTATCACCGATA